>NC_088234.1:57862605-58166605 GCF_036934945.1 Oncorhynchus masou masou
AATCTTTTGTGGAGATTTCCCTGTAAAGCATTTTTGAAATCAGACACTGTAGCTGGATTAACAATAATTTTATCTTTGAAATGGTGTTTAATACTTGTATGTTTGAGAAATTAGATTTGTGAGATTTCTGTTGCTTTGTATTTGGCGCCCTGCAATTTAACTGGCTTTTGGCGAGGGGTTCCGCTAGCGTTCCCAGGCAGGTTATAACAGAACAAGGTCAAGACGTTCAAATGTTCATAGATGACCAGCAGGGTCAAATAATAATAATTCCAGTGGTTGTAGAGGGTGCAACAGGTCAGCACCCCAGGAGTAAATATCAGTTGACTTTTCATAGCCGTTTATTCAGAATATCTCACCCCTCCTCTGCTGTCTCTAGAGAGTTAAGGTAGCATGTCCAGTGAACAGGTCAGGGTTCCATAGCCGTAGGCAGAACAGTTGAAACTGGAGCAGCAGCATGACCAGGTGGACTAGGGACAGCAAGGAGTCATCAGGCCAGGTAGTCCTGAGGCATGGTCCTAGGGCTCAGGTCCTCAGACAGAGAGACAGAGAGACAGAGAGACAGAGAGACAGAGAGACAGAGACAGAGACAGAGACAGAGAGAGAGAGAGAGAGAGAGAGAGAGAGAGAGAGAGAGAGAGAGAGAGAGAGAGAGAAAATTAGAGAGGGCATACTTAAATAAACACATGACACTGGATAAGACAGGAGAAATACTCCAGATATAACAGACTGACCCTAGCCCCAGACACAAACTATTGCAGTATAAATACTGGAGGCTGAGACAGGAAGGGTCGGGAGACACTGTGGTGCCTTCCGACAATACCCCCAGAAAGGGACATCTTCAACCTGTCCCTGTCTTAGGCTGTAGTCCCCACCTGCTTTAAGAAGACCACCATCGCCCCATTGCGCTCACCTCTGTAATTATGAAGTGTGTTGAGAATCTGGTCATGGCCCACATCAAGGCCAGCATGCCAAGCACACTAGACCCATGCCAATTTGCCTACCACTCCAGCAGATCCACGGAAGATGCCATTTCCATCACTATTCACATGACCGTAACACATCTGGACAAAATAAACACCTACAGTTTCTGTGAAAGCTGTTCATTGACTACAGTTCAGCATTCAACACTATTGTTTCCTCCAAGCTCAATACCACCCTATACAACTGGATCCTGGACTTCCTGACAGGGCAGGCCACAGGCTGTGAGGATTGGCAACAACACACCCGGGGTGTTTCCTTAGTCCTCTGCTGCACTCCCTGTTTTGTCACATCTGCTCCTGCCACACCCCTTAGTGGTCATCCGGTGTGTGTTTGACCTGCAGCCATTCCCCCAGTACACCCCCTCTCTCTCTTCTCTCTCTCTCTTCCCCTCCCTTTCTGTTTGTGTGTGATTGTGTGGTTGGAGACAGGTGTGTTGGAGTCAGAGCAGATCCCTACCATCTGTAACTCTTTCCACTATCAAGACCTCTGCAAATACTCAGTTCTGCCACTTCCACTCGGCCAGATCGTAATCTCTGCTCAGTCAGTTTATGCTTTTAGCCATTATTATTATTCAAGATCCTGTTACCCTGCTGTACCTGTTTCCCTGAGTGACGCTGTTTATCCTCTCAATGCAGTTTTGCTCCTGTCTCTGGCTCCTGTCTCCTGTTTCTTATCTCACCACCCTGCTGCCCTGTTCTGGACACACCACACCACCACTCCCTTGGATTCCCCTATGGACTTGTTTACCCTGTCCCAACCCAGCACACTCCAACTTCAGCCTCCACATCTGGTTTCCTACAACTCACCCAAGCTTCCCCGGATCTGCACTCCATATCTCCCTGTGTTACAATAAATACATTGTTTCATTCATCTGTTTCCTCATCTGAGTCTGCTCTTGGGTTCCCCTGTGCTGCTCTACTTAACATGTTTACCCATGTCTGCGTGGCTTTGCACGACACCAACTCCATCAAGTTTGCTGATGACACCACAGTTCTAGGCCTAATAACCAACAACGACGAGTCAGCCTATATAGAGGAGGTAAGTGAACTGGCATTGTGGTGTCATGACAACAACCGCTCCCTCAACATCAGCAAAACAAAGGAGTTGATTGTTGACTTCATGGAGGGGAGCGGGTAGCTGACTAGTGGTGGCTACTCAGCAACCTGATGGTCTGTGGCTAGAAGCTATTGGCCAGTCTGTCAGTTTTTGCCATGATGCTCCTATACTGCCTGCGTCTGAGTGATTGAAGCGGAGAGAACAGGCCGTGACTTGGGTGACTGAGGTCCCTGATGATTTTCTTGGCCTTCCTGCAACACCTGGTGTTGTAGGTGTCCTGGAGGGCATGCAATACGCACCCAATTGTCCATTCTGCTGAGCATACCACCCTCTGGAATACAGCCCGACAGAAAACTCTCGATTATCGTCATCAGGTTGAAAAGTCCCTGTTGTGCCTTATTCACTATGGTGTCTGTGTGGTTTGACCAGTTCAGCTGCTCTGAGATGTGTACACCAAAGTACTTGACGTTTTGATTGTCTCCACGGTGGCCTCGTTGATGAGGATGGGGGCGTGCTGAGCCTGGTTCCTCCTGAAGTCCACAATCAGCTCCTTTGTTTTTCTGAAGTTGAGGGAGAGGTTGTTCGTCTGGCACCATGCCGTTAGAGAGCCTACAGAGAGGAGGTAGGTAATCTCATCGTTGTTGGTAACCAGACCTACTACTGTCATGTCGTCAGCGAACTTGATGGATTTGGAAGTGTGTGAGGCTGCGCAATTGTGGGTATGCAGGGATTAGTTTATGTGTCGGGGGGCTAGGGTCAGTTATATCTGGAGTACTTCTCCTGTCCTATCCGGTGTCCTGTGTGAATTTAAGTATGCTCTCTCAAATTCTCTCTTTCTTTCTCTCTCTCAGAGGACCTGAGCCCTAGGACCATGCCTCAGGACTACCTGACATGATGACTCCTTGCTGTCCCCAGTCCACCTGGCCGTGCTGCTGCTCCAGTTTCAACTGTTCTGCCTGTGATTAGTGTTATTTGACCATGCTGGTCATTTATGAACATTTGAACATTTTGGCCATGTTCTGTTACAATCTCCACCCGGCACAGCCAGAAGACGACTGGCTCCCCACATAGCCTGGTTCCTCTCTAGATTTCTTCCTAGGTTTTGGCCTTTCTAAGACGTTTTTCCTACCCACCGTGCTTCTACACCTGCATTGCTTGCTGTTTGGGGTTTTAGGCTGGGTTTCTGTACAGCACTTTGATGTACGAAGGGCTATATAAATACATTTGATTTGATTTTTGATTTGAGTACAGGTGGGGACTGAGGACACACCCTTGTGGGGCCCCCGTGTTGAGGACCAGTGTGAAGGAGGTGATGTTGCCTACCTTCACCACCTGGGGGTGGCCCGTCAGGAAATCCAAGACCCAGTTGCATAGGGAGCAGTTCAGTCCCAGGGCCGTGAGCATTGTGGTGAGCTTATAAGGCACTATGGTACTGAAGGCTGAACTGTAGTAGATTAACAGCATCCTAACATATGCATTCCTTATGTCTATGTGAGTGACGGCAGTGTGCGATTGCCTTGTCTGTGGATCTGTCAGGGGGAAGGTGAATAGGATAGTGTATCGGGGAGGGAGGAGGTGATGTGGTCTTTGACTAGCTTCTCTAAGCTCTTCACAATGATGGTCAGCAGTCATTCAGTTCTCTTCCCTTTTTTGGGCATGGGGATGATAGTGGACATCTTGAAGCAGGTGGGGATAATGGCCTGAGCAAGAGAGAAATGTCAGAAAACACATCAGCTATCTGGTCTGCACATGCTCTGAGGGCATGGCTAGGGATGCCGTCCGGGCCAGCAGTCTTGCAAGGGTTAATACGTTTGAATGACTCACATTGAATATCCTTTTGAGCATGGTGAAATTAGTGAACAGGTGAAATTATTAATTACACTTTGGATGGTGTATCAATATACAGTCACTACAAAGATACAAGCGTCCTTCCCAACTCAGTTGCCGGAGATGAATAAAATAGCTCAGGGATTTCACCATGAGGCCAATGGTGACTTTAAAATAGTTAGAGTTTAATGACTGTGATAGGAGAACTTTGAAGATGGATGAACAACATTATAGTTACTCCAAAATATTAACCTAATTGACAAAGTGAAAATAAGGAAGCCTGTACAGAATACAAATATTCTGAAACATGCATCCTGTTTGCAACAAGGCACTAAAGTAAAACTGCAAAAAATAAGGCAAAGCAATTAACTTTTTGTCCAAAATACAAATTGTTATGTTTGGGGCAAATCTAATACAACACATTACTAAGCACAACTCTCCATATTTTCAAGCATAGTGGTGGCTTTATCATGTTATGGGTATGCTTGTAATCATTAAGGACTGGGAAGTTTTTCAGGATAAAAAATAAAAGTAATGGAGCTAAGCACAGTCAAAATCCTAGAGGAAAACCTGGTTCAGTCTGCTTTCCACCAGACACTGGACGATGTAGTCACCTTTCAGCAGGACAATAACCTAAAACACAAGGCCAAATCGACACTGAAGTTGCTTACTAAGAAGACAGGGAATGTTCCTTAGTTGCCGAGTTACAGTTTTCACTTAAATCTGCTTGAAAATCTATGGCAAGCACTGAAAATGGTTGTCTAGCAATGATCAACAACCAATTTGACAGGGCTTGAATCATTTTGAAGAGAGTAATGGGCAAATGTTGCACAATCCGGGTGTAGACTTCCCCAGAAAGACTCACAACTGTAATCCTTGCCAAATGTGATTCTAACATGTATTGACTCAGAGTTGAATACTTATCTAATCAAGATTTATTAGTGTTATCGCGTTCATCTTAACGAGGAGACCAAGGCGTAGCGTGATGTGAATACATTCTTCTTTATTAAAACGAAGAACACTAAACAAAATGACCGTGACGCTATATAACACGAGTGCTGACAGGCAACTACACATAGACAATAACCAACAAAATCAAAATGGCAACCTAAATAGGATCCCCAATCAGAGACAACATTAAACAGCTGTCTCTGATTGAGAACCAATTCAGGCCACCATAGACCTACATATACCTAGACATACCAAAATCCCATAGAATTACAAAAAACCCTAGATGAGACTAAAACACACATACCACCCTCGTCACACCCTGACCTAACCAAAATAATAAAGAAAACAAAGATAACTAAGGTCAGGGCTGTAACGGTTTTCATGCGGTGAAGGAGAGTCGGACCAAAATGCAGCGTGTAGATTGCGATCCATGTTTAATGAACAAACGTAAACACGAATCAATACAAATACTACAAAACAAAGAACGTAATGAACGTAATGAAAACCGAAACAGCCTATACTAGAGTAAACTAACACAGAGACAGGAACAAGGACACTAAGGACAATCACCCACGAAACACACAAAGAATATGGCTGCCTAAATATGGTTCCCAATCAGAGACAACGATAATCACCTGACTCTGATTGAGAACCGCCTCAGGCAGCCATAGACTAACGCTAGACATCCCACAAAACCCCAAGACAAAAACACACCACAATAACCCATGTCACACCCTGGCCTGACCAAATAAATGAAGAATAAACATAATATATTTCGACCAGGGCGTGACAAGTGTTTTATTTTTCAGTAATTATTTACAAATGTTAAACATCTTCTTACACTTCCACATTACATAATATTTTGTGTAAATCGTTGACAAAAAAAATTACAATTTAAATTCATTTTAATCCAACACAACGAAATGAGGAAAAGTCAAGGGTTGTGAATACTTTCTGAAGGCACTATACATGGCCTGGCTCCCCCTCAGCGACCCATCCTGTGCTCCTGTGTGGTTCTGGAGAGGCTGGAAGGTATTGGGGTTAAGCACAGATGTCTTCATAAGGATATATGCTTTAATGCATTCATGTTTCCGCACCCCAAGGTATTACACAGCAGGAATATGCACACAAAAAAACTCTGGAGATTTCCTCCGCCTGCTCTCTATTACTCTGGGAAATGATACAATTCGGGGGGTTCAGTGGTAATTGTGGAGATAAGTTTAATACCCCTATCCCCAGACACATGGTTCAGTCAGGAGATGAAAAGGCCTGGAAATATTCATGTGTGGAGAGGGAGAGGAACCTTGGCTCTCTGGCTTTTTAATGTCCTTATCTGTTTTGCACAGGGCCACTTTGTGGAACGGGACCCTCCCAAGTATGCAAATGCGCCGCAATTGGGCCGAGTGTGAATTGGGAAACTCCCAAACGTGTGGTGGCTTAATGTATATTATTACCGCCTCTGTCTGGGAGATGGTGCAGAACACAGCCGTAATTGATGATACGGCAGCTGCCTTTTTTCATTAACGGCTGTTTGCCTCCCTCTACCTTTATAAACTAGTCAGGATGGACACTCTCTATGTGATACGGGCTCACCCCTCTATGGGTGTAGCTACTAGTACAGTATGTGTGATGTAATCATTGATTCAATTTAATGTTCTCCTTCTCTTGCTAGCTATGATCTCCACTGGTGAATCCTTGTATGGCAAAAAGTTCTGAAAAGATCCACTGTGTGTGTGTTTGTGCGTGTGGGCGCACACACATGCCCAAATGTGTACCTGGCTCTTACTCCCTACATCCCCAACTGCAACACCTGCTCCTGCCCCCGAGAGTAATAAGCCAATGTAATAACACTGTGCTAAGGGTCACGCATAATCAGATAAACCAACATCCGGCTGATAGATTGCACCTGACTATTCCCCATATGTATGTATACGTTATATACACTGAACAAGGACAGCGGAGTCAATCACCACCTTCCGGAGACACCTGAAACCCCACCTCTTCAAGGAATACCTAGGATAGGATAAGTAATCCTTCTCACCCCCCCCCCCTTAATGATTCAGATGCACTATTGTAAAGTGGCTGTTCCACTGGATGTCAGAAGGTGAATTCACCAATTTGTAAGTCGCTCTGGATAAGAGCGTCTGCTAAATGACTTAAATGTAAATGTTAAATGTAAATAAATGCAACATGTAAAGTGTTGGTCCCATGTTTCATGAGCTGAAATATAAGATCCCAGAAATGTACCATATGCAAAAAAATATTATTTATTTTAAATGTTTAAATGCACAAATGTGTTTACATCCCTGTTAGTTAGAATTTCTCCTTTGCCAAGGTAATCCATCCACCTGGCATGTGTGGCATACCACACAGGTGCACCTTGTGCTGGGGACAAGAAAAGGCCACTCTAAAATTTTCCGTTGTCACACAACACAAAACCACAGATGTTTTTAGGATGCATGCAATTGACATGCTGACTGCAGAAATGTCCTCCAGAGCTGTTGCCAGACAATTGAATGTTCATTTTCTTACCATAAGCCGACTACAATGTTGTTTTAGAGAATTTGGCAGTACATCCAACCGGCCTCCACCATCAGGACAGACAGATAGGTGTGAAATGAGAAGGAATTCAGTGCTAGTAGACGTTGGCCACAAACCTTTTAGTAATTTAATTGAATACAGATGAGGGTGAGGTACAGTATACTTTCATCTATCAAAAGTCACGCCATTCAAAAAACACATTCTGTTCTGGGGAAGGCAGCTGAAATACATTATCAAACCAAAATAAAATTAGATGATTCTTTTGGAAGTACATTTCCCAAATTCCAACAATGCATATTTATGAACCTGCAGCTAAGTCAAGTACATCATTGTTTCTTTGTTCTCCGTGTGCACAATATCCAGGGTTTTGAACAAAGAGACATTGATTTCTCTCTCAGTTGGTCCCCTCAGAACAGGATTGAGTAGCAGGCAAGGCTCCATAGTCCCATCTCTTACTCAGCCACTGTCCCCCTATCTCCTAATGGCTCACCCCTTTCTCTCATCTCCTTTAAGGGATGACGTGCCACTGTCAGAGTTGATATCTACTAATAACTGGAGATGTGACATTCAACTGGGCTCAAATCACTACAAAAAAAGTGAGCTTTACACACATGCAGATGTGTATGCACATGCACACAATGCAGAAACACAAAGACACAAATACACACACACCATGGCAAGAGTCCCAGTGTGATGGCCTATTCCAGCCACTTTCAGCTCTCTCTTCATAATCTTTTCCTTACATTGTGTATCCCTAAAATGAATAATGTTACTTCTGACAGCAAACTAAACAGATAAAGTATGACTAGATAGGCATGTATGACTTCGTGCTCCCCAAGAATAAAAACAATATTTTCATTGTGATGTGCGTGAGTATCACATTGCTATTTTGTTTAACTATAGCATGGAAGAGCAGTCACAGTCCTTCTAATTTGACCAGACAAAACGTTGATTTCCACAATGTCTGACATGGAATTTAACAACTTACCAGGCATATTGTAGGCGTCCTGGAAAAACCTTGTCTCTAAAACAAATTCACTTTTCAGAAGAAAAAAATAAGGTTAATTGTCATATCTATTACCATGTATCAATGGAAGTTCACAAGGCATTTTGAATGACTTGTACTATTCATGAAATATACACTGAGTGTACAAAACATTAATAACACAATTCCTAATATTCAGTTGCACCCCCTTTTGCCCTAAAAACAGCTTCAATTTGTTGGGGCTGGACTCTACAAGTTGTCGAAAGCGTTCCACATGGATACTGGCCCATGCTGACTCCAATGCCTCCCACAGTTGTGACAAGTTGGCTGGATGTTCTTTGGGTGGTGGATCATTTTTGATACACACAGGAAACTGTTGAGCGTGAAAAATCCAGCAACGTTGCAGTTCTTGACACACTCAAACCAGTGCGCCTTGTACCTAGTACCATACCCTGTTCAAAGGCACTTAAATCTCTTGTCTTGTCCATTCACCCTCTGAATGGCACACATACACAATCTACAGTAAATCTCAATGGTCTCAAGGATTAAAAATCCTTCTTTAACCTGTACTTTTCCGTTAGTCTACACTGATTGAAATGGATTTAACAAATGACAACAATAAAGTATCACAGATTTCACCAGGATTCACCTGGTCAGTCTGTCATGGAAAGAGCTGGTGTTCCTAATGTTTTGTACACTCAGTGTATACGGTATATATTTATTTATTTAATTTATTTTTTGCCTCTCGGGTCCCCTACGGGCCTGCGCCCAGGGGCCTCAGCCCTGTAAACTCCTGCATTATTCCGGCCCTGATTTTAAAAACTACTGGAACAAAGGTTCTGGAGCATCACTTTAATCTGAGCAGCTGTGGCTAGCCCGGGATTATCCCTCTTCTGCCTCTCAGCTTCAAATGAGAGCCTCAGAGTCGAGCGATTTATATCAGGCAGAGCGGCAGCTAATGATGAACTCGGAAAGCACAACAAATTCTACACCACCATTGGGTCAGACAACATCACCCGCATGAAAGGCAGAATTTCAATCACATAAGATGCAAAGTATTATTGGAGCACAAACAGAATCTGTCCTAAAGGAAATTCGAAGACGGGAAGTCGAGCCCCCAATGTCTTGCAATGGGACAGATCAGTAAAGAGCCTGGACATGAATAGAGTAACATCTCCCAAAATATAGCTGCGAGCAGCAGTGAATGGGGTTCATAGGATGACAGAAAGGACTCAAGATCAGTTGAATAACAAAGCAACCACTATCATGTAGGAACTATCTTCCTTTATGTGCAATCAGTGAAGGCCTAGGCTACGAATACGTCATTTTTGCGGCTTGCCCCGCCCCCATCCCGCCCCAGTCCCTCCCCTCTGGAAATGTATTCCTCAAAACGAAGGATCCGAATGTGCTATTTAATTACATTTTACACACAATCAGTGTTTTGTGGTGATGTAAACTTTATCCTTATATGCTGCCATCTACTGTAGCCAGAGTTCCTGCAAAAATCTGTCTGCCTCACAATAGCCAATGTTTGCACATTAAATTGTAATTGACTGCCCATCTTGCTTGTTGATATGCTGTGTACATATAGCTTGCCTACATATCTGCATGTAGGCTAACTCCTCTCCTAAAAAAAATACATGAAATCGCTAGACTGGCTGTTGTGTCGTGCTTATGTTTGCTTTGATTACTCCAACAACAGACAAAGAACTAAGTTTGTTTGAACAAAAGGCAGCAGAGTCACAGATTGAGTGAGAACTGAGCAGCAGCTGAAAGGACTCAGAGGGGGAGGCATGCAGAAGATCCTGCACATGCTCAGAAACCTCTATATCTTTAGTTCAATACTTCAGGGTTCCAGAAAGTCAGCAACAGCAAAAATGTAAATAAATGGAAGCATTAACATGTTGATTTCAATCTCAGTTGGTACACTCCACATTAGCATTCCAAAATACTTCAATACACTCTCACATCTGTAATACACTGACTGCACAGCCGGCAGGACTTACAGTTTTTCATTTTACAGATAAAAAAATGTTGTGCCTATTTTCACTATGTTCAGACCACATAATTGGGCAACAGTTAATGTTTCAGTGACGTTCTATTCACACAGCTTCTAAGGACATATACATAATGTTAACATACCAAATTTTATTGCCCCATGTGCATCGGTTCAGTTCCAGTAGGCCGTTGTTGTTGCCCACGGTGGAATCATCTAGCCAACTGACTCCTGAAGCCCCCATGGGCTCCAGAGTCTAAAAGCACTCGAGCTAACGCATTATCTAGCTAGCGTTGTGTATTAGCATTCCACTAGTTAACTGAGCTGTTTTACAAGAAAACATCTGAGATGACTCAAACACTGTAGCTCAACTGTTACTCAGCACCAATGTTATTGAAATGTGGGAATGTTGGATTTGTCTTTAAATTTTAAGATAACTGTCATGAAGTTGGTGGTAACTACTGCAATAACCCAGCATCTTCCAAAAACACATGTCCCGCTCCTGCACCAAAGTATTTTTAGCATATTTTATTATATTAGCATATGGAATAGTGTGGCCATCTTTGAATGCATCAATGTTATTTTCTCAAACTCTTTAGGGACTATTGTGATGAGTCCAAAGACCAAATTTGGAGTGAATTTTTGTCCATGAGAACATTTTTATGATTATTTTAAGCATTAGCGTTGTAGTCAAAATGTATAATTGTTAGTAGTTTCCTCATTTTTTAAGATATTAATGTCAAACTTAACATGGCTCATCATGTTTTTGGTCCTACACCAAACTGGGCGGCAGATATGAGGGTTTAAGTGAGACTGCTTATAACAGTGCCACTTTCCGGTGCCATTCTTTTCAACCAATTTACTCATGGCCTCTAGTTTCTATGTGCCAAATTAGAAGGAAGGTTTTTAAAAAAAATCTAAGAATAACAATAGGTTTTACAGCTTAGCTGTGAACCCCTGATAATGTTTTTTTCTTCAAACGGAGCATAATAATGAGCTATGAATGTTGAGTGCCGAGACAGACGCATTAGCTGAGAGTCTGCAAACAACAAAGGAGCGCGTTAACCGTCAGTCAGTCTGTTGTTAATTAGGGAGGGGTGCACACATCCCTAACGGTCCTTACTGCTCCAGTTCACAGGGAGACAAAGAGGTGTCTCTCTTGGATAATTAGTGGGTTTGATAATGAAGCAGACACACATCCAACAGGAGCAACAAACAGGAAACCCTTTGAACTATATGCTTGTGCTCCCCGGGACCCCTTGCCCTGTTTAATAGTCATGACTATACGTCATGACTACACTTCCTGTGACCTTAACACTGCATTTCCTGCTCTATTGTTATACAAATGTTTTATACATCAATAGGCATCCTGTTGTCTGCTAACATTGAGGTCTTTGTGGTCCTTTTGTGGTCCTTTTTTAGTGCAGTTGGTAGACCATGGTACTTGTAACGCCGGGGTAGTGGGTATGACTCCCGGGTCCACTCATACGTCAAATGTATGCACGTATGACTGTAAGTCGCTTTGGTTAAAAGTTTATACTTAATGGCATATATTATAATATAATAGCATCTTCCTGGAATTGTCTGTCCTTGAGCATACAGTAAGACATTCACAACCTCTTTATAAAAAAACAGTCATTTCATTTCATGAGTATTGCAGTGTGATTCACAACAAGATCACTTTCATACAGTATCAACCCTGTTCCTGGAAAGCTAGATTTTCGCTCCTACCCCTGTAACTAACCTGATTAATCTTATCAACCAGCTAATTATTATAATCAGGTGAGCTAGATTGGTGTTTGAGCAAAAACCTAGAGGACGTTATCTCTCCAGAAACAGGGTTGGAGAGCTCTGTCATAAACCCAATTTATGCTTGATACAAAACTGTGGCCGGAGGCTTCAAATGGAGGGTATGACACAATTTCGGAGCATCCGGGGGCATGCAGAGGCCCAATCAATCTCCTACTGTATTGCTATGTGCCTCTCAAATTTCATAACAATGCGGAGGGCTCCGTATAGCTCCACATTCACATGATTGGTTGACCGTAGGTGAGTGCGGTACGTCCTGTATAAACACAAACTCACTTCCATGACAACTTACTTCACAATAGCTCTGTTCTGCTATGCTACTGTAAGTGCAAGTATGAAAGCCCTGAAGTCTGCGAAGGCTGCATTGCAGTAAATGCTGTACTGATACTTCAGACCTTGGATTGACCGTGCAGAGCCTTTAAGACGGAAGTATCCACCAATAAATGGCATTTTTTTAAATGTAGCACACTGACGTGATTTGTGGTAACAGCCTTCATTAGCGTTTGGATGAAATGCTGACGAAGGCTGTCACCAAAACTCATCCGTTTTCTCTGACAACTGCTACTGCTAAAAAAAAGTCCTAGAAACGTAAAGAATATTTCAGCGTATGCTTTTTGAACCCGGCACCCAAATACTTTTTGCTAATCAAATCAAATGTTATTTGCTACCGTACAGATAATGTGTGGGGTATAGAGATGTTAAACACTATTGCACACAGAGCGAGTTCATGCAAGTTATTATGTGAACTATTAAGCATATTTTTACTCCTGAACTTATTTAGACTTGCCATAATAAAGGGGTTGAATACTTATTGACTAAAATCATTTCAACTTTAAATGTTTAATGAATTTGTAAAAATGACTAAAAACATGTTGATATTATAGTTGAATAGTTGAAAACTGTTGGTAAATAGTATGGTCTGCAGCTTATCATGAGGTACTCTAACTCGGGCAAGCAAAAACATGAGACTTCCTTAACAACACCAGCGTTGACAGAAACAAGCATCTCTCTGGTAAGAAGACGGGCGGGGGCGTATGCCTTATGATTATCGAGACGTGGTGTGATCATAACAACATACAGGAACTCAAGTCCTTTTGTTCACCTGACTTAGAATTCCTCACAATCAAATGCCGACCGCATTATCTACCAAGAGAATTCTCTTCGATCATAATTACAGTCGTGTATATTCCCCCCAAGCAGACACATCGACGGACCTGAAAGAACTTCATTGGACTCTATGTAAACTGGAAACCACATTTCCTGAGGCTGCATTTATTGTAGCCGGGGATTTTAACAAGGCTAATCTGAAAACAAGGCTCCCCAAATTCTAGCATATCGATTGTGCTACCAGGGCTGGCAAAACCCTAGACCACTGTTATTCTAACTTCCGCGACGCACATAAGGCCCTCCCCCGCCTTCCCTTCGGAAAAGCTGACCACGACTCCATTTTGTTGCTTCCAGCCTATAGACAGAAACTAAAGCAGGAAGCACCTGCACTCAGGTCTGTTCAACGCTGGTCCGACCAATCGAATTCCACGTTTCAAGATTGCTTCAATCACGTGGACTGGGATATGTGACGCATTGTGGCGAACAACAACATTGACGAATATGCTGATCTCAACATTTCCACCCCGCTGATCCTCAACACTGGGTCCCCACAAGGGTGCATTCTCAGCCCTCTCCTGTACTCCCTGTTCAACCACGACTGCGTGGCCATGCACGCCTCCAACTCAATCACCAAGTTGCAGACGATACTACAGTGGTAGGCTTGATTACCAACAACGACGAGACGGCCTACAGGGAGGAGGTGAGGGCCCTCGGAGTGTGGTGTCAGGAACTTCAGGAAACAGCAGAGGGAGCAGCCCCCTATCTACATTGAACGGACAGTAGTGGAGAGGGTGGTAAGTTTTAAGTTCCATGGCGTACACATCACGGACAAACTGAAATGGTCCACCCACACAGACAGCGACTATGCATAAATAATAAACAGCGAGCAGCAGCAGTGAAAAACAAAGGGTGGAGGTGTCAATGCAAATAATCCATATGGCCATTTGATGAATTTTTCAGCAGTCTTATGGCTTGGGGGCAGCAACCTAGACTTGGCGCTCTGGTTCCGCATGCCGTGTACAGTCTATGACTTGGGTGACTGGAGTCTTTGACAGTTTTTTGGTCTTTCCTCTGACACCCTAGTGTATAGGTCCTGTATGGCAGGAAGCTTGGCCCTAGTGATGTACTGGGCTATACACACTACCCTCTGTATCGCCTTTTCTGCGCCGTCGCTTCCTCTTTCGAGTCCCAGGGATTAGGGCCTTGTCCGGAGTAAGCAGAAGGTCTAGAGTTGCCGACTCATTGAAGTTGAAATTGTTATCCAAATCGTGATCGCTGTTCCGATCTCCATAAGCTGCTTTCGTTCATACGTAATGACGATGGAGACAAAAGTTAGCATCAGCGTAAAAAATAATTTTAATAAGACTGATACTGACTGGTCCTATGTAACAGGTGGGGTGGTATGAACACGTTCTTATGCCATGCCCCTTGCAATGCTTCATTGTTTGAGTGTACCATCTGTGTTTATTTCGCCAAAGAGCATCACTGACCAGCTAAGGGATAAGGTGATAGATGGCAGGCATCACCATCAGGGCAGCCATTCCATCTAACAGCTTTTGATATTGGAGGACCCCTATGCCAAAACAAACACATGTGAAGTCAAGGCATCTGTTCATACCTGTGTGTACAAACTTGTGAGCCAGATACCTGCCTGCCTCTCCAATGGGCCTAAGTTTCAAACAAGCTGTTGCGGGGCTCTGATTTAATCACGTAACCACAGAGAGTGGGGCCAACCATCCCAAATGAGTGTGATTCATGGCAATGGCATCTGCTTTGGCAGGGGCTTCTAACCAGTGAGGTCAGAGCACCTGATCACAGAGCCATCAGTCTGCAGCTCGTCTTCTTCATCGTGCTTCACCTTTCCAACGTGCCTCGCCCCACTTGGTTTTGACTATGTGGTATACAGCTACGACTGGAAGTGACTTTTTGTAGCAGGTTAGGAGAACTTAAGCAGCAGGTTAGGGTAATTAATGTGGCAGGTCAGGGAAATTAGGTTAAGGTTAGGAAAGAGATTAGAGTTAGTTAAAAGGCTACCCTACCTGCTACAAAAAGTCACTTCCGGTCATAGCTGTACTCCATATATTCACAACTGCTTTACTGCCGCATTGACCGCTGAGCAAAATTATAATGAAGTGAGTGGTGAGGAACAGAGCAGAGCGGCCAGTCCCTGGGCTTAGAACGGGAGAGGGAGATGGTTGTGCATATGGAGAGGTGGGCTGGCAGTGCCAAGGAACAGCTCTTTGCCAAACCACGCTGTAAATCAAGCAGACACTCCAGCGGTAACCTTCAGCGGCTCCAGAACACCGACTCCCTCTGTATACATTAGTCCTTTATTGTTACTCAGAAATCAAATAATTATGTCTGCAGAGAACAGGAAAATTGCCAGGCGAATACATACACTATTCTTCTTGTTTTGAGATTCTCAAGGTCAAATTACTAATTTACTGATGCTACAGTGATTGCATCACAGGGGTGACATATTTATGTTTGTCTCAATAAAGGTCTATTGAAGTATGATGAGAGCGAGTCATTACCACATGTAGACACCGTTAGATCTGTTCACTGGAGGGATTCAGGGGTAACACAATACAAGAATTACAGCGCCACCCGGTGTACTGGCATAGTAATCAGGCTTCAGCAGAGCAAAGAAGGGAGGAAACGGATCATAACGCTAGGTAAATCTCAGTGCCCTAGACAGAGAGCGAGAGAGAGGGGGGGGGACAGAGAGCAATAGAGAGAGGCATACAGTAAAGCAGGGGAGGGATGGGCTCTAGGACTTGGTCTAATGGCCGGAACTGAAACTCTGTATAGACTCTGGCATCTGTGACGGCTGATTTACAGCCCTGCCATAGTAAATGAACCGCATCGCTAATGGCACCACTACTTTTTAATGGACATGCCCACAGAGCACTGTGAACCCAAGCTGATCCTCTGTACTGGAAGAGAGATACTGCAGAGAGACAGAGAGAGAGGCAGGGAGGGGGGAGTGTCGGGGACAGAGAGATGATGGCACAAAGAGAGAGAGAGAGGGAGGGAGAAAGAGGGAGAGAGAATAAACCGCACTGCCGATTTCAGCAACCTCCCCATCTGTGCTAAATTGAAGATGGAAGGAGGGTGTTCTCAACCATTCCCATCTCCCTTGATATGTAAATGTATTCTGTTACTGCCTGTGATTGCTCTCCTTCTCTCTCTCTTTCTTTATCTCTCTCTTTCTTTTGCTTTCTCTTTTGTTTTCTCTCTGTCCACCACTCTCTCACTGTCTCCCTCAGTACAATGAAACCAAACAGCTAACATACAACATCATGGGAGGAGAGGGACGTAAAATGGCAGCCTTAAATCTTTTAAAGTTCCAATGCAGCTGTTTCGTTTTTATCTCAATATCAAATAATTTCTGGGTACCAATTAAGTGCCTTACTGTGATTGGTTTAAATAAACATTTTCAACAAAAAAATTGCTTGTTAGCAGAGATTTCTCAAGCAAGAATTTTGCTAGGACTGTCTGGGAGTGGTCTGAGTGGGGAGGGGAAAACTGAAAACTATGTTTGGAACTCGCTTTCTTGGTCTATTAACTAATTTATCACTTTGGCAGTCTCATGATATCACCATAGGACGCCAAATATCCATCCCATTAAAACAGGCAGAAATTTCAGGTGGTCTTTTCAAACAGCTCTTACACTAAAAGGGCATTATGGTAATTTTCCTCAATTTCATAGTATTATTCAAACCTCATAGTGTGGAAATATGTATAAAACACAGGAAATCACATGTTTGACTGCACCGGGCCTTTAATCTGATTGAACGCAGCTAAAGGATGATCTAAATAGCAATGACCTGATATACACTGAGCTGATTGGTTAGGTGATGATGCTACAGTACAGATTAAAAGACATATCTTACATTCCCATATACTGCACTGTGGACACAGAAAAGTTCTTACGTATTGACACCAACCAATTGTGATTTAAGTTATAAACAACTTTTGAGGTATATAAATGTGATTAAAACCACATCAGTCCCCTGGCTTGTCACAGTGCATTTTCAAGCGAACAGACATAGCCTGACATTCCTCATAGACAAAATCAATTCCTCTCTGTTTGTTTATGGTCGATCCCTTGCTGCCATTCAATTAATCCTCATAAAGAGCGCTCCTGTCCTGTGACATTCAGTGACGTATTCGGCACAGAGATCAGTCCAGACACCCTCACAATTGTCCTCGAAATATCACAACCCACTGGGCAAAAACTGGTCAAATCAACATTGTTTCCACGTAATTTCAACTAAAGTAATCAGTGTGATGTCATTGAATCAACATGAAAACTGATTGGATTTGCAAAAAGTAATCAACGTAGGGGAATTTCGTCTTCTTTCTTTTACAGTTTTTCCCAATTGTTTCCACACTAAAATTGGCCCATGTGGCACAATGACGCAAACCTGTAACTCATTTAGCAGAAACATACATCAAATCTGCAATACTACTGGCACATATTTTGCTTTACACTCAGATTGCAATTCAATAACAAACATTTGGCAAAACACCACACAATTCTCTACCGTTGGCACAACCTTCACAACTAAAATCTCTTGTGTGCAAATGAAAAGCAACACTGTTCAACAAGCTAAGTTCAATTACAAATTGATCACTTTCACTATGCAAACACTAATTGCGTAAATGTTCACTTTGCAATCAGATCTTTGGTATGGATAAAAAGGTCACAGGTGAGTACTCCTGTGTTTGGAAAACAACGGAAGCAAACGAGGCAAAGAGAGGTGGAGGTGGAGGAAGACCAAGAACAAGAAGACTAATCTCTGATGAAATTGGGTGACTGTGGTGGACCATGTGGTCGACCATGGTTTGACCTTGAGAGAGGCTGGGCAGAGAGTACAGCCCAATCTGAACCATGGTTTGACCTTGAGAGAGGCTGGGCAGAGAGTGCAGCCCAATCTGAACCATGGTTTGACCTTGAGAGAGGCTGGGCAGAGAGTGCAGCCCAATCTGAACCATGGTTTGACCATGAGAGAGGCTGGGCAGAGAGTACAGCCCAATCTTAACCATGGTTTGACCTTGAGAGAGGCTGGGCAGAGAGTGCAGCCCAATCTGAACCATGGTTTGACCTTGAGAGAGGCTGGGCAGAGAGTGCAGCCCAATCTGAACCATGATTTGACCTTGAGAGAGGCTGGGAAGAGAGTGCAGCCCAATCTGAACCATGGTTTGACCTTGAGAGAGGCTGGGCATAGAGTGCAGCCCAATCTGAACCATGGTTTGACCTTGAGAGAGGCTGGGCAGAGAGTGCAGCCCAATCTGAACCATGGTTTGACCTTGAGAGAGGCTGGGCAGAGAGTGCAGCCCAATCTGAACCATGGTTTGACCTTGAGAGAGGCTGGGCAGAGAGTGCAGCCCAATCTGAACCATGGTTTGACCTTGAGAGAGGCTGGGCAGAGAGTGCAGCCCAATCTCAACCATGGTTTGACCATGAGAGAGGCTGGGCAGAGAGTGCAGCCCAATCTGAGCCGCTTTACCGTAGCATCCATCATCTGGATCGTTCCAAATTAAAATAGGTACAGTATGTACTGCAGACATTGGCTCTACTACTTTTACTACTTGACAGTAGTACAACATAAAGCACAGTGAAGACTGGCGATTCCAATACACACTGTAAGGGGAAACAAAGTAAATGTTTCATGTATTACTGTATGTATAAAATTGGGAGCAATACTACTTTGATAACATGTTTATCTTGTATACTCCATTACTGTAGTGTGTACTGTACTGTATCCTATTTTGTTTTTAAAGAACTGAAAGACGACCACAACGTCGGTAGAACGCGTCTATTTACAGACTAATAGGAGGCTGCCATTGTACAAACAGTAGTTGAAAATAATGCCATAAGACTGCGGGAAATCATACAACAAATTATTGAAAACCCTGCCATCTTTAATAACATCAGAGTGAGCTTATCAAACACAGCCCGCATCCTTAAGAAACACCATCTCTAGATGAAGCAAATCTACAGAGCCCCTTTTGAAAGGAATTTCCAAAGAGTGAAGGATAAACAATATGAATATGTGCAAGTAAGTAAATGTACTAGTATTACACTCTTGAAACATTAGAGACTCATTGATGTTGCCAGTGAACTTTATTATAAAGCAATTACAGTATTTAGTGTAATGTCAGAGAATCATGGAGTTGGATGCAAGTCCCATCCCCCAGGAACTCAAATTCATAGATAAGGCTGGATTCAATTTAGCGAAGAGGAGGAGAGGAAGGAACATCATTGGTCAACGCGCCATCATTGAGGTACCTAGTCAGCGTGGTAGAAATGTCACCATATGCCCAGCTATGAGCCACCCCCATGCCACCCTAAAACCATACAACACTGCCCATCTCCTTAATTCCCTGAACATCTTACATGACAATGTTTTTCAGCCAGAGCAGAGAGGGCCAGGTGATCCTGAGCAGAAAATGTATTTGGGACGTTAGTTTCCATTGTGCTGCTCAGGTCTGCAACTGGTTCCATGACCATGACAGGTTTACAATTATCCATCTCCCACCATATTCCCCATTTCTCAAGATATTTTCAGCATGGCAGTGGAAGATGTATGATCGCAAACCCCATGAACGTATGGCCCTTCTCCAGGTAATGGCGGAGGCCTGAGGTGACATTCCAGCAGAGTCCTGTTTTCGCAATGGAGCATTTGTTTCTTGACTTATGATTTAGATTTTACTGTATTTTGACAGTTTATTTATTTATTCAGTACAATTGGTTTAACATACTTTACAGTAGTACAAGCTGTGGCAACCCATCATTCAGGCCAGGTGAAGCTCTGAGCCCCATCTGTTTAGCAAAATTGTTTTTGTTTTTTAGTCGTTGTTGCCTGTTTCGCATGTCATTTTAAAAATGTTGCTTTCTTGAGTAAGGCAGCTCCAAATGCAGGTGTTCCAGCCTAGCTCAGTGCTTTCTGTGTTGGTGGGGCAGCCAGCAGAAAATACAGGGTGTAGGGGTGGGTAATGTTCTCTAGTTACTCTGTGATTGGCTCAATGTTCTGTCACTCATGGGAACACTATGTCACTGCAAAATCACAGATAAATTTAAGTCAAATCACGTTATACCGTAGCTTTGATTGGACTGATCATATCAACATCATACTTTCAAAATCTTAGCTAGCAAGCGAGCCTCTTAAATGTAAAGTCCCCATATTTGGGGACCCTCTTTTTAAAATTTTATTAAATTCAGCCTGGTATGAGAAAGGTAGCACCTATCTGCAAAAGCAGGGTGTCTGCGGGAAACTGAGTCACTTGGCAATTGATTGGTGCCTTCAAATCTTTGGTATGACTTATTACCATACATGGGCATACGAATTCATAAGGGCAGGTCGAGCTGATGATCTCGTTTGGCTGCTACCTACATTCCGGTTAGCGTTGTGAAGAATAAACTAATTAAACACGGAATACATTGATACACACCAAAACCCGGGAGTCCACACATCATGAGGATATCTTATTTGTCTGCCTGTGATCTACCGCTATTGATCACCAGCTCCAACAGTCAAAATATTTATTTTATTTTTTCCCCAAAGGTTTTCACCAAACAGGAAACATCTTACAAGGTAAGCTTCGATTCGGTCTGTGTTTGAGCTATAGCTACATGGCGAGTATCAAATTAATCCTTAGGTTGGTAGGAACAAATTCTAGCCTATTGCCAATGTTATCTGATGATGTATGACTTAATGGCAACATCGAATGTCTACGGGTGATCTTTGCGCATTAAAAATATGATGTTGCCTCCTTACGCGCTGTAGGCATCCATATCCCCTGAAGTATACAGAATGGTGTCATCTGCGTAGAGGTGGATCAGAGAATCACCAGCAGCAAGAGCGACATCATTGATGTATACAGAGAAGAGAGTTGGCCCGAGAATTGAACCCTGTGGCACCCGCATAGAGACTGCCAGAGATCCGGACAACAGGCCCTACAATTTGACACACTGAACTCTATCAGAGAAGTAGTTGGTGAACCAGGCGAGGCAGTCATTTGAGAAACCAAGGCTGTTGAGTCTGCCAATAAGAATGTCGTGATTGACAGAGTCGAAAGCTGTGGCCAGGTCGATGATGACAGCTGCACAGTATTGTCTTTTATCGATGGCGGTTATGATATCGTTAAGGACCTTGAGCATGGCTGAGGTGCACCTGCTCGGAAACCAGATTGCATAGCAGAGAAGGTACGGTGGGATTCTAAATGGTTGGTGATCTGTTTGTTAAATTGGCTTTTGAAGACATTAGAAAGGCAGGGTAGGATAGATATAGGTCTGTAACAGTTTGGGTCTAAAGTGTCTCCCCCTTGGAAGAAGGGGATGACCTCAGCAGCTTTCCAATCTTTAGGGATCTCAGATGATACAAAAGAGAGTTTGAATAGGTTTGTATTTGGGGTTGCAAAAAGTGCGGCAGATCATTTTAGAAAGAGAGGGTGCAGATTGTCTAGCCCAGCTGATTTGTAGGGGTCCAGATTTTGCAGCTCTTTCAGAACATCAGCTATCTGGATTTGGGTGAAGGAGAAGTGGGGAGGCTTGGGCAAGTTGCTGTGGGGGGTAGGGGTAGCTAGGTGGAAAGCATGGCCAGCAGGAGAAAAAATCTTATTGAAATTCTCGATTATCTGCCCATTTCTAGTTGTCCCCCATGTCCTTGTCGGAAATTGTTCATTGTAAGTATGTGTGCCTTTTGTGACTGGTGCGTAACTGTTGGCATGGAAGTCAAAAGCAGTAGAGCAGAACTTGGTAAATGGCCGGAGCCGTTTAACGCACATAACTCCCGGCTTACAAAAATCACAAAGAACACATGGGCACAAAACCCATCTCGCACCAGTCACAAAAGGCACACTTACTTACAATGAACAATTCCCTACAAGGACATGGTGGAAACAGAGGGAACATTTACAACATGTAATTAGGGAATTGAAACAAGGTGAGTGTGACAATCAGACAAACAAAATGGAACATGAAAAATGGATCGATGATGGCTAGAAGACCGGTAACGTCGACCGCTGAACACCGCCCGAACAAGGAGAGGAACCAACTTCGTGGCAGTTATTTTGTGTGTGCTTTGTCATGATGTGCTTTGGCAAGCCCCACCTCCCCTCTCCCTGTCCACTACACACAGGCTGCTGTGGTCAGAGAGAGGTCGTAAATTCCTGGAGGAGATGATCTCCTCATGGCTACAGTATAGAGACAGAGTGAATTTTCATAGAGAACAAAGGAATTCCTTCCACCTCACAGAACTTGAGGTCCGAACAACATTTATGTTCTGGAGAAGGTATAAAAGATCGGTGAAGAATCCAGCTACAAACTGGTCAGTTTGGTACAATTTGGTGAACTCCTGGGAGACAATACATTACAATACCATAACGCTGTTTATATAATAGCCTCGGATATGAGATATGAGGTTTACATCTAATTGTTGTATAAGATGAATGAGTGAGGATGATACTGTTTGTAAAATTGTGTAATGTGATTTTGGACTGTTTAATGAAGGAAACTCCAATTCCCTAAAAAGTCATTGGCACGCCTCCAGAGGTACAGACAGGACCAGGCATCATGAGACAGACCTTTTCGATGTTCCGAATAAAAATCCGACTTTGAGAATTTCTCAACAGACCATGTATCCCTCAATTACGAGAGGACAAAGGTTGCAGACCAGCTTACCTCAATAACGAGAGGGCCAAGGTTTGAGTAGATGGCTGAATCTTTTAACTTCTTGAGTGTAGGGGGCAGGATTTTCGTTTTTGGCACAAAAAAACCATACCCATTTAAAACTGCCTATTTCTCAGGCCCAAAAACTAGAATATGCATATAATTGTCAGATTAGGATGGAAAACACTCTAAAGTTTCCAAGATTTTTGAAATATTGTCTGTGAGTATAACAGAACTGATATTGCAGCCGAAAACCTGAGGAAAAACCAAACAAGGAGGTGCTGTTTTTCCTGAAAGATCTCTGTTCCATTGGATGCCTTGCCTCCATTTAATTGGATATCAACCAGATTCCTTTTCCTATGGCTTCCTCAAGCTGTGACAGTCTTTAGACATAGTTTCAGGCTTTTATTTTGAAAAACTAGCGAGAAAGAATTCATCGCGTCAGTGGATGGCTGGGTGCCTGCAGAGTTTTTCATGCGCAACAGACATTTTCTCTCTCTCGCCTATGGAAGAAGCTACATTCCAGTTGACATATTATCGATGATATATTGTAAAAACAACCTGAGGATTGATTATTTAAAAAATTGACATCTTTCTACGCACTTTACGGATACTACTTGGAATTTTCGTCTGCGAGCGTGACCGCACGAGCCTGTGGATTTCTGAACATAACGTGCCAAACTAATGGAGGTATTTTGGATATAAAAATAATCTTTATGGAACAGAAGGAACATTTGTGTAACTGGGAGTCTTGTGAGTGCAAACATCCGAAGATCATCAAAGGTAAGCGATTTAATTTATTGCTTTTCTGACTTTCGTGACCAATCTACTTGGCTGCTAGCTGTTTGTAATAGTTGTCTACTGAGAGAGATGTTCTTGCATAAACGCTTGGATAGCTTTCGCCGAAAAGCTTTATTGAAATCTGACAAGCCAGGTGGATTAACAACAAGCTA
The DNA here is from genome assembly GCF_036934945.1 of Oncorhynchus masou masou. NCBI lineage: Eukaryota > Metazoa > Chordata > Actinopteri > Salmoniformes > Salmonidae > Oncorhynchus > Oncorhynchus masou. The sequence continues at coordinate 57,886,491 of NC_088234.1, forward strand.
AACTGTGTTTTGCTATATTGCACTTGTGATTTCATGAAAATTAAATATTGTTAGTCTTTTAATTTGAATTTGGCGCTCTGCAATTCAGCGGGTGTTGATGAAAATGATCCCACTAAAGGGATGGGTGCGTCAAGAAGTTTTAAAAATTTGGGAAAAATGTAATCTAAAATGGTGACATTGGTGTTGATTTCACATTTGAATTCACATTAGTTGACAACTCAACCAAATGTAAATCAAAACTAGTCGTTGAACTGACCTCTGTGCCCAGTGGGGAGCATCAGCAGCAGAGAGAGTGAGCCAATAAGGTGGAGGATTAATTGACTGAATAATTAGCCTATTGATCACACAGGAAGCAGCAGATCATGAATCATGTTCCGATACATTATGTCATTGTCTTGTACTTGTATTTTTACCACTTCTTGCTGTTTAGGTGGTTGATGACAATAACAGTCTCCTTCTGCGTGTCAACTCATGTTGAACTCACTTCCGTCTATGCTGGGTGTCTAACATGCATATGTGCGTGAGCTTGTCCATATGTGTGTATTCTACGTCTATAGTGTGTACAGTACAATATGCTGCTGTAGGACTATAAGAGATCACACTAAATTTAGCCAGCACACAGCTAGCGTAGCATTGACGGCGGGGTCTGCAGCTCCAGGGTCATGCATTATTAATCTCTACCAATCGCCATAATTAACGTTCAGGAGCATGTCCGCTCTTACACTCCTACTGAACCACCATCTATAAAGAGGCCACAGAGGCTCCCCTGCTGCACCGGCTGGAGATCTTGATTTGCTTGGAGGCTCAGAAAAAGGCCCTGCATTCGTGAGACACTGAGGGAAATGTCAAAAGAACAAAGAACCGTCTAAAGATCACTGTAAACTGTTTGTCTGTCATTTGAGCCTTGTATGTCTTTGTGTGTCTCTCTACAAGCCTCAAGATATTGTGTACCATTGGCTACTCACTGACTTGAGTTGTTCTAGATTACAGTGTATGTGACATAGGTGTCACTCTTCATAAACATGTTATGTTTCTCATTACTCCCTATTGTCGGTGGTGTAAAGTACTTAAGTAAAAAAAAATTAAAGTACTACTTAGGTCGTCTTTTGGGGTATCTGTACTTTACTTTACTATTAATATTCTTGACAACTTGTACTTCTACTTCACTACATTCCTAGGTCCAGATGGCATCCCCAGCCACGCCTTCAGAGCATGCGCAGACCAGCTGGCTGGTGTGTTTACGGACATATTCAATCAATCCCTATACCAGTCTGCTGTTCCCACATGCTTCAAGAGGGCCACCATTGTTCCTGTTCCCAAGAAAGCTAAGGTAACTGAGCTAAACGACTACCGCCCCGTAGCACTCACTTCCGTCATCATGAAGTGCTTTGAGAGACTAGTCAAGGACCATATCACCTCCACCCTACCTGACACCCTAGACCCACTCCAATTTGCTTACCGCCCAAATAGGTCCACAGACGATGCAATCTCATCCACACTGCACACTGTCCTAACCCATCTGGACAAGAGGAATACCTATGTGAGAATGCTGTTCATCGACTACAGCTTGGCATTTAACACCATAGTACCCTCCAAGCTCGTCATCAAGCTCGAGACCCCGGGTCTCGACCCCGCCCTGTGCAACTGGGTACTGGACTTCCTGACGGGCCGCCCCCAGGTGGTGAGGGTAGGCAACAACATCTACACCCCGCTGATCCTCAACACTGGGGCCCCACAAGGGTGCGTTCTGAGCCCTCTCCTGTACTCCCTGTTCACCCACGACTGCGTGGCCACGCACGCCTCCAACTCAATCATCAAGTTTGCGGACGACACAACAGTGGTAGGCTTGATTACCAACAACGACGAGACGGCCTACAGGGAGGAGGTGAGGGCCCTCGGAGTGTGGTGTCAGGAAAATAACCTCCCACTCAACGTCAACAAAACTAAGGAGATGATTGTGGACTTCAGGAAACAGCAGAGGGAACACCCCCCTATCCACATCGATGGAACAGTAGTGGAGAGGGTAGTAAGTTTTAAGTTCCTCGGCATACACATCACAGACAAACTGAATTGGTCCACTCACACAGACAGCATCGTGAAGAAGGCGCAGCAGCGCCTCTTCAACCTCAGGAGGCTGAAGAAATTCGGCTTGTCACCAAAAGCACTCACAAACTTCTACAGATGCACAATCGAGAGCATCCTGGCAGGCTGTATCACCGCCTGGTACAGCAACTGCTTCGCCCACAACCGTAAGGCTCTCCAGAGGGTAGTGAGGTCTGCACAACGCATCACCGGGGGCAAACTACCTGCACTCCAGGACACCTACACCACCCGATGTTACAGGAAGGCCATAAAGATCATCAAGGCCAACAACCACCAGAGCCACTGCCTGTTCACCCCGCTATCATCCAGAAGGCGAAGTCAGTACAGGTGCATCAAAGATGGGACCGAGAGACTGAAAAACAGCTTGTATCTCAAGGCCATCAGACTGTTAAACAGCAACCACTAACATTGAGTGGCTGCTGCCAACACACTGACTCAACTCCAGCCACTTTAATAATGGGAATTGATGGGAAATAATGTAAAATATATCACTAGCCACTTTAAACAATGCTACCTAATATAATGTTTACATACCCTACATTATTCATCTCATATGTATACGTATATACTGTACTCTATCATCTACTGTATCCTTATGTAGTACATGTATCACTAGCCACTTCACTATAACTATGCCACTTTGTTTACATACTCATCTCATATGTATATACTGTACTCGATACCATCTACTGTATCTTGCCTATGCTGCTCTGTACCATCACTCATTCATATATCCTTATGTACATATTCTTTATCTCCTTACATTGTGTATAAGACAGTAGTTTTGGAATTGTTAGTTAGATTACTTGTTGGTTATTACTGCATTGTCGGAACTAGAAGCACAAGCATTTTGCTACACTCGCATTAACATCTGCTAACAATGTGTATGTGACAAATAAAATTTGATTTGATTTAAAGAAAATAATGTAATGTTTAATCCCTTCATTTTCCCTGACACCGAAAAGTACTCGTTACATTTTGAATGCTTAGCAAGACAGGAAACGAGTCCAATTCACGTGCTTATCAAGAGAACATCCCTGAACATCCCTGGTCATCCCTTCTGCCTCTGATCTGGCAGACTCACTAAACAAACATGCTTTGTTTCTAAATTATGTCTGAGTGTTGGAGGGTGCCCCTGGCTCTCCATTTAAAAAAAAACATTTAAAAAAATGTCCCTATCTGGTTTGCTTAATATAAGGAATTTGAAGTGATTTGTACTTTAGCAATTTAGCAATTACATTTACTTTTGATACGTAAGTGTGTTTAAAACCAAATACTTTTAGACTTTTACTCAAGTAGTATTTTACTCTAACCAGTGTAGGCATGGAGGGTCTTCAAGATGCAATTAAACACCAATTGCCCGAGTTGGAGACCGAGACGGTGAGATCTTTGTCGGATGAATCTAAGGGCAAATGTTGGAGTGGAGAATATTAAAGACCTTGAATATGTTCAGCCAGAGGACATAAAAGACCATTTGACGCCAATACAGTGCGGGGAATTACTTCAGTCCTTCAAGCAAAGAGGTGAGATCTGGATTGATAAATGTAACATATTTATGTCATTGTTATGAAAAAAGGTGTTATCTAGAACCTAAAATGGTTATTTGGCTGTCCCCAAAGGAGAACCCTTTGAAGATCCCTTATTGATTCCAGGTATATGTATAACCCTTTTGGTTCCAGGTAGAACTCTTCTGGGTTCCATATATAACCCTTTCCACAGAGGGTTCTACACGGACCTCAGGATGTTCTACCTGGAACCAAAAAGGGTTCCCCTATGGGGACAGCCAAAGAACCCTTTGGGAACCCTTTTTTCTAAAAGTGTACACACACACACAAGGTTAAAAAGGTTATGTAAATAGTTTATTTGTTTGTCCTCAAAATAAATGGTTTATTCTATGAGGGACCGATGCATATGTAATAAAAGGGACAGTAATGACAAAAATACATTTGTATATTTTTGTACTTTCATGTATCTATAAATCGTTTGTTTGTCCTCTTGTGCTGGTATGGAGTGCAGAGCACAGCCAAACAGTTAAAAAAAATGTATTTTAAGAAAATAAAAAATGGATAGGATCTGTAACAATAGATAGGACACTTGTTCTCCTCCAAGCATCAGTGACAGTGACATCAGGAACAGTGGCCTTTCCTTTTCACCAAGTTATGACTATGCAACCACTTCAATGCCCTCACTGGCATCGTGATTGACAGACTCAAGCTCTCCTGAATAAAGGTAAGATGATTGTCAACTTTTAAAAAAAGACCAAGTTGCAGAGAGAGATCCAGTGCCTGCTGAATGAAATCGATAGTTACATCAAAGGCAATGACGATCTAACAGCCACTGCTGCCATTCTTCTGTTGATGACCCACTTCAAAGAGAAGGAGAATCTCTGTTCCTCTTGGCAGATGTAATGAATAGTGTTTTTATACTTAGAATGTTTATATGATGAATGGTCTTTATACTGTACTATTACATATGATTTGAATATTTTTTATATGTATGCTTTGTGATTTTAGGTCACTGCAAATCGGGTTGATGTAGAGGCGTAAATTCCTTTGCCAGACACACCAAGGCTGATAATGCTTAGTTATGCATTTATTTGATTTAAGGAGGAACAGAATATATAGTATTGTGGTACCTATCTAGAAATATCTAGTAGGAATGCACTAACACCCTTACTTTTGTGTATTTCAGGAAATACTATATTATATTCCTCAAAATTAATGGTATCAATCGAGGGGAGAGTGGTCTGTGTTTTGGACAGTGAGTCCAACTTTGCTGCTGCCCTCTGTGTTCTTCAACACGCTCTAGGTTTTTAACTTACCTTAACAGGGGTCGGCCTCTGCAACCTTGGAGCTGATACAGAGATAAGCATTGAACATTCACTGATCCGACACTTACATTTAGCATTTGTTAGTTACATTGCAATGATATTTCTTATTGTTGTACAGACCTATATCTATCCTACCCTGTCCTTCTAAGGTCTTTGAAAGCCAAGTTAACAAACAGATTACGGACTATTTCGAATCCCACCGTACCTTCTCCGCTATGCAATCTGGTTTCAGAGCTGATCATGGGTGTGCCTCAGCCTCGCTCAAAGTCCTAAACGACATCATAACCACCATCGATAAGAGACTTTACTGTGCAGCCGTATTCATCGACCTGGCCAGGGCTTTCGACTCTGTCAATCACGACATTCTTATTGACAGACTTGGTTTCTCAAATGATTGCCTCGCCTGGTACACCAACTACTTCTCTGATAGAGTGCGTCAAATCGGAGGTCCTGTTGTCCGGACTTCTGGCAGTCTCTATGGGGGTGCCACAGGGTTCAATTCTCATGTCGACTCTCTTCTCTGTATACATCAATGATGTCGCTCTTGCTGATGGTAATTCTCTGATCCACCTCTACGCAGACGATACCATTCTGTATACATCTGGCCCCTCTTTGGACACTGTGTTAACTAACCTCCAGACGAGCTTCAATGCCATACAACTCTCCTTCCGTGGCCTCCAACTGCTCTTAAATGCAAGTAAATCTAAATGCATACTATTCAATCGATCACTGCCCGCACCTGCCCGCCCGTCCAGCATCACTACTCTGGATGGCTCTGACTTAGAATGCGTGGACAACTACAAATACCTAGGTGTCTGCTTAGACTGTGAAACTCTCCTTCCAGATTCACATTAATCATCTCCAATCCAAAATTTAATCTAGAATCGGCTTCCTATATCACAGCAAAGCATCCTTCACTCATGCTGCCAAACCTACCCTCGTAAAACTGACCATCCTACCGATCCTCGACTTCGCCGATGTCATCTATAAAATAGCCTCCAACACCCTACTCAACAAATTGGATGCAGTCTTTCACAGTGCCATCCGTTTTCTCACCAAAGCCCCATACACTACCCACCACTGCGACCTGTACGCTCTCGTTGGTTGGCCCTCGCTTCATACTCGTCGCCAAACCCACTGGCTACAGGTTATCTACAAGTCTTTGCTAGATAAAGCACCACCTTATCTCAGCTCACTGGTCACCATAGCAGCACCCACTCCTAGCATTCGCTCCAGCAGGTATATCTCACTGGTCACCCCCAAAGCCAATTCCTACTTTGGTCACCTTTCCTTCCAGTTCTCTGCTGCTATAGACTGGAACGAACTGCAAAAATCACTGAAACTGGAGACTCACATCTCCCTCACTAGCTTTAAGCACCAGCTGTCAGAGCAGCATACAGATCACTGCACCTGTACATAGCCCATCTGTAAACAGCCCATCTATCTACCTCATCCCCATACTGTATTTACTTATTTATCTTGCTCCTTTGCACCCCAGTATCTCTACTTGCACATTCATCTTCTGCACATCTACCATTTCAGTGTTTAATTGCTATATTGTAATTACTTCGCAACCATGGCCTATTTATTGCCTTAACTCCCATATCTTACCACATTTGCACTCACTGTATATATACTTTTGTTTTTGTTTTTTCTACTGTATTATTGTCTGTATGTTTTGTTTATTCCATGTGTAACTCTGTGTTGTTGTATGTGTCGAATTGGTATGCTTTATCCTGGCCAGGTCGCAGTTGCAAATGAGAACTTGTTCTCAACTAGCCTACCTGGCTAAATAAAGGTGAAATGAAAAATAAATTAAAAAATATATATTTTTATTTTTTTCCATGCCTAAACTGATTTAATATATTCTATGTTGGGTTGTGCAGGTTCCTGGTTTGAATAAGGAAGGGTTCCCTGAAGGAACCAAACGCATAGCAAAAGCAAGAGTGAGCCGCAAAACCGGAAAGGTCATTCAGAGGAAGCCATTGCCAATTAACCCACACGTTACACGTTTTTTGGTTGACCTGAAGGAGCTCGAGTGGAAAAACTCCAACATGTAAGTACAAAAACACACACCTAAATGAACACAAACTTTATTTGTCAGTTGTCATCTGCCTTTCTACACAGCAAGTAATCTCTCTTTCTATTCTTTCTATGTCCATGTTTGTCCTAGTTGACACATCAGAGCTAAGGAGGGTCAGAGTTTCAAAGATTGGGGTGATAATCTGCAAGCCATTGAGATTTATTCTAGACCTGTTTGCATCTTTTATTCTCTCAGAAATCCTGCCATACGGGTTGGTTGAGCAAATGATCTGCTTGCGCCATACCGGAGCCTGTTTTGGCTTGAGGTAGCCTGCTTCTCTGGCTCCAATCTAGCCCTGTTCACTCCTCTCTATCCATCCTTCTCTCTCAGCCCCTTTCTCTCTCGATCTCTCTCTTGTTTCTCTCTCAAAGACAAGCAGGCAAGCAGTTCTTCTTATAGTTTTTTGTAAACATTTCTCCCTGTTCAACTGTTGTTTTCCTATTTTTCATTGATCTGTGTAGATTTAATTTTTTTCTTAAATAATCTTGTATTTTCAAGAATGACCTATTCTGATGTCTTGGTTTGTGTATGGTGAAGTACATTATTGGCCAGTTTTTGTCAATGTTCTGATCACTATATCTCTCTGTGTCTCTCTCCCCTACTATCTGGAGTTGTAATGTTGCTCTTTTCAAATGTTGTTCTTTGTGGTTAAAGTGCAATTCATGAAAAATGCAGCTAATGAATTTGAATATATATATATATATATATATATATATATATATATATATATATATATATATATTTACACACATTGTTTTTCTTACAATATTGCATTTCAGGGAGCTACCTTCTAAAGACAACCTGCAATCCTGCTTAGTACTGTAAAATTATTGTATATTACTGTAGGTATTTCCCTATAAATTTGCAGCAGGGATGCTGTAATATGTTTTACAGTAAGGAAAATCATACTGTAAACTATATTACAGCATCACTGCTGTGAAACAAAATTACAGCATTAAACTGACAACAGAGGTGCCAGTATAATGCTGTAAAGTTACAGGGAAACGTTTTACAGTGTGGTTCAAATGATACCAGGCCATTAAAATAGTTGACAACAAAAGATAAGCTCAACACCTGGAGGCTACATACAGCCAATGGAGAGAAAATCCCTGGACATGTTTTATGACAGCACAACAACTGAAGTCATTTCAAATGCTTGCCTCAGACTGCAGACTAAAGCCTGTAATAGCCCAGAAGAGCTGTTACACAGGAATAATTCATTCATTCTGCTGTACCACTTTCAAACATGGCTTTGATCTGAAATGGGTAGAGTGGCTGGGATATGTTTTTTTTTGTCTAACTGTGTAAAGCCAATGAAGCTGATAATGTACATTAATAATGTACAATAACTTTTTCAATTCTATTCATTTGAGGGGAATGCTCAATCACCAACGATTTACACTCTATGCTGGTTTGTCTTATTTCTCTCTGGTGTATTTGAATGGATTCTGTGTCTGTCTACCTGTTTCACGTTGTTTGTGAGCCCAGCAATGTCAGTCTCGTGAGCTCTATTTTATTGTACCTGTAGGCTATAGACAGTTCATTATTGTGGAAAAGGCCTCTCTAGGTAGTCTGTCAGGAAAGCGATCTCATTTTCCTTTCTGTCTTCAGACCACTCACTCTACTGCAATATGGTTATTTCTCTGGATTATAAAACATCCGTCATAAACTGGCTGCTGCTACTGGGTGCTGTTGCCCATTCTGACAGAACCGACAGGGCTAGAACCTAACCCTGTCAGAAAAAGAAACAAACACAGCACAATGTTACATACTGTACCAGCCGGGCTTACAGAAAAGGGGAAAACCTAACACTGTCACAAACAGAAATAATACCAGTGAAAAGAGAACTCGGAGGGTGAAAGACAAACATGGAAAGTGTGGTCGTCGAGAATATTTTGAGAATGCTTTAAAGGGGCAGTACAGTTCATTTATAGTTTTTAATGATATTTCCACACTATGAGGTTGAAATAAAACTCTAAAACTATGAAATGATGACAGTGGCCTTTTTGTGTAAAAGTTGTTTGAAAAGAAAAAGACGCCTGGAATTGTTCCCTGTTCTGGTGAAATGTCATTTTCTCCCACCACATAATGTCACCTGGCGATCTGATTATAATAGATCAATGCTGTGAATTTTATGAATAATGACGAAACAATGTATACATTTAACTATAACTAATTGAATTTGACCCTGTTTTATTATATCTGATTAATAATGTTAGAACGAGGTTATGTGGCATGGACAAGGGGTAATTGGAAATGATAACCATTGTGGAAGAAGGAATGTATGTGTATGTCTAAAGTAAGCAAAGAGAATCCTTAACCTATGTTTGAACCTACCCGGCTATAACTCTGTGGCAATAAAATAAGACAGCATGAGCCCCTCCAGGTTTTCCGTATCTGGGGGGGACTGGAACTGTCAGCTAAGTGGTAATAAACTGTGATGAGACTTCAGGAGATAATCCAGATATAGTGTGTCATGTATGTGCGCTAGTGGGTAGGAATGGACTTTAGAAGTAGCTTTGCCCTTGTCGGAGAGAAGGAGGAGCCTTCAAGACGCTATGATGAAATGTGAGGTATATAAACCAATGTACATGGTATTATGAGCAGCGCTCTCAAGAATAAATGCTATTGGCTAATTTCGGTTGACTGGTCTCTGTCCATTTTATGCAAATAAGGATCTTACAAATTCTTAGAAACAGACAGGGTATTTTAAATTGAATTGGTTAATGAACACATAAGAACTACATTCATCTAACAACCAATTAATGTTTATAGTTTATTTACATATTCCCTCCAAGTTTTGGTACTGGGCCCACACAAAGAGCAAGCGTAATTTTGCAGTATGACTGCTTTTGCACTGTATTCCAGCTGAACAATCACTTTGTCTGGATGGCTGGATGGCTGGATGGCTGCAAACGTTCTACTTTTAAACTCGGACAAAACAGAAATGCTTGTTCTAGGTCCCAAGAAACAAAGAGATCTTCTGTTGAATCTGACAATTAATCTTAATGGTTGTACAGTCATCTCAAATAAAACTGTGAAGGACCTCGGCGTTACTCTGGACCCTGATCTCTCTTTTGAAGAACATATCAAGACCATTTCAAGGACAGCTTTTTTCCATCTAAGTAACATTGCAAAAATCAGAAACTTTCTGTCCAAAAATGATGCAGAAAAATTAATCCATGCTTTTGTCACTTCTAGGTTAGACTACTGCAATGCTCTACTTTCCGGCTACCCGGATAAAGCACTAAATAAACTTCAGTTAGTACTAAATACGGCTGCTAGAATCCTGACGAGAACCAAAAAATTTGATCATATTACTCCAGTGCTAGCCTCTATACACTGGCTTCCTGTCAAAGCAAGGGCTGATTTCAAGGTTTTACTGTTAACCGACAAAGCATTACATGGGCTTGCTCCTACCTATCTCTCTGATTTGGTCCTGCCGTACATACCTACACGTACGCTATGGTCACAAGACGCAGGCCTCCTAATTGTCCCTAGAATTTCTAAGCAAACAGCTGGAGGCAGGGCTTTCTCCTATAGAGCTCCATTTTTATGGAATGGTCTGCCTACCCATGTGAGAGACGCAAACTCGGTCTCAACCTTTAAGTCTTTACTGAAGACTCAGCTCTTCAGTGGGTCATGTGATTAACCTCTTACACTTATGGTGGCGCTATTTCATTTTTGGAAGAAAAACGTTCCCGTTTTAAACAAGATATTTTGTCACAAAAAGATGCTCGACTATGCATATAATTGCTACTGTTCGAAAGAAAACACTCTGACGTGTCCAGAAATACAAATATCTTCTCTGTGCGTGCCCTAGAACGTGAGCTTCAGGCAAAACCAAGATGACTTGGCATCCAGGAAATGACAAGGATTTTTGAGGCTCTGTCTTTGATGATCTCCTTATATGGCTGTGAACGCAAGAGGAATGAGTCTGCCCTTTCTGTCGTTTCCCCAAGGTGTCTGCAGCATTGTGACGTATTTGTAGGCAGATCGTTGGAAGATTGACCATAAGAGACCACATTTACCACGTGTCCGCCCGGTGTCCTGCGCCGAAATTGGTGCGCAAAAGTCACCTGCCAGTATTTTTCCATGGGGCACAGAGAGAGAAGCAAGCTTCCACGAACTGCATGTCAATGAAGAGATATGTGAAAAAACACCTTGAGGATTGATTCCAAACAACGTTTGCCATGTTTCGGTCGATATTATGTAGTTAATCCGGAAAAAGTTTCACGTTGTAGGTGACTGCATTTTCGGTTCGTTTCGGTAGCCAGGCGCAATGTAGAAAACGGAACGATTTCTCCTACACACAGACGCTTTCAGGAAACACTGCGCATTTGGTATGTGGCTGGGAGTCTCCTCATTGAAAACATCAGAAGCTCTTCAAAGGTAAATGATTTTATTTATTTGGTTATCTGGCTTTTGTGAAAATGTTGCGTGCTACATGCTACACAAAATGCTATGCTAGCTTTGCATACTCTTACACAAATTAGTCAATTTCTATGGTTCAAAAGCATATTTTGAAAATCTGAGATGACAGTGTTGTTAAGAAAAGGCTAAGCTTGAGAGCAAACGCATTATTTTAATTTTATTTGCGATTTTCAGAAATCGTTAACGTTGCGTTATGCTAATGAGCCTGAGGCTTAGTCACAATCCCGGATCCGGGATGGGGAGTTTCAAGAGGTTAAGTGTAGTCTGGCCCAGGAGTGGGAAGGTGAACGGAAAGGCTCTGGAGCAACGAACCACCCTTGCTGTCTCTGCCTGGCCGGTTCCCCTCTTTCCACTGGGATTCTCTGCCTCTAACCCTATTACAGGGGCTGAGTCACTGGCTTACTGGGGCTCTCTCATGCCGTCCCTGGAAGGGGTGCGTCACCTGAGTGGGTTGATTCACCGATGTGGTCATCCTGTCTGGGTTGGCGCCCCCCCCCTTGGGTTGTGCCGTGGCGGAGATCTTTGTGGGCTATACTCAGCCTTGTCTCAGGATGGTAAGTTGGTGGTTGAAGATATCCCTCTAGTGGTGTGGGGGCTGTGCTTTGGTAAAGTGGGTGGGGCTATATCCTTCCTGTTTGGCCCTGTCTGGGGGTGTCCTCTGATGGGGCCACAGTGTCTCCTGACCCCTCCTGTCTCAGCCTCCAGTATTTATGCTGCAGTAGTTTATGTGTCGGGGGGCAAGGGTCAGTTTGTCATATCTGGAGTACTTCTCCTGTCCTATTCGGTGTCCTGTGTGAATCTAACTGTGCGTTCTCTAATTCTCTCCTTCTCTCTTTCTTTCTCTCTCTCGGAGGACCTGAGCCCTAGGACCATGCCCCAGGACTACCTGACATGATGACTCCTTGCTGTCCCCAGTCCACCTGGCCGTGCTGCTGCTCCAGTTTCAACTGTTCTGCCTTATTATTATTCGACCATGCTGGTCATTTATGAACATTTGAACATCTTGGCCATGTTCTGTTATAATCTCCACCTGGCACAGCCAGAAGAGGACTGGCCACCCCACATATGCTCTCTCTAATTCTCTCTTTCTTTCTCTCTCTCTCTCGGAGGACCTGAGCCCTAGGACCATGCCCCAGGACTACCTGACATGATGACTCCTTGCTGTCCCCAGTCCACCTGACCGTGCTGCTGCTCCAGTTTCAACTGTTCTGCCTTATTATTATTCGACCATGCTGGTCATTTATGAACATTTGAACATCTTGGCCATGTTCTGTTATAATCTCCACCTGGCACAGCCAGAAGAGGACTGGCCACCCCACATAGTCTGGTTCCTCTCTAGGTTTCTTCCTAGGTTTTGGCCTTTCTCGGGAGTTTTTCCTAGCCACCGTGCTTCTACACCTGCATTGCTTGCTGTTTGGGGTTTTAGGCTGGGTTTCTGTACAGCACTTTGAGATATCAGCTGATGTACGAAGGGCTATATAAATACATTTGATTTGATTGGTCTGATTTGGCTGCAATTTGTTTTTCATAATCAACTGTCAGAGAAGTTCAGTCGAACCTCCTGTACATGACACTTTGCATCAGACTACATTGCAAATCAGGCAATGTAAGTACACATGTGGATTTCCCAGCAGCTCCATCTAGCATCACATGGATTTTGAAATCACCAGCAGCAACCATTCATGAAGTAAGTTAGTTATTGTTGGCCATGTGCTGATGAAGATTTAGTCTAAAGTGATTATATTGACTTGGAAAAACAATTACATTTCTGAAGGAGGCAAATCATTAGTAGGAAAACCTTTTGTCATCACTGTGATGTTGCCAGACTGATTTTAGATGGGGTATAACTTTAGCTAGCTAGCTAAGATTGAGGGACAGGACCTGATTTTAGTTAGCTAACGTTAGCATTGCTAGCTAGCTATTTTTTACTAACTTTTCCAGCTATGGCAATTGCCATCTCTCTAACAATAAATTTGACAGCAAAGTTGTTTTCTACTAATTACTTGCCTACTTTAGCAATGCCATTGTATTTGCAGGCCTCTATGGCGTCTCCTCAGATAATGTTAACTAGATTGCTAGCTACCAAAGTCTGTGAGCTAACTAATGGTAGCTAGCCTGATGACTGTTATTCAAGCTGCATTAATCAGTCACCCAAAACGGAACATGGTAGCCTACTTGATTTAGTTTGTGTCTTGTATGTTTTATGTTTGTGTTCTCTTTGACAATATTGACAATTTGAAGAGTATTTGTAATTAGGTATTTGAGCAGAAAACGAACTTGCTTGTGATTAGATTTGTAGCTACTAGCCTGCCAGCCAGAAGAAAGAGAGAAGCTATTATTAGTATTGGCTAGCTAGATATCTCATTAAGTGTATGCTTATCTGTGATATGATTCCTAAGAAATAGTAAGCCTTTTGGCTGTTAAATGCAATAATAAATGTATAAGCCTTATGATAGTTCTTATGACTTATGAAAGCTCAGACTGGAGATCTAGCTGGTTTGACTTTGCTACATGAATTAGAATTTTGCAATATAACTTTGTCACCTTGCCCACAGGTTGATACCTTGTAGCTAGACAATTTCCTTCCATTCATGATGATTTCTTATGTGCTAAAGGGCCAGGGAGGTCTGAGGAAGGTCTGCAGGATGAGGAGGACCATGAGGTTATGGACTTCTTGGAAGAAGATGCTTTTGATGAGGAGCTACTTGGTGAAGACTAGGACAAAGAGTATAAGACACACCCACACACACAGACAGGACAGATAGGTGAACATCGACTTGCAGAGAAGCAGCTGAACTGGTTCCCCCCCTAACCCAGTTGATGCTGCTGGTGATTGCTGTACATACGAAGCTGGTGGTGCAAGTCAAAATCAAATCAAAATGTATTGGTCACATACAAATGGTTAGCAGATGTTAATGCGAGTGAAGCGAAATGCTTGTGCTTCTAGTTCCGACAGTGCAGTAATATCTAACAAGTAATCTTAACAAATTCACAACGACTACCTTATACACACAAATGTAAAGGAATTAATAAGAATATGTACATATAAATAGATGGATGAGCGATGGCCGTGCGGCATAGGCAAGATGCAGTAGATGGTAGAGAATACAGTATATACATATGATAATGTAGGCGTAATGTAGGATATGTAGACATAAATAAAGTTGCGTTATTTACAGTGACTAGTGATACCTTTATTAAATCCATTTATTAAATGTATTAAGGTAGCCAGAGATTTGAGTCTGTATGTTGGCAGTTCATAGAAATGTGATAACCTGGTCCCAGAACTGTTTATGTTGTCTTGCTAACTACTAATGCATGATAGTTGTCATGCCATGTTACGATAGCAGTTGTCTTGACTATACATACTAGTTGGCTATATAACAACAACAGACCAAAGACCAAGCTAACATTTGGCAGAACAGAAAGAGTGAGACTTAAATGTATTTGAGGACTACTCTAGAAATTGTTGGCTTTGTTATAGGAAAGATAGAAAGGAGAATATGACGTGGTTTATTTGTGTGGTAACTTACACGTTGTTTTCAGGTTTGAATGAGACAATGTATTCCCCTATCCTTGTTAGTTTTTGTTATAGTAATATTATATTACTTGTTTTATGTCTTTCCATATCATATGTAAGACTCAATGCTTTCTGTAATTTGTTTTGGTGCAATCAATCAATCAAATCGCTGCAACTCCCGTACGGACTCGGGAGAGGCGAAGGTCGAGAGCCATGCGT
Source organism: Oncorhynchus masou masou (assembly GCF_036934945.1). NCBI lineage: Eukaryota > Metazoa > Chordata > Actinopteri > Salmoniformes > Salmonidae > Oncorhynchus > Oncorhynchus masou. The sequence continues at coordinate 57,901,680 of NC_088234.1, forward strand.
ACTCCGAAACACAACCCAACCAAGCTGCACTGCTTCTTGACACAACACACATCCAACCCAGAATCCACACCGATGTGTCGGGGAAACACTGAAATAAAAGATCACCGAAGCTTATTTATCTTAAATTGTGTGCAGAAATGTTCTGACATCCCTATTCGTGAGCAGGCCGGCAGAGATATCCTCGTCGTGCACTGCGCCCTGCCTGCCACAGGAGTTGCTAGTGCACGACGAGGATATCTCTGCTGACCAAAACCCTTCCTAACCCGGACGACACTGGGCCAATTGTGCACCGCCCCATGGGCCTCCCGGTAGCGGCCGGCTGCTTGAACCCAGAATCTCTGGTGGCACTGCGACACCCCGGAGGCCCTGATTTGATTATTTTTAAATATTGAAGTTAAAATGTTACTGGAATAGTGGAGGCAGCTTCTGTTTTCTTTTCGAGTTGTGGTAACTCTCCATGGCTTTAAATAATGGTTGTTTAGTAGTCCAAAAATGTCGGAAACATTAACTTTCTTGACCATGCTCTAAATCAAAATCGAATTAAATTGTATTGGTCGCATGCACATATTTAGCAGATGTTATTGCAGGCGTAGCAAAATTATTGTGTTCTTAGCTCCAACAGTGCAGTAATATCTAACAATGCACAACAATACACACAAATCTAAAAAGTAAAAGAATGGAATCAAGAAATTTAGAAATATTAGGATGAGCAATGAGTAAAAGTCCAGAGTCCAGAGTAAAATATATACTGAACAAAAATATAAAATCAACACGCAACAATTTCAACGATTGTTCCAATTCAAATAAGGAAATCCGTCAAATGAAATAAATTCATTAGGCCCTAATCTATGGATTTCACATGACTGGGCAGGGACATAACCATGGGTGGGCCTGGGGGGGCATAGGCCCAACCACTTGGGAGCCAGGTCCACCCACAGTGGAGCCACATCCCCAGGCGATCAGAAAATGTTTTTCCCCACAAAAGGACTTTATTACAAACAGACATTCTCCTCAGTTTCATCAGCTGTTAGGGTGGCTTGTCGCAGAGGATCCCGCAGGTGAAGAAGCTGCATGTGGATGTCCTGGGCTGGTGTGGTTACACGTGGTCTGTAGTTGTGAGGCTGGTTGGATGTACTGCCAAATTCTAAAAAAATGGTGTTGTAGGTGGCTTATGGTAGAGAAATTAACATTCAATTCTCTTGCAACAGCTCTGGAAGAGATCCCTCAAAAGTTGAGACATCTGTGGCATTGTGTTGTGTGACAAACCTGCACATTTTATTGTGGCCTTTTGTTGTCCCCAGCACAGTGTGCACCTTTGTAATGATCATTCTGATTAACTTCTTGACGCACCCATCCCTTTACCGGGATCATTTTCATAAAAACCCGCTGAATTGCAGTGCGCCAAATTCAAATTAAATTACTAAAAATATTTAATTTTCATGAAATCACAAGTGCAATATAGCAAAACACAGCTTAGCTTGTTGTTAATCCACCTGGCGTGTCAGATTTCAATACAGCTTTTCGGCGAAAGCAAAGCAACGTTTATGTATGAACATCTCTCTCAGTAGACAAAATATTACAAACACTAGCAGCCAAGTAGATTGGTCACGAAAGTCAGAAAAGCAATAAATTAAATCGCTTACCTTTGATGATCTTCGGATGTTTGCACCCAGTTAGACAATAAATGTTCCTTTTGTTCCATAAAGATTATTTTTATATCCAAAATACCTCAATTAGTTTGGCGCGTTATGAACAGAAATCCACAGGCTCGAGCGGTCACGACATCGCAGATGAAAATTCCAAATAAGTATCCGTAATGTTCACAGAAACATGTCAAACGTTTTTTATAATCAATCCACGGGTTGTTTTTAAAAATATATAATCGATAATATATCAACCGGGACTGTCTCTTTTTCAATAGGAGAGGGAGAGACAATGGCTGCCCCACTCTGTTGCGCAAGCAAAACTCTGCGAACACCCAGCTATCCACTGTTGACACCTTGAGGAAGCCATAGGAAAAGGAATCTGGTTGATATCCCTTTGAATGGAGGCAAGGCATCCAATGGAACAGAGAGCTTTCAGGAAAAACAGCACTTCCTGGTTTGATTTTCCTCAGGTTTTCGCCTGCAATATCAGTTCTGTTATACTCACAGACAATATTTTGACAGTTTTAGAAACTGTCCTAATGTGTTTCTATCCTAATCAATTATACTGTATGCATATTCTAGTTTCTGGGCCTGAGAAATAGGCAGTTTCAAATGGGTACGTTGTTTAGCAAAAAAACGAAATCCTGCCCCCTACACAAGAAGTTAATCAGCTTCTTGATATGCCATACCTGTGGATTTTTTGGAAAAAGATAAATGCTCACCAACTGGGATGTCAGAAAATGTCTGCACACAATTTAAGATAAATAAGCTTCGGTGATCTTTAATTTCAGCTCATGAAACATGGGACCAACACTTTACATGTTGTATTTATATTTTTGTTCAGTACATATTGTCACTCGCTGATCTGTTTGTGCTTGTCTCCACCCCCTTCCACCCTTCCAGGTGTCGCTAATCTTCCCCATTATCACCTGTGTATCTATACCTGTGTATTTATACCTGTGTTCTCTGTTTATCTGTTGCCAGTTTATTTTGTACGTAGAACCTACCATCCTTTTGTTTCCCTGCTCTCGCCTGTTCCTTACTCCTGTTTTCTAGTTTCCCTGTTCTGACCGTTCTGCCTGCCCTGACCCTGAGCCTGCCTGCCTGTCGTCATGTACCTTTGCCCAACTACTTTGGATTACTGACCTCTGCCTGACCTGACCCTGAGCCCACCTGCTGTTCCGTTGCCTTACACCCTCTCTGGATAATTGACCCCTGTCTGCTTTGACCTGTTTAAAACTTCTTTGGGATAGGGGGCAGCATTTTCACTTTTGGATGAATAGCGTGCCCAAAGTAAACTGCCTCCTACTCAGTCCCAGATGCTGATATATGCACATTATTATTAGTATTGAATAGAAAACACTCTGACGTTTCTAAAACTGTTTGAATGATGTCTGTGAGTATAACAGACCTTATATGGCAGGCAAAAACCTGAGAAATAAAAATCCAAACAGGAAGTGGGAAATCTGAGGTTTGCAGTTTTTGAACTCACCCCTATCAAATACACAGTGGGATATGGGTTAGTTTGAGGCTTCTCGTGTGAAGAGGGGCCAGGTGGGAGCTGTTTGACTAAGGGGTCTGCCTGCAGCCTCGTTCTCAGTCACGCGCTTTCACATGAGAGGTAGCACTCGTTCCATTGCTTTTCTACAGACAATGGAATCCTCCGGTTGGAACATTATTGAACTTTTATGATAACATCCTAAAGATTGATTCTATACTTAGTTTGACAAGTTTCTTCAACCTGTAATATAACTTTTTGAACTTTTTGTGCGACTGGACCAGATTGCGCTTTTGGATTTGTTTACCAAACGCCCTAACAAAAGAAGCTATTGGACATAAATGAACATAAATGATGGACATTATCGAACAGAACAAGCATTTATTGTGGAACTGCAATTCCTGGTCGTGCATTCTGATGAAGATCATCAAAGGTAAGTGAATATTTATAATGCTATTTATGAATAATGTTGACTACCCAACATGACAGATATTTCTCTGGCTGTTTTGGGCTCTGAGCGCCGTTCTCAGATTATGCTTTTTCTGTAAAGGTTTTTGAAATCTGACACAGCGGTTACATTAAGGAGAAGTCTATATTTCCATGTCGAACACTTAAATTGACATCAACATTTATGAGTATTCTCTGAATTCATGTGGCTCTCTGCAATATCACTGCATGTTTTGGAACTACTGAACGTAACACGCCAATGTAAAATGAGATTTTTGGATATAAATAAGAATTTTACCAAACAAAACATACATGTATTGTGTAACATGAAGTCCTATGAGTGTCATCTGATAAAGATCATCAAAAGTTAGTGATTCATTTTATCTCTATTTGTGCTTTTTTGACTCCTCTGGCTGGAAAAATGGCTGTGTTTTTCTGTGAGTTGGTGGTGACCTAACATAATCGTTTGTGGAGCTTTCATATGTATATACAGTTCCAGTCAAAGGTTAGACACACCTACTCATTCAAGGGTTTTTCTTTGTTTTTACTACTTTCTACATTGTAGAATAATAGTGAAGACATCAAAACTATGAAATAACACATCATGTAGTAATCAAAAAAGTTTTAGATTCTTCAAAGTAGCCACCCTTTGCCTTGACAGCATTGCACACTCTTGGCATTCTCTCAACCAGCTTCATGAGGTAGTCACCTGGAATGCATTTCAATTAACAGGTGTGCCTTGTTTAAAGTTTGTTTGTGCAATTTCTTTCCTTAATGTGTTTGAGCTAATCAGTTGTGTTGTGACAAGGTAGGAGTGGTATACAGAAGATAGCCCTATTTGGTAAAAGACCAAGTCCATAATATGGCAATAACAGCTCCAATAAGCAAAGATAAATGACTGTGCATCATTACTTTATGACATGAAGATCAGTCAATACAAAACATTTCAAGAACTTTGAAAGTGTCTTCGAATGCAGTCGCAAAAACCATCAAGCGCTATGATGAAACTGGCTCTCATGAGGACCGCCACAGGAAAGCAACACCCAGAGTTACCTCTGCTGCAGAGGATAAGTTCATTAGAATTAACTGCACCACAGATTGCAGCCCAAATAAATGCTTCACAGAGTTCAAGTAACAGACACATCTCGACATCAACTGTTAAGAGGAGACTGTGTGAATCAGGCCTTCATGTTCAAATTTCTGCAACATAACACTAATAAATGCCACCAATAAAATGAGAGACTTGCTTGGGCCAAGAAACACGAGCAATGGACATTGGGCCGGTGGAAATCTATAATTTGGTCTGGAGTCCAAATTTGAGATTTTTGATTCCAACCACATCGTCTTTGTGAGACGCAGAGTAGGTGAACAAATGATCTCCGCATTTGTGGTTCCCACCGTCAAGCATGTAAGAGGTGTGATGTTGTGCTTGCTGGTGACAATGACTGTGATTTATCTGGAGCATCAGCATTTGTGTGGGTGGACCATTTCAGATGGTCAGTGAGGTGTACGTCAAGGAACTTTAAGCTTTTAAACTTCTGCACTGCGGCTCCGTCGATGTGGATGGTGTCATGCTTCCTCTGCTGTCTCCTGAAGTCCACAATCAGCTCCTTCGTTTTGTTGACATTGAGGGAGAGCTTATGTTCCTGACACCTCCTCCCTGTAGGCTGTCTCATCATTGTTGGTAATCAGGTCTACCATGGTTGTGTCGTCTAGCCTCTCAAAGCACTTCATGATGACATAAGTGAGTGCTTTGGTGCATTAGTAATTTAGTTCAGTTACCTTTGCTTTCTTGGGTACAGGAACAATGGTGGACATCTTGAAGCAAGTGGGGACAAAAGACTTGGATAAGGAGAGATTGAATATGTCCTTAAACACTCCAGCCAGCTGGTCTTCACATGCTCTGAGGACGCAGCGAGGGATGTCGACTGGGCCGGCAGCCTTGTGAGGGTTAACACGCTTCAATGTCTTACTCATAGGCCCCAGAGAACGAGAGCTCACAGTCCACGAGAGCGGGCATAGAATGTGTTTAGCTTGTCCGGAAGCAAGACATGGCTGGTTTTCCTGTGATTGTCTGGAGTGCCTGCCACAAGCATCTAGTGTCCAAGCCATTGAATTGTGACTCCACTTTGTCTCTGTACTGACGGTTTGTTTGTTTCATCGTCTTACGAAGGGTATAACCGGACTGTTTGTACTTAACCATATTCCCAGTCACCTTGCACTGGTTAAATGTGGTGGTTCCCACTTTCAATTTTGCGTGAATGCTGCCATCTATCTAATTTTTTTGTTTGGATAGGTTTTAGTCATCGCAGGAGGAACAACATCCCCTAAACAGTCGTGGCCAAAAGTTTTGAGAATGACACAAATATTAATTTCCACAAAGTTTGCTGCTTCAGTGTCTTCAGATGTTTTTGTCAGATGTTACTATGGAATACTGAATTATAATTACAAGCATTTCATAAGTGTCAAAGGCTTTTATTGACAATTACATAAAGTTGATGCAAAGAGTCAATATTTGCAGTGTTGACCCTTCTTTTTCATGCTGATTGAGATCAAAACAATCTTGAAGCATGGATTCAGATTAACTGTTTGTTAACATTCAAAGTGCTTTGTGGGCTTCGCTGGACAGATGTTGCTCTCTGGTTTTGTGATAAAACAAAGGTGTGGTTGAATTTATTCTACCACTGTGTCTTCTTATTGTCTCTGCCTTAGGCCTATATATCACAGTCACAAGTCATATGAACTAACAGGTTATAAGAGCAAAAAACACAATTATCACAACACATTGTAATATGGCTTTTATTTCCTGGCTTGGCTTCCCCAGTGATTTTACCCACGCACCGCTACCGCAATAAAGAAAACTAAATTGCATTGCATCTGTTTATTGTGTTATGTAAATAACTGATGAGAATTTATGAAGAATGACAACAACCTTTCATTGCAGTCTGGTTTCTTTATTTACTTTCAACAACAGAATTCAAGACTGTTTACTCATTAGAATTTATTTTATAAGTTATCATCTCCAGTATCATCACAAAGTGTACTTTGCAAAATTATTAATTAGACTTTGTGATGGTACTGAAGATTATACCATTGGCCATTGCATCTCAGAGGCCTAACACAGCAAGTAATACTAAGTATACTATAGTCTGCCCTGCAGATAATCATTCCATTCTGCAATGAATAGACGGAAGACAAGGTATAGAGGCCAGGATTCTCCACCCTGCAAACAGGCTGTTCTGGTCCTGCATCTTCTGGTGACCTATTGAAAACAGTACAACAATGATATAGCAAATTAAGAGGCATTGTGTATTGTGTATGCCTTTTATTTTGACGAATAAAGTATTCTACACACCTTTGGAAGTTCGTCACTTTCAGGGTCCAACTCCAGCTCCAACTGACAAGTTGAATACCATGAACACCTTTTTTGTAACATTAGTTGAGTTGACTCGACAAATCACAGCACAGATTGAAGGGTACACTTACTGCATTTGTCACATTCTGACCTTAGTTCTTTTGATATATCTTTGTTTTAGTATGGTCAGGGCATGAGTTGGGTGGGCTGTCTATGTTCCTTTTTCTATGTTTTGGGTTTTCTGTGTTTGGCCTGGTATGGTTCTCAATCAGAGGCAGCTGATTGAGAACCATACTTAGGTAGCCTGGTTTCACTTTTGAGTTGTGGGTGATTGTTTCCTGTTGTAATGTTTGTTTCACATTTCAGGACTGTTTCGGTTTTCGTTTGTATCATTCACTTTGTTATTTTGTATTCTTTAGTGTTCAGTTTAATAAACTAAAATGGACACTTACAACGCTGCACATTGCTCCGACCTCTCTTACTCCTCGTTAGAAGAAGAGGAGAATCGTTACAGCATTTACTTCCTGTCATGGGTCTAGGTTGAAAAATTACAGGTTAAGACAATGTAATGATTCCATGAGGCAGAGTTAAAAAAATAACAAATTCATGGCGTCGTTGATAACTATTCAACCTAGGCATGAGTACACTCAAAATGGCTGCCAGTCAATCCATTAAGGAGTCAGCATGCTTCAATTAGGAACAGTCATTCATTTTGATGTTTTTGCCGAGATCTTTGTCACGCAATTTTACATCTAACTAAGATGTTTGATGCAGTATTTCTCAATGAAAACATGTGTACAATAACAATTAGTCTATAGTTGAATGACAACAAAGACTGAAGAATCCCTAGTCCTGACCAATCACCGATGAAGGGGCGTAGACTTTGGCTCCTAACTTATATTTCTGTGGCGATAACAATGTGCTGAGGTCAAAATCAAGATAGAAGTCGCTAAAGTAATGGGCCTAGTTGCATAAAACACCTTAAGATAATCGTTCCCTTTTCCTTAACTTTAAACAGTTGCACTAAACCTTTTAAGGATGTTTTCCCCCTTAAATTAAGTGAAACAATTAAGGGTGCCCATGAGGTCCCTTAACGGCTTCATTCAGTATGGATTTCAATGTAAACAGCATTTGTGGAGGTGAATGTTGCATTCATCTGCCATCTCCATAAATTATATCTCTTTGACTAGATATTCACTCAGTGAATCAGGTCCTCTCCATGTTTAACCAGAGACTCTTTCTGCCATACATGCCTTCCAACGACCATAAACTCTTAAAGTGGAACTGACAGCGTTTTAACTACTTGGCAGATATGAAACAGACAATCACAATATCAGTCAGAAATATAAAATTTCTAGTTTATTCTACAAAAACTATTTAAGAAGTTGTTGTTTTTTTAAATAGGTGATAGTTTACTCAACATTCAATGACATATAGTAAGGCATTGTTGGCAGAAATGCAGTTCAATGCATGATTAATATAATTCACCAATACATTTCATGGTAGTCCCAAAAATATTGCTATCAGGTTGTAAATCATAGCTGGCCTGGTACATTTTTTTCTGCCTCCACCCATTCGGAATGCACTGTTTCAATTTCAATGAATCAATATTTTGAACAAAAACGGATGGCTGCAACTAAGGCTTGGAATGTCAATACAATCAAGCTAGCAAGGGCAATGATCCCTGACTCCAACACTATCATTAAGTTTGCACATGACACAACAGTGATAGGGCTGATCACCGACAACTACGAGACAGCCAATAGGGAGGAGGTCAGAGACCTGGCCGGGTGGTGCCAGAATAACAACCTATCCCTCAACGTAATCAAGACAAAGGAGATTATTGTGGACTACAGGAAAAGGAGGACCGAGCACACCCCCATTCTCATTGACGGGGCTGTAGTGGAGCAGGTTCAGAGCTTCAAGTTCTTTGGTGGTGTCCACATCATCAACAAACTAGAATGGTCCAAACACACCAAGACAGTCGTACAAAACCTATTCCCCATCAGGAGACTGAAAAGATTTGGCATGGGTCCTCAGATCCTCAAAAGGTTCTACAGCTGCAACATTAAGATCATGGTTGGATCACTGCCTGGTATGGCAACTGCTCGGCCTCCAACCGCAAGGCACTACAGAGGGTAGTGCATACGAACCAGTACATCACTAGGACTAAGCTGCCTGCCATCCTGGACCTCTACACCAGGCAGTGTTAGAGGAAGGCCCTAAAAATTGTCAAAGACCCCAGCCACAGACTGTTCTCTCTGCTACTGCATGGCAAGCAGTACCGGAGCGCCAAGTCTAGGACTAAAAGGCTTCTCAACAACTTTTACCCCCAAGCCATAAGACTCCTGAACAGGTAATCAAATGACTACCCAGACTATTTGCATTGTGTCCTGCCAACCCCTCTTTTACGCTGCTGCTACTCTCTGTTTATCATCTATGCATAGTCACTTTAACTATACCTACATGTACATATGACCTCAATTAGCCTGACTAACCGGTGCCCCTGCACATTGACTCTGTACCGGTACCACCTGTATATAGCCTAGCTACTGTTATTTTCACTGTCATTTTACTGTTTTCTTTTTCTTTTGTATTTCTTTACATATCTATTGTTTACCTAAAAACCTATTTTATACTTAAAAAATGCACTGTTGGTTAGGGCTTGTAATTAAGCATTTCACTCTAAGGTCTACCAAAACCTGTTGTATTTGGCGCACGTGATAAATCAACTTTGATCTGATTTGATCACAAGTCTTGCATAATGTGGCTAATAGGCTAGTGCACATGTGTCAAACACAATGTCTGTGAGCCAATTAGGACATACAAGTGAGTGTAATTGAGTCAACAGTTGAGTCATCTTATGAATTTACAGCCTGATGCGCTCGCATTGGTGAACTCAACTTTCGTGTGTCCTGCTCATAGCGCGCAGTGGAGGGAAAGTGTACAAGACACATCCTAGTTAGGCTACTAAAATGTTGGAGTCTAGCTTTGAAATTAAAGCCTGACAATTAATAACCGAAAACCTAAACCTTTCTTCAAAACACCATGCAAAGGAGAAACATGTAGGCCACTCATGTCATTGGGGTGACTGACTTTTTCCCCTCATATGTTTTTTCAGTGGCTAGAGATGCAGGTGTCATTTGGTTAGCTAGCCAGAAATGTGAATCGCTTGGTTAGCTAGCTAGCTATGCTGAATTGAATGACCGTTATCCAGTTAGCATATGTATCTCTTAGTTGTCACTCAAATGTATTTGGCAAACTACCTGCCCTCCAGGACACCTACACCACCCGATGTTACAGGAAGGCCATAAAGATCATCAAGGACAACACCCACCCGAGCCACTGCCTGTTTTCCCCGCTATCATCCAGAAGGCGAGGTCAGTACAGGTGCATCAAAGCTGGGACCGAGAGACTGAAGACTGTTAAACAGCAACCACTAACATTGAGTGGCTGCTGCCAACACACTGACTCAACTCCAGCCACTTCAATAATGGGAATTGATGGGAAAGGATGTAGCCACTTTAAACAATGCTACCTAATATAATGTTTACATACCCTACATTATTCATCTCATATGTATATGTATATACTGTACTCTATCATCTACTGCATCCTTATGTAATACATGTATCACTAGCCACTTTAACTATGCCACTTTGTTTACATACTCATCTCATATGTATATACTGTACTCGATACCATCTACTGTATCTTGCCTATGCTGCTCTGTACCATCACTCATTCATATATCCTTATGTACATATTCTTTATCTCCTTACATTGTGTATAAGACAGTAGTTTGGAATTGTTAGTTAGATTACTTGTTGGTTATTACTGCATTGTCGGAACTGGAAGCACAAGCATTTCGCTACACTCGCATTAACATCTGCTAACCATGTGTATGTGACAAATAAAATTTGATTTGATTTGATTTTGATTGGCAAGCAGGCAAGTTCCCATTCAGTTGTCAAAACATGGGTTAGGAAAAGCATGCATTGGCAGGCAAACTGCAGAAGGACAAACAGGCTATTCACCATCATTTATCAGTGCAATTTTGTGGGTTTATCTAGTGTTCCCTCATTAGATTTTTAGCTCATCTCACTCTGGCTAGCATTAGTTGATCTTGTTGATATGTATAGGCGACTGAGGGAGATATCAAACCCTTTCATGGTTGTTTGATCAATAGGATTGTGAAGTTCCCAAATGTAAGAGGACTCCCGTGGTATTTACATATTTGCAGAAATCCACTCAGGTGTATTTTGTGGCTTTTGGTGAATGCTTTCTAATGATCTAAAGTTGCACAGTTTGTACTGCCTGTAAACACACAGTCCAATTCAAAGTGAATGGTGAAAGGCAAATGGCTTATTTGCATGTGTGAAATGGCTTATTTGCATAAGGCGCACCGGTCTGCGTAGACACCGGTCCTGGACCAGACATGTTTTTATTCGGTTGTATTTTCTGTAAATATTATTTGTCAAAACGCACGTCCGTTTTCCCACTCTATATTTCTATAGAATTTTCTCAAATGCCTTAGTAGCCTAACTAGGATGTATGTAATTCTATGAATTTATGAAAACGTGAAAATGACCATATCTATGCGCTCACTTGTCAGAAAATGTCAAAAAACTAAAAAAAAGTGTATATGAGTTTAACCATATTTCATGTTGCTAATACGCTGTCAGTTCCACTTTAAATTATGCCCTTACCTAAAGAAGTGTTTGAGTGGCTCTATGCAACACCCTTAAACAATTCCCTTAGGGAACATTATTCCTTGAGGTAAAGGGGAACACTTAAGATGTTTTATGCAACCAGGCCCTGGAATAAGGAGCACGTTTGTGGCTCGTAATCCAAGGCAGTGTCAACAAGGGACAGAACGGCAGGCAGGCTCAGGTTCAGGGCAGGTCGTAACCGGGAAGATAAGTGTTGCATTTATCTTTCCGTTTTGGTGACCCCCCAAATTAAAATGCATCACTCCAAAATGTAGCTCACTGTCTTATACAGGTTGTTTTCTAACCAGTTATGAAAAAATCTCTCCAGTTCCCATGCTATTTTCTTTTTTGCATTAGCTTCAACAGCTCATACAACCCGATTTCTCCGTGATTTATTGCCACTTGTCAAAACCAGTGGTGGGAAAAGTACTCAAATATCATACTTGAGTAAAAGTAAAGATACCCTAACAGAAAATGACTCAAGTAAATGTGGAAGTTGACCAGTAAAACACTACTTGAGTAAAAGTGTAAAAGTATCATGTTTTAAATGTACTTAAGTACAGTGGTAGAAAAAGTACTCAGTCATCATACTTGAGTAAAAGAACAAAGTAATAGTAAATGCTAAACATCAAATTCCTTATATTAAACAAACCAGACAGCACGATTTTCCAATTATTTTTTTATTACGGACAGACGGGCACACTCCAACGCTCAGACATAATTTACAATTTACACAGTATTTGTGTTTTGTGAGTCCACCAGAGGCAGTAGGGATAACAAAGTGTTATATTGATAGGTGCCCTAATTCTGTCCTGGTTGAATATTCTAAATGTAATGAGTCTTTTAGGTGTCAGAGAAAATTTAAAAAGTAAAAAGTTGCATATTTTCTTTAGTAATGTAGTGGTGTAAAAGTAAAAGTAATCAAAAATATAAATAGTAAAGTACAGATACCCCAAAAAACCTAAGTAGTACTTTACAGTATTTTTATTTTAGTACTTCACACCACTGGTCAAAACAACAGGGTTTTTATGCATGTGCAATTTATAAGGTGCACATAAAAAACTATTTTTTATGTAATATGATTACTATTGTTGCATTTGTATGTGTAGATAGTACATGTCATGTTTAGGTTTTCAATATATCACAAACTGTTTCTGTTTATTGGTTATTGATTTGGACAAGTTAAAACTTTGTCATACATTGGGCTATTTATCAAAATGTCTTGTCAACAGGAAGCAGTGACAGCATCATGTTCAGCAGGAGTTTTAGGAATATAAATGGAACTTTCAACATTAATTTCCAATAGTATTGTACTTAATCAGGTAAAAACATGCTGCGGTTTATTTATTTTGATGATATACCAGAAATATACAAAAAAGGGTTTGCCCTGCCTACCAGTAGTACCTACATTAACATTATCTCTGATCAAGTAACACATTCCATATATATATATATATATATCCAGTATGTGTCAATTATAAAGGAGTCCTGAGTGTTGTGTGTAAATCAGGTAACTCATTACTATTGAGAGGATTGTAAACAAGGAGTTCATCCTACTCAGTGTGTGGCTAATGACTGGGTGTTGTGGAGAGTTTGGAGTAGGGCTGACATACAAGCCAATACAGTACCTAGCAGAATCGCAGGCTGACTGCAGCTGAGTAGCTTGCTGACTATGACTGAGTAGCTTGCTGACTATGACTGAGTAGCTTGCTGACTATGACTGAGTAGATTGCTGACTATGACTGAGTTACTGACCCTATATTGTTCCTAACACTACTCTGTGCTCTCCCCTGTCCAGCTAGGTTTTAATTGGCTCGGCGCTACCAAGGTAGGACATTCCATAGATACTAGCAGTAAAGCTGCAAAGAGGGTGGATCAGATGGGGGGGTGTTGAAAGTGTGAATAGCTTGGGGTTTGAGGGAGAGGGAAGGGAAGGGAAGAGAAATTCATTTTGTTTGTTTCATTAAACCAATACAGTATTGAGACTCAAATCTCTGGAAAAAAATGTGTTTCTCAAATTGACTACAATTCTGACACAGCTATCGAGCCATCACAGCTGGACACTTTTTTTTGCATTAACGTTCTTTTAGGGAAATTGAATGGAAGGACGCTAATGAGAATAAAATACTAGCCTTGAAAAAATGATCAGTCAATATGAGTTTCGAGCACACTCTCATTCCTGGAATTGCTATTAACATGGTTGTCTTTCAAATCAACACAGTTCCCAGTTCCCATCATAAACTTGTTTTTCATTAATAATTGTTAGCTCTATCTGTCACGGCTTTCATTGTGGGAAGGAGGAGTGGACCAAAATGCAGCGTAGTTGTGATTCATTTTATTTGATACGGAAACAATACACGACAAACTAACAAAATAACAAACGTACGAAAACCGAAACAGGCCTATCTGGTGCAAAACACAGAGACAGGAACAATCACCCACGAAACACTCAAAGAATATGGCTGCCTAAATATGGTTCCCAATCAGAGACAATGGTAATCACCTGACTCTGATTGAGAACCGCCTCAGGCAGCCATAGACTATGCTAGACACCCCACAAAACCCCAAGACAAAAACACACCACAATAACCCATGTCACACCCTGGCCTGACCAAATAAATGAAGATAACCATAATATATTTCGACCAGGGCGTGACACTATCAACCCATTTATATTGTCCCATGTCACAAACATGGCTTACCAGTGACATGATTCGGTTGACATTATGATACTTTGAGAGATTGGATTTACTTGCAAAACCTTCAATTCATCGAAGGACTGCTATTACTCAAACTTTGTTTATTCACTGTTTATTCACTGTTTAAACTATGGCAGTTATATGTAGTAATTTACAGTGTCCTTGGAGTGTCCTTGGAGACAGTTGTATCTGTGGGTTTTAGAAATGTTAAGCCTGACAACTAGGTTTTGTGTGTTAAAGAAGACCAAATCTGTTTTCTAAATGAACTGCCTCTCAGAGGAAATGAAATGAAACAAAACTCCTGAAATTATTGTGATTTCCTCAAATGCTGAAAGCACTTTGGTATTTATCAGTTCAACACCAATGGTTATGCGATCCAGGTCAGGCATCCAAAAGAGGCAGCAGTGGTATAATGACTGATTTATTTAATTGATATCAACTGGAGCATAAAAATAGCACCCTAAAGCCACTGGAAATATCATAAGCTTGACTTCAAATCCTATTAATATTCACATGTGATCTCTAATACCAATAATGAGGCACCAATAATGGGTGTTTTAATCATATTTGTGTTATTGTCACTTCTGATATAGAACATTTGTTGGTTTTGAATGGTATTTATTGGATAATTTACATCCTCACTCTAATCATTTATCTTGCCAAGATTGCAGAATTTCCCCTCTAACACAACCAGTCAGATAATGGTCAGTCTGAGTGAAAACACACTGCTCTGTCCACACTCGGGCCAGAGCAGATTGCTCTCCCTTCTTCTTTCCCGTAGATTGAATGAAATTATTTTGCTTTGTCAATGCAGCAATAAGATTTGTATTGACAACTCCTCTCAGACCAGAATAGCAGTGCTTGGCCGCTTTAAAAAAAATCAATAACTGGCAACGGTACATTCAGACGCTTCTGGTCGGGGAAAGGAGACCGACCGTGCTCTCTTACCAATGTGCATCTGGGTATACTCTAAATGCATTTGTGTGTGTTTGCTTACCGTTATGCTTTTGAGGGGGAGGGGATGTGGCTCAAGAGACCACTAAATATTTCAGTCAATGGGATTTACAATAATTATATAAACTCTACGACCCAAAATGACCCCTCCATTCCCTGAACTCTGACTGTAGGCCTCTGAAGGCTACTTGGGCTTTCTTTTCCCTATGTAATGCCTGTTGGCAATTAATCTAGTGCTGCACTGCTGTGGTCTATCACTCCAGGAATATCATATCCTGACACAGCTAAGGCCAATCAAAACACTCTATGGTTATTAACAAAACCAGACCCTTCAAACGAAAAGTTAAAAAGACATGTTTTAACCATGAGGTGCTGGTTTCCCTAAACTACCTGGTCCTTTGAACATTTTGAGGGGGGAAAAACCCAAACTCATCCAGTCATAATTGCTTCCATTCATTTCACTTAAAGATGCCAACATCTACTTGCCACGACGTGAGGAGCCAGAGGATTTATCGTGAGATGCTCACCGCCTCAAGGTGAGCTTGTCAGTAACGATTGCCCTTCTCTCTCTTATCTCCTAAACCATAAAGTCCAGGCTGCTGAGGATCAAGGATGAGCAACGTCTACATGCACTCCCGTATTTACACGACATTTCCCATTTGAACAAGCTGTTTTTTATCTCTCTATAAAGGCGCCTTTGAATTGATCTGCACTACTTTCAAACATCTTTAAAAGATCCACTTATATCACAAAGCAAATCAGGCACAAATGCAAGATTCCTTGTTGATAAGAAGGAAAGACATGAAGTTGACAAAAGGCTGCCTTACTTAAACTGGGGAAAGGACAACAGTAGGCGATCATTGATGGCCCCCCTAATAAAAAGTTCAGCTCACCAGAATAACAGAAATATTTTACCTCCCTGTCGTTCTGTGAGTATATTTACATGGATGTGAGCATCCGTACGTTTATGCTAGCATGTTGCGTTGGAGGAGAGGGATAGGGGAGGGGGAGGAGAATGAACTGTAAAGTTGAGTATTGTTCATACTCTGATCAATCAGTAGTCACATCCTTACAAAAAAACACATCAAATTTGTAGTTAGCCATTTCAACAACAAAAAAAATCATATGAAAATCACTCGTTCACATGTGGAATTGCAAGTTCCCATGTGAAAAACAATCATACTGTAAGTGAAAATCTAATTTGCAGTTTCACATGTAAGAACTCCACATGTGAAATTGTAAGTTCACAGGTGAAAATCAAATTAGCACTTTCTACCCCCAAGCCATAAGACTCCTGAACATCTAATCAACCCAGACTTTTACACTGCTGCTACTCTCTGTTATTATCTATGCATAGTCACTTTAATAACTCTACCTACATGTACATATTACCTCCATTACCTTGACTAACTGATGCCCCTGCACATTGATTCTGTAGCGGGACCCCCTGTATTTAGCCTCGCTATTGTTATTTTACTGCTGTTGTTTCATTATTTGTTATTTATTTATTATAATTGTTTTGATAATTTTTAAAAAACTGCATTGTTGGTTGGGGCTTGTAAGTAAGCATTTCACTGTAAGGTCTATCTATACCTGTTGTATTCAGCATTTCACTGTAAGGTCTATCTATACCTGTTGTATTTGGCCCATGTGACAAAATCAAATCAAATCAAATCAAATCAAATTTTATTTGTCACATACACATGGTTAGCAGATGTTAATGCGAGTGTAGCGAAATGCTTGTGCTTCTAGTTCCGACAATGCAGTAATAACCAACAAGTAATCTAACTAACAATTCCTAAACTACTGTCTTATACACAGTGTAAGGGGATAAAGAATATGTACATAAGGATATATGAATGAGTGATGGTACAGAGCAGCATAGGCAAGATACAGTAGATGGTATCGAGTACAGTATATACATATGAGATGAGTATGTAAACAAAGTGGCATAGTTAAAGTGGCTAGTGATACATGTATTACATAAGGATGCAGTCGATGATATAGAGTACAGTATATACGTATGCATATGAGATGAATAATGCAGGGTAAGTAACATTATATAAGGTAGCATTGTATAAAGTGGCTAGTGATATATTTACATCATTTCCCATCAATTCCCATTATTAAAGTGGCTGGAGTTGAGTCAGTGTCAGTGTGTTGGCAGCAGCAACTCAATGTTAGTGGTGGCTGTTTAACAGTCTGATGGCCTTGAGATAGAAGCTGTTTTTCAGTCTCTCGGTCCCAGCTTTGATGCACCTGTACTGACCTCGCCTTCTGGATGATAGCGGGGTGAACAGGCAGTGGCTCGGGTGGTTGATGTCCTTGATGATCTTTTTGGCCTTCCTGTAACATCGGGTGGTGTAGGTGTCCTGGAGGGCAGGTAGTTTGCCCCCGGTGATGCGTTGTGCAGACCTCACTACCCTCTGGAGAGCCTTACGGTTGAGGGCGGAGCAGTTGCCGTACCAGGCGGTGGTACAGCCCGCCAGGATGCTCTCGATTGTGCATCTGTAGAAGTTTGTGAGTGCTTTTGGTGACAAGCCGAATTTCTTCAGCCTCCTGAGGTTGAAGAGGCGCTGCTGCGCATTCTTCACGATGCTGTCTGTGTGAGTGGACCAATTCAGTTTGTCTGTGATGTGTATGCCGAGGAACTTAAAACTTGCTACTCTCTCCACTACTGTTCCATCGATGTGGATAGGGGGGTGTTCCCTCTGCTGTCCACAATCATCTCCTTAGTTTTGTTGACGTTGAGTGTGAGGTTATTTTCCTGACACCACACTCCGAGGGCCCTCACCTCCTCCCTGTAGGCCGTCTCGTCGTTGTTGGTAATCAAGCCTACCACTGTTGTGTCGTCCGCAAACTTGATGATTGAGTTGGAGGCGTGCGTGGCCACGCAGTCGTGGGTGAACAGGGACTACAGGAGAGGGCTCAGAACGCACCCTTGTTTGGCCCCAGTGTTAAGGATCAGCGGGGAGGAGATGTTGTTACCTACCCTCACCACCTGGGGGCGGCCCGTCAGGAAGTCCAGTACCCAGTTGCACAAAGCGGGGTCGAGACCCAGGGTCTCGAGCTTAATGACGAGCTTGGAGGGTACTATGGTGTTGAATGCCGAGCTGTAGTCGATGAACAACATTCTCACATAGGTATTCCTCTTGTCCAGATGGGTTAGGGCAGTGTGCAGTGTGGTTGAGATTGCATCGTCTGTGGACCTATTTGAGCGGTAAGCAAATTGGAGTGGGTCTAGGGTGTCAGGTAGGGTGGAGGTGATATGGTCCTTGACTAGTCTCTCAAAGCACTTCATGATGACGGAAGTGAGTGCTACGGGGCGGTAGTCATTTAGTTCAGTTACCTTAGCTTTCTTGGGAACAGGAACAATGGTGGCCCTCTTGAAGCATGTGGGAACAGCAGACTGGTATAGGGATTGATTGAATATGTCCGTAAACACACCAGCCAGCTGGTCTGCGCATGCTCTGAGGGCGCGGCTGTGGATGCCGTCTGGGCCTGCAGCCTTGCGAGGGTTAACACGTTTAAATGTTTTACTCACCTCGGCTGCAGTGAAGGAGAGACCGCATTTTTCCGTTGCAGGCAGTGTCAGTGGCACTGTATTGTCCTCAAAGCGGGCAAAAAAAGTTATTTAGTCTGCCTGGGAGCAAGACATCCTAGTCCGTGACTGGGCTGGATTTCTTCCTGTAGTCCGTGATTGACTGTAGACCCTGCCACATGCCTCTTGTGTCTGAGCCGTTGAATTGGGATTCTACTTTGTCTCTGTACTGACGCTTAGCTTGTTTGATAGCCTTACGGAGGGAATAGCTGCATTGTTTGTATTCAGTCATGTTACCAGACACCTTGCCCTGATTGAAAGCAGTGGTTCGCGCTTTCAGTTTCACGCGAATGCTGCCATCAATCCAAGGTTTCTGGTTAGGGAATGTTTTAATCGTTGCTATGGGAACGACATCTTCAACGCACGTTCTAATGAACTCGCACACCGAATCAGAGTATTCGTCAATGTTGTTATTTGACGCAATACGAAACATGTCCCAGTCCACGTGATGGAAGCAGTCTTGGAGTGTGGAGTCAGCTTGGTCGGACCAGCTTTGGACAGACCTCAGCGTGGGAGCTTCTTTTTTAAACTTTTGTCTGTAGGCAGGTATCAGCAAAATGGAGTCGTGGTCAGCTTTTCCGAAAGGGGGGCGGGGCAAGGCCTTATATGCGTCGCGGAAGTTAGAGTAACAGTGATCCAAGGTTTTTCCGCCCCTGGTTGCGCACTCGATATGCTGATAAAATTGAGGGAGTCTTGTTTTCAGATTAGCCTTGTTAAAATCCCCAACAACAATGAGTGCAGCCTCCGGATAAATGGTTTCCAGTTTGCAAAGAGTTAAATAAAGTTCGTTCAGAGCCATCGATGTGTCTGCTTGGGGGGGGATATATACGGCTGTGATTATAATCGAAGAGAATTCTCTTGGTAGATAATGCGGTCTACATTTGATTGTGAGGAATTCTAAATCAGGTGAACAGAAGGATTTGAGTTCCTGTATGTTTCTTTCATCGCACCATGCCTCGTTAGCCATAAGGCATACACCCCCACCCCTCTTCGCGATGCGTGGAGAAACCCGTTGGCTGCACCGCTTCGGATAGCGTCTCTCCAGTGAGCCATGTTTCCGTGAAGCACAGAACGTTACAGTCTCTGATGTCCCTCTGGAATGCTACCCTTGCTCGGATTTCATCAACCTTGTTGTCAAGAGACTGGACATTGGCAAGAATGCTAGGAAGTGGGGCACGATGTGCCCGTCTCCGTAGTCTGACCAGAATACCGCCACGTTTCCCTCTTTTTTGGAGTCGTTTTTTTGGGTCGCTGCATGCGATCCATTCCGTTGTCCTGTTTGTAAGGCAGAACACAGGATCCGCGTCTAGAAAAACATATTCTTGGTCGTACTGATGGTGAGTTGACGCTGATCTTATATACAGTAGTTCTTCTCGACTGTATGTAATGAAACCTAAGATGACCTGGGGTGCTAATGTAAGAAATAACACGTAAAAAAAAACAAAAAACTGCATAGTTTCCTAGGAACGCAAAGCGAGGCAGCCATCTCTGTCGGCGCCGTACTAAGCCTACTGTAGCCTCCTACAGTAACATTTGATTTGATTTGACATGTATGAAACATTCACATCTGAAAATCAAACTTTTCTAACTTCTGATTCTGGCTGTTACAAAAGCACACCTGTGTAACTTATAACATCACATGTGAATTGTTGGGAAACGATGTGCCTGAGTCGTGAAAAATGTACATATGAAAAATGCACATGAAATATACACGTGTCTGAATACCATGTGTCTGACTCACGTGATTTTTTTGTGTGAAAAATTATTGTGAAATGTCACACTTGTCCAAAAACCATGTCTGATTCATCTCAAACCACACGTTTTTTTCAGGTTGCATTCCAATTAGATACATTTTACAGTAAAGGAGAGAGAGAGACAGAAACAGAGTGTCTGTGTGTGCATGTGAGCATGGTCGTGAACATCCCTGTGTGTTTAATATTAAATGTATATGTAAAGGTTGGAGATGTTGTGGATGAGACAATCAACTAGCCAATCGTCTATGCAAGAGAACTACAAACAAACTACACTGCAAAAAATGAAATCTAAGTAAGATTAAATATCTTAAATCAAGGCAATATATTCTTGTTTATTGTCAGACAAGATATTCAGGCAGTTTTTTGTTAGAGCATTTCACTTGTTTCAAGCTTTTTTGTCCTTAATTATCTTAATAAGATAATTTAACTTGTTACTGAGATTGTATTTCTGGTTCTGAGTAACTTAATGCTTGATACTAGAATTACCAGAATTATAAAGCTGTTTGATCAACACTGACAAGTACAAACCTGCTTCGTCAAAGTTAGAATTACCCTTATCCTTTTCATCTCTTCACATATTAAGGACAGATAATGACCAAATGGAATTCACTGTTTTATTGTCAATCTTAGACAAAATACAGTACAGAACAAAGAAAATACACTTTTCATATCTGGGGAACACACTATGAGTCATTTGAATTGTTGTACACTTCTATTACATCCCCAAGATGGTATTTGACATGTGCATAAGTTTGGCTCTTGTTGCTAATTGTGTAATAGGAGTTCAAATCTACCAGCTTTTCAGCATTCACTAACTCAGTGGCCTGTGCAAGGTGTGGGACCTCAACTTGATAAGCCATGACGTTTCTATCAAAGTGTATAGTTTGAAATGGTTGATATTCCAAACAATAAAGCCTAGAATCAACAAGAAATATGTTTTTGACCAGTGCAAATTCTGCCATATTACCATTCAGTACTTTGGCAAAGATCATGGACTTCTGAGTTATGTATTGATTACAAGTCATTTGACTGATACAGCATGATACTTCATTGAAACCTAGGAAGTCCCTCAATTTTCCATGTAAATATTGTAGATCTTTAACCTCTGACAGAGGTCCCATCTCCCTTTCATTTGAAAACATTGGGTGCATTGAACTGTCAACATTTTGGGACCTTTCATATATTTGGTTCTGATTGATCAACGACTTGCAAATATTTAAAAAATTGAGCTTGGAAGCCCATTGTTTAAAGAAACCATGTTTAGACTCAAACCTCTTACACATACTGTATGTCTAACCATTGGACCCAATGACTTTATCTGTGATGGCAAACAAATCAAATGATGCTGTTTAGGTGGAACATGGAAAAAGCTCCTTCCAATGCTTCAAATGATTTTCAATGATTAACTTCAACCTAGACACAGTCGCTGTCAGCGCCGTGTGTATAGGTGGCAGGGAAGTCAGGCGCAGGAGAGTCAAAATGGAGTGTAATGGAGTCTTTTAATAAATGTCCACAGAACATGCTCCATAACACTAAACAGTACAGACATGAAAAAACATGGGTACGAGGACCCGACGCGCACCAACACAACAAATAAACAACACTGACAATAAAACAATCTCTGACAAAGACATGAGGGGAAACAGAGGGTAAATACACAACAGGTAATGAATGGGATTGAAACGATATGCCATTTGTTGAAAACACTTGAACTTTGGTTTGATTGATAGTGTTTATGGCCTGAAGTAGTGTTAATAAGGTGTAAATGTGCCCTAATGACTGACACCGTCGATTATTTAGCTTCGCTGTCTTTGGCGGCCTTTCTATTGACAATAGAAAATATATAGGAAGGGCGCCAAATATGGCGAAGCTAAATTATCAACATGTCAGTCATTGTCTACAATATAAGCTAGGCAAGCAAAGATTAACGTAACTTAGATGTTCAATATGGCCGCCAATTTAGAGTTAATGTTAGTTTCATTAGCTTGCACTATATTTTGGTTTAAAGTAATTAACGTCAAAGATATACTGGTATTCTAATTTTGTTAGCTAACATTAGCTAGCTTTATCACGGCACGATGCGAGACCCAAATGCAGACACCGGAGGCAGATGGTTGGAGTCTTACAATGTTTATTAATTCAAAGGGTTAGGCAAGAGAATGGTCGTGGACAGGCAAAAAGGTCAAAACCAGATCAGAGTCCAGGAGGCAGAGTGGCAGACAGGCTCGTGGTCAAGGCATGCAGAACGGTCAGGCAGGCGGGTGCAAAATCCAGAAACAGGCAAGGGTCAAACCCGGGAGGACTAGAAAAAGGAGAATGCAAAAAGCAGTCGAACGGGAAAAACGCTGTTTGATTTGGAAACATACAAGAGGAACTGACAGGAAACACAGGGAAAAATACACTGGGGAAAACAAGCGACAGCGGACACCTGGACGTGGTGGAGACAATAAAGAGGACAGGTGAAACTGATCAGGGTGTGACAAGCTAGGTAAATCATTCCTGCATTAACTGGAAAGGAAAGACAGTATGCTAATGTCTCATAACCTATATCAATCTGACACTTTGCATCTATAAACTATATATTAATTGCTAATTACTTAACTATTTAACTATGTGGTTAAATGTTTTTTTCAGCTGCTAATATAAGCACAGACATGCTGCCCAGCCTCTTTAAGGAGGGTTTACGTGATCTCTTTACCAGGCCAGAGCACTTCTTCCGAAGGAGAACCATTTGGAGACTTACTCATGGTGAAAATTAGGTCATGTTAGATTTTGACATTTGGGAGAGATTTAATCTAGCCATGCAGGCAGTGTTTCCTGTTATCAAAGAAGCATTTCCTAGCCATCATTACAACACATGTATCTGCTGTTAGGTTGTTGTTACAGTGTGGTGTTCTTTTTTCTTTATAATTACCATTGAATAAATGTACGTCTTACACAGGGTGAAGAATCAGACGTGTGTAGACCAGGCACCTCCTCTGGGACCTGTGATTTCATCCCCACTCCCACCCTCTTTCCCTCCTCCTCCTCCTCTTCCACCCCTTCCACTCCCCCCCCCATCTCCAAACCCAAGAGACCAACATGGTGCCACCCGAACCATACAGCTTGTCAGCCCACAGTATGTCTTATACACAAACAGAGAGTTGGAGCAATCAAGAAGCACCCTTTCCAAAGATCTTCGCTGTCGATGAATCAGGAATACAGTAACAAGCATGATTTCCATTAACCTGAAGGGGCTGCAGGTTCCCAACTGGGAACACCCCCCCCCCTTCAGCCCAAACGGTGGCGCAGGGAAAGCAAAAATATTCTTAAAAATATTTAACCTCCACACATTAACATTTACATTTACATTTAAGTCATTTAGCAGACGCTCTTATCCAGAGCGACTTACAAATTGGTGAATTCACCTTCTGACATCCAGTGGAACAGCCACTTTACAATAGTGCATCTAAATCATTTAAGGGGGGGGTGAGAAGGATTACTTTATCCTATCCTAGGTATTCCTTGAAGAGGTGGGGTTTCAGGTGTCTCCGGAAGGTGGTGATTGACTCCGCTGTCATGGCGTCGTGAGGGAGTTTGTTCCACCATTGGGGGGCCAGAGCAGCGAACAGTTTTGTCTGGGCTGAGTGGGAACTGTACTTCCTCAGTGGTAGGGAGGCGAGCAGGCCAGAGGTGGATGAACGCAGTGCCCTTGTTTGGGTGTAGGGCCTGATCAGAGCCTGGAGGTACTGCGGTGCCGTTCCCCTCACAGCTCCGTAGGCAAGCACCATGGTCTTGTAGCGGATGCGAGCTTCAACTGGAAGCCAGTGGAGAGAGCGGAGGAGCGGGGTGACGTGAGAGAACTTGGGAAGGTTGAACACCAGACGGGCTGCGGCGTTCTGGATGAGTTGTAGTGGTTTAATGGCACAGGCAGGGAGCCCAGCCAACAGCGAGTTGCAGTAATCCAGACGGGAGATGACAAGTGCCTGGATTAGGACCTGCGCCGCTTCCTGTGTGAGGCAGGGTCGTACTCTGCGGATGTTGTAGAGCATGAACCTACAGGAACGGGCCACCGCCATGATGTTAGTTGAGAACGACAGGGTGTTGTCCAGGATCACGCCAAGGTTCTTAGCGCTCTGGGAGGAGGACACAATGGAGTTGTCAACCGTGATGGCGAGATCATGGAACGGGCAGTCCTTCCCCGGGAGGAAGAGCAGCTCCGTCTTGCCGAGGTTCAGCTTGAGGTGGTGATCCGTCATCCACACTGATATGTCTGCCAGACATGCAGAGATGCGATTCGCCACCTGGTCATCAGAAGGGGGAAAGGAGAAGATTAATTGTGTGTCGTCTGCATAGCAATGATAGGAGAGACCATGTGAGGTTATGACAGAGCCAAGTGACTTGGTGTATAGCGAGAATAGGAGAGGGCCTAGAACAGAGCCCTGGGGACACCAGTGGTGAGCGCGCGTGGCGAGGAGACAGATTCTCGCCACGCCACCTGGTAGGAGCGACCTGTCAGGTAGGACGCAATCCAAGCGTGGGCCGCGCCGGAGATGCCCAACTCGGAGAGGGTGGAGAGGAGGATCTGATGGTTCACAGTATTGAAGGCAGCCGATAGGTCTAGAAGGATGAGAGCAGAGGAGAGAGAGTTAGCTTTAGCAGTGCGGAGCGCCTCCGTGATACAGAGAAGAGCAGTCTCAGTTGAATGACTAGTCTTGAAACCTGACTGATTTGGATCAAGAAGGTCATTCTGAGAGAGATAGCGGGAGAGCTGGCCAAGGACGGCACGTTCAAGAGTTTTGGAGAGAAAAGAAAGAAGGGATACTGGTCTGTAGTTGTTGACATCGGAGGGGTCGAGTGTAGGTTTTTTCAGAAGGGGTGCAACTCTCGCTCTCTTGAAGACGGAAGGGACGTAGCCAGCGGTCAGGGATGAGTTGATGAGCGAGGTGAGGTAAGGGAGAAGGTCTCCGGAAATGGTCTGGAGAAGAGAGGAGGGGATAGGGTCAAGCGGGCAGGTTGTTGGGCGGCCGGCCGTCACAAGAAGCGAGATTTCATCTGGAGAGAGAGGGGAGAAAGAGGTCAGAGCACAGGGTAGGGCCGTGTGAGCAGAACCAGCGGTGTCGTTTGACTTAGCAAACGAGGATCGGATGTCGTCGACCTTCTTTTCAAAATGGTTGACGAAGTCATCTGCAGAGAGGGAGGAGGGGGGGAGGGGGAGGAGGATTCAGGAGGGAGGAGAAGGTGGCAAAGAGCTTCCTAGGGTTAGAGGCAGATGCTTGGAATTTAGAGTGGTAGAAAGTGGCTTTAGCAGCAGAGACAGAGGAGGAAAATGTAGAGAGGAGGGAGTGAAAGGATGCCAGGTCCACAGGGAGGCGAGTTTTCCTCCATTTCCGCTCGGCTGCCCGGAGCACTGTTCTGTGAGCTCGCAATGAGTCGTCGAGCCACGGAGCGGGAGGGGAGGACCGAGCCGGCCTGTAGGATAGGGGACATAGAGAGTCAAAGGATGCAGAAAGGGAAGAGAGGAGGGTTGAGGAGGCAGAATCAGGAGATAGGTTGGAGAAGGTATGAGCAGAGGGAAGAGATGATAGGATGGAAGAGGAGAGAGTAGCGGGGGAGAGAGAGCGAAGGTTGGGACGGCGCGATACCATCCGAGTAGGGGCAGTGTGGGAAGTGTTGGATGAGAGCGAGAGGGAAAAGGATACAAGGTAGTGGTCGGAGACTTGGAGGGGAGTTGCAATGAGGTTAGTGGAAGAACAGCATCTAGTAAAGATGAGGTCGAGCGTATTGCCTGACTTGTGAGTAGGGGGGGAAGGTGAGAGGGTGAAGTCAAAAGAGGAGAGGAGTGGAAAGAAGGAGGCAGAGAGGAATGAGTCAAAGGTAGACGTGGGGAGGTTAAAGTCGCCCAGGACTGTGAGAGGTGAGCCGTCCTCAGGAAAGGAGCTTATCAAGGCATCAAGCTCATTGATGAACTCTCCGAGGGAACCTGGAGGGCGATAAATGATAAGGATGTTAAGCTTGAAAGGGCTGGTAACTGTGACAGCATGGAATTCAAAGGAGGCGATAGACAGATGGGTAAGGGGAGAAAGAGAGAATGACCACTTGGGAGAGATGAGGATCCCGGTGCCACCACCCCGCTGACCAGAAGCTCTCGGGGTGTGCGAGAACACGTGGGAGGACGAAGAGAGAGCAGTGGGAGTAGCAGTGTTATCTGTGGTGATCCATGTTTCCGTCAGTGCCAAGAAGTCGAGGACTGGAGGGAGGCATAGGCTGAGATGAACTCTGCCTTGTTGGCCGCAGATCGGCAGTTCCAGAGGCTACCGGAGACCTGGAACTCCACGTGCGTCGTGCGCGCTGGGACCACCAGATTAGGTGGCCGCGGCCACGCGGTGTGGAGCGTTTGTATGGTCTGTGCAGAGAGGAGAGAACAGGGATAGATAGACACATAGTTGACAGGCTACAGAAGAGGCTACACTAATGCAAAGGAGATTGGAATGACAAGTGGACTACACGTCTCGAATGTTCAGAAAGTTAAGCTTACGTAGCAAGAATCTTATTGACTAAAATGATTGAAATGATACAGTACTGCTGGAGTAGGCTAGCTGGCAGTGGCTGCGTTGTTGACACTACACTAATCAAGTCGTTCCGTCGAGTGTAATAGTTTCTACAGTGCTGCTATTCGGGGGCTAGCTGGCTAGCTAGCAGTGTTGATTACGTTACGTTACGTTAAAAGAACGACAATAGCTGGCTAGCTAACCTAGAAAATCGCTCTAGACTACACAATTGTCTTAGATACAAAGACGGCTATGTAGCTAGCTAGCTACGATCAAACAAATCAAACCGTAATGAAGTGTAATGAAGTGAAATGAAAATGTGATACTACCTGTGGAGCGAAGCGGAATGTTGACCGGGTTGTTGAAGTTAATTCGGTAGACGTTGGCTAGCTGTTGGCTAGCTAGCTAGCAGTAACTCTTACGTTAAGGACGACAAATAGCTGGCTAGCTAACCTCGGTAAATTAAGATAATCACTCTAAGTCTACACACTCTAAACTACACAATTATCTTGGATACGAAGACAGCAAAGACAACTATGTAGCTAGCTAACACTACACTAATCGAGTCGTTCAGTTGAGTGTAATAGTTTCTACAGTGCTAGTAGACGGTAGACGTTAGCTAGCTGCTGGGCAGATAGCAGTGTAGACTACGTTAGGACGACGAAATACGATAATTACGCAATTATCTTTGATACAAAGACGGCTATGTAGCTAGCTAAGAAGAAATTGCTAAGATTAGACAAATCAAACCGTTGTACTATAATGAAATGTAATGGAAATGTAATGGAAATGTAATGGAAATGTAATGAAAAGTTATACTACCTGCGGACCGAAGTGTAGATGCGACCGCTCGCTCCAACCCGGTCGCTCCAACAAGTCCAATAGCTTAAATGAAAGATAAACACCTTGTTCATCTACCCAGCATGTCAGAATTTTAAAATGTTTTACAGCGAAAACATAGCACATATTTATGTTAAACCACCACTAGGAAAGCATACAATATGTAGCCACATTGCTATGCAAAATAGCACAATCACAAATGCAGGATTAAAAGAAAAATAGTTCACTAACCTTTTGAAAATCTTCATCAGATGACAGTAATAGCACATGTTACACAGTACATTTATGTTTTTTTCAATAATATGCAATTTATATCCATAAATCTCCGTTTACATTGAGCCATGTTCAAAAAATGCAGCAGAAATGTCCGGAGAAATTATAAATAGTTCTGGCAGCTAACGCCAGATAACAGCAATAAAAATCATAAACTTTGACTAAATATACATGTTCTACATATATTTAGAAAGATACACTTCTTCTTAATGCAAACGCTGTGTTACATTTATTTTTAACGTTACAGAATTCGTTCACTATTCAATAATCTGAGACGGCGCTCAGGCATTAGCATTATTTCTCTACAATGTTGGATTTGACAAAAATACAATTTTATAACATAAATATTCCCTTACCTTTGATGGTCTTCGACAAGAATGTCGTGGAAGGAGTTATACTTACCTAATATAACGTTTGGTTGCTGTTGGTGTGTCTTTGTATTAGCAAACGCTAACATCTTCAGGTGAATTACCCCAAAAAGGACTTCTGATCACGAAAATTGCGCATCAAAACTTCAAATTTACATATTATATGTTGACTAAACTGGTCAAACTAAGTGCAGAATCAAGCTTTAGGATGTTTTTAACGTACAAAACAATTGGCGATTAAATCAAACATAACGAACTCTCCTCATGCAAGCCGGAAAAAAAGACCCTTTTCACAGAGCGCGCACCTGAAAACTCGTGACACCTCAGTATTTTGCCAGCCAAGCAGTCAAAGCTCGTGCTATTTTCTCCGTTCCACGTCTCATTGAAAGACGAGAGCACGCTGAAGAAATAGAAACTTTTCCCAGATCCGTAGCTGTTTGGGAAGGGTGGGGGCTATGACGTCAAAGTTGGAGCAACTTTCTTAGGAGAGAGAGAGAGTTTGGAAGAATGGCTGCCCTGTGAGTTCTGCTTTACATACAGACATAATTCGAACGGTTTTAGAAGCTTTAGAGTGTTTTCTATTCAATAATAATTTTTATATGCATATATTAGCAATTTTTGACAGTTTTTTTTTAGTTTACTTTGGGCACACAATTCATCCAAAGGGGGCAGTATTGTCCCGAGCCTTATTAAGAGAACAGCAGGGGATGACTTCCAGTATCCATACAGCCGTGAACTCACTGTAATGGAAAAGCGTCTGATAGAATACTACCCAATGCAGCGGGACAGATCTGCAACCAGTGGAGCTGAGTGAGTAAGTCACAACTCAGGTGTTCAACACATGTTTCCAAATGCAGCCCTGTTGGATACCTGGCAGCCAAAGTGCAAACATCTGACACTCAAAATAGGAGGGATGTGCTTCATCCAGATCAATCAGGGCAACATGTGTCTGCTTGTATCGTTTCACTTCTGGGTTTGATTTTGTTTAATGTGATTTATAACACAAACAATTTGTTGTTGTTTGTTAGGAATCTGTGAAGAAGGAGATTTGAAATATTCAGAATGTGACAACCCAAAAAGAAGCAGGGAGTGACCCCTTCAAGAAAGAGGCCACGAAGCCTTAGCTGTAAGAGCAGCCAGGAGATGTCCACTGATGAGACTGACGAGTACACCTTCTCAAATTTGATCTTGGCGAGATCCCCACAATCTAGATGCGGCACCCCGGAGGTTGAACAGTTGGGGGGTAAGTACACAAATTGAAATAGTGGATAGTGTTTCCGTATAAATGCAACTTCTACTACTACTCTAAACGAGGAACTAGAAACAAAGTTACTATTTAGTCTTCAGTGTTTCCTGTGGAATGAGAGGTTTGGTGGGGTAGTCCCAGCGGAAACATTTGTCTTAATTTCAGTCTACATTTTTAAATGTTAATTGGTTGGGTTTGTTATGTTTTCTGGCATCAGAAAATACTGAGAACCTACAGAACCAGGCGAGACATTATAAAACTCAACAGGAGATGTACAAAACCAAGGTCAGACCCAACCAGAAGGATGTTTCCCAGCTCCTGGACCTTTATCGACTCTAATGCTAAGGAGCAGGACAGGCCTACCAAGATACTTCAAGCGTATCCCTGCTTCAGAGAACTGGATCATGCAAGCAAATGTATTATTTTTAAATAGGCCTCTCTCTGTCTCTCTCTGTGTGTGTGTGTGTGTGTGTGTGTGTGTGTGTGTGTGTGTGTGTGTGTGTGTGTGTGTGTGTGTGTGTGTGTGTGTGTGTGTGTGTGTGTGTGTGTGTGTTTGCGTGCGTGCGTGTGTGCGTGCGTGTGTGAGAGAGGTTATGGAGACCTGTTGGGGGACCTTTTACAACAAGGCACAGTTTTATGGAGCGTTCAAAAAGGTCATGAAGCCACCGCTGCTGGACAAAGGTAATAACTGGATCTGTTGACAATGGAGAATGTTTGTTTAAATAACTGGCTGCTGTAAATCAAATGAGACAATTTGTTTTTAAAGTGAAGCACTCAATCACAATGATGAAGGCTTTACCAGACATGTCCCATCAGCTATGGCTCCATCGAAGAAGTTAGGACATGCAAGTGAGACTGCTTCTGTCGTGACGTTGGATTAGTTCATGTGACTACTGTTCATTGAATGATTAAAGGTTTCTAATTGCGTGATTAACTGAATCAAGCAATTATTAACTCATTAACCGGGGGCAACATGGGAAAATTAGTTTTATTGAGTTTCTATTTCCCAAATTAACTCAAAGAATATCAGACTATCGATTTTCAACAGTCGCTAATTAATCTGTTTCCTCTACAGTCTCATTCTGAACTTCTTATAATCCGGGAATCTGCACGGACCCGGGTCTCACCAATGAGTTCGTACCACACCAATCTTAGTTGAGTATTTATTTACTAGAAAGCTAAAATGATGATAAAAGATACACATACATAAAAACACATTCTAGGATATTGATTAGAACCTAGTATAACGGGCCAACACACTATGCCGCGTGTTACCCACAATGGGGATTTAAAAGAGAGAGAAAAAGAGAAAGTACAGGAGAGAAATATACATTTGGGTGCATTTGTCAGCTATGTTATTCTAACCCTACCCTAACCCTGACCCATAAGAGCGAACTGCCGCTCATATGGGTCAGAATATAATGATGTAATTACTTGCTGGAGGTCTCCGATGGGAAGCTCCGCGTGGGTCGTTTAGGCTTCTCAATGACGTTTAGGCTTCTCACTTCTCTGGCGCAACTCTCTGGTTGTCCTCACGATGTCAGTGTCCTTTTGGTCTGATTCCTCGCCCTTGCTCTGGGAGGGGTCTTCTGAGGACAGACAGCCCTGTAGCTCAGAGCTCACAGCGTAGGAATGAAACAGTGTAGATACCACGATTCGATGGAGAGTGGAGGTTAGGCGGTCCGGCTTGAATTCACCCGCTTAGACACAGCTTCTCATCAGTAGCATGGGTAGAAACATATTTCTTTGTCTTCAAACTTGGGTTGAGTTTTGGGTTCGTTGACTTTTTAGACCTCGGCTGCAGCTTGGGTCACTTAGTCTGATATGTTAATTCTTCCCTTACGTCTTATACCCTTGGGTCAGAAGTGGGCGTAACCACCTTTAAGGCAATTCTCTGGGTGTACCAAGTTAAGAGGCAAGGTCTAGATTTGACTCAAATCCAATTTTAGACAACTAACTTGACATTTCATCTTTACCAAAACTTTCTCTTTGATTTGGACATTTTCCACACAACGTACAATGTAAGCATATCCAACCAAGCATATCTTAGGAAAACTCTTACAGTTACAATGTTTCCATAATAACGTAATCTATTAACCTTTAATAACAAAACAAAAATGACATGTTTTTTCATATTCCATCAATCGTAATGACCACCATTGTGCCTGACGGAAACCATTGTTCCAAAGTCCCTTTATTTCATGTTTAATGTTCTGAGGCTGGTTCTCCATAGTAACAGGACAAAGGGATGTTGTCTGTGGCCTAAGATTTACCAGGGGCGTGAGGGGTCATAAAACCCCCTCACATCTTCAGACCCCTATATCTCTCCTCCTCTGTTGGGGTTGAGAGATAATCTGCAGGGTTGTGGTCTCCTGTAACCTGACCTGATCAGGACAGTCATGACACTTCACATCCTTGAGGTAAGAAATGTGTGCATGTATAAGAATTTTCATATTACTTGACCATAACATAAAAAGAGTGTGAATTATTTTTGTGGTCATATTTGTTTTTCTCTTTGTATTTGTGTCAGTCTGCAGAAGACCCCAACACCTCAGGCAAGACCATTCTTCAGCCCTGTCGTGATTGTCTGCGAAACCAAATGCATACTGGCTTTTGGTACCATGCCTGTGGTGACCTTCCCAAAAGAGAACATCTATGCCAGCATAACGTATCTCATGGTGTGTTATTACACCTTTTCACCTCACATATCCTAAGTGCATTGTGACACTCCTCTCTGTGCTGCAGACAGAAGTCCTCTCGGATGCCATCCACGACCAGGACATGACTTCTTCATGTAAAAAGGCTATGGCCGAGTGGAAAAAGTTCATTACTGACTGGGGTTGCACGATACAATTCTTTCATTTCCGGTCCTGATAACAGAACTGTGTGTTTCGGCCGATATGATAACCTTTAATAAATAGGCAGGGCGTTTGTTGTTTATTATATGAAGGTTTAAGCACTGCTACATTTGTTATCTTGCCATAGGTCTTACATTTTCCCTTTCACCTTGACCACCAATGGTCTTTGTTGTTGTTGTTTTTGCATCATTTGTTCTGCCCATATCAGCCTTTGGATATACTGAGTCCTCAATAAAGAAGTGAAAATAAATTAGATTCGTTCTTTCTTTCTATAAGCAAGCCAATCTAATTTCTAGTAGTAGTACAAGTACATTTACCTTAGTCAGGATTACTTATTTTAAGCACAATATGCAATTTTTCTGTAAATTCCAGTGTATGTAGCCTTATTTCAAGACGATTGCAATAGCATTGGATTCTACATTTAAGCACATTTTCCTACAAATTTAGAAAATAATCTTTATTTATATCCAGACAAATGTAATTGTTTTTAGTGTAGCTGTACTGATTTTAAGATATATTTACTCAACATATAGCCTTATTTCAAGATGATGGCTGTAATGGCATTCCTTCTCTAAGGAGGAGGAGGAGAAGCGAGAAGGATCGGAGGACCAATGCGCAGCGTGGTAAGTGTCCATAACGTTTATTAAAAGACATAAACTGAACACTAAAAAACAATAAACGTGACACGAACAAAACCGAAACAGTACCATGTGGCAACAAACACACACACGGAAAACAGGCGCCTGTGACAGGCGATTCCGGCATTGTCGGGGTGACAGGCGACTCTGGTGGCGCCTGGCTAGACTGCCCACCCCAACTCACGCCCTGACCATACTAAATAAAGACAAAACAAAGGAAATAAAGGTCAGAACGTGACAATGGCACTAGCATTTTCTAAATTTAAGCACGTTTTTCTACATATTGAGAAAATTATTTTAAATATTTTCTTTGCATCCAGACAAATTACTTGTTTTTAGTCTAGCCACACTGGTTTTAAGATATCAGTGCGTTCTTTGAGACTAGATATTTTAAAAAATCTTGGCAAGTGAAATATTTGGCAGAACATTTTTTTTAAAGTAATATTTTCCCCATTTTCTTATTTTTTTCTTGTTTTTGAGAGCTGACTTTTTGCAGTGTAGCTAATCCTCTATGCAGGAGCACTTGTTGGAGCAAACAAACTAGCTAATCCTCTATGCAGGAGCACTTGTTGGAGCAAACAAACTAGCTAATCCTCTATGCAGGAGCACTTGTTGGAGAAAACACACTATCTAAGAAAGAAAGCAATTCAGCAACAAAGCAAAGTTGGGACAAAAGACAGTCTGCATTAATTAAATCCCCCTTCGACTTTTTCCCTATGAACATGCTCAGTAGTGATGTTATGTATGGTGATCAATTTGAGAAAATATCTACATTTGTATCCACAGTGTTATTCGAACGGAACAGTAGCACAGGGGAAGACCAGCCTAAATGTATATAATTAAGGCACACAATTTGATGACACAATTGACCCTATAGAACCCCTGGTTTAGGCTTATAGCAATCACGGCAGACAATAAAACATTAAGAATGATCTAAATAAGTGAAATAAACAGCACCAACACAATTTTAAACCCCACACCAGTCACAGCTCTACAACACAACAAGGCAACTGCTTTTCATCCACTCCAGTTCTCAATTTAGAAGCCTTGAGGGGGCAAACAGTGTGTTCCATGAGTAAAGCAATGATAGAATTAGATAAATAGCCTTTCTATTTGCTCACTCTTTACTGCACACATAAAGCCGACTTTTGCTTGCGAGTGCGGCTGCTAAGAGCAACATAAACATTTGTGAGCACCTTGATAAAAGCAAGATAGCGGAAAGTAATGAGAGAAGAATTTCATTAAATCAGAGTCATTTTTCAAACGACAGAAAAACACCACTTCTCCTTATCCCCAAATTACATCAAATAGCGGCTTTTGTGAGCCTGCTGATTTCCCATGTACATTTCTCCACTCTAAACACTGTTGACACTTTGCTGTGCCTCACCTCTGTCTCTGACAATGACGATAAGAGCTAAACACAATTACAGTGCCTCCATTTTAGTTTGCCCCTACCCCCCCCCCCCCCCCAAAAAAAAATCCTCAAAAATACAGCACATCATGAATGATGTACTTTTGCAACATGTTCACGGTGAGAATTTTTTTCAGGGGTTTTGTTATGTTGTTTGAGAGTGCAGAAGCAGGAGAGCATGTTTTGCCTGCATCGATGGTGGGATGTAGCGTGGGGAAGTGACAGCAAAGGAAGACATGATTGAGTAGGACACTGTCGGCCACAGACAGAAGTTTGGATGGGGGGTGGGTTGAAGAGTAGGTAGGAGGTTGGGGAGGATGGTAGGTCTGAGTCATGCTGAACTTGTTCTTTCTTCTTCTCTGAAATGATGAATTAAAATTGTGTGGGCTTCACTACCCTAACTAACATGTTTGTTCTAGATCTGTCATTCCCTATGTCGTCTATGATGGTTTGTGTGCTTGATGGTCTGTGCTCTCCCCCACACGCCAATTTGAGATAATGAATCAGTCACAGTCACAAAGACATTCCAAATCATCCAGTAGGGCTTGACAACACAGAGTGTGCATCAAAAATATAAAATATAACAAATATTTTTTTGAATACAAAACTTCTGAAAAAATGTAGGATGTAGGATCTTCATTTGAGACAGTTTGCTACAGAAGGAAAATAATCCTGCAGCAACAGGAAAATGTAAATTATTATGTGGGCTATAATTAATGGACATTTTTGTAGGGGTTGATACATTTTTCATAATGGAAAATCATGTGGAAATTTCAAAGTGGAAATTACAAACTTCAGAAGCCTTTTAAAACTTCAAATACACTATACGTTTTACATTTCTTGCATTAATATGGAGTTGGTCCACCCTTTGCAGCTATAACAGCCTCCACTCTTCTGGGAAGGCTTTCCACTAATTGTTAGAACGTTGCTGCAGGGCCTTGCATCCATTCAGCCAGAGGAGCATTAGGGAGGTCAGGCACTGATGTTGGGCGATTAGGCCTGTAGTCGGCGTTCCAATTCATCCCAAAGGTGTTCGATGGGGTTGAGGTCAGGGCTCTGTGCAGCCCAGTCAAGTTCTTCCACCCTGATCTCGACAAACCATTTCTGTATGGACCTCACTTTGTGCATAGGGGCATTGTCATGCTGAAACAGGAAAGTGCCTTCCCTAAACTGTTGCCACAGAGTTGGAAACAAAGAATCATCTAGAATGTAATTGTATGCTGTAGTGTTAAGATTTCCCTTCACTGGAACTAAGGGGCCTTGCCCAAACCATGAAACAAATCCCCAGACCATTATTCCTCCTCCACTAAACTTTACAGTTGGTCACATGGGGCGGCAGGGTAGCCTACTAGTTAGAGCGTTGGACTAGTAACCACAAGGTTGCAAGTTCAAACCCCTAAGCTGACAAGGTACAAATCTGTCGTTCTGCCCCTGAA
Organism: Oncorhynchus masou masou; assembly: GCF_036934945.1. NCBI lineage: Eukaryota > Metazoa > Chordata > Actinopteri > Salmoniformes > Salmonidae > Oncorhynchus > Oncorhynchus masou. The sequence continues at coordinate 57,937,946 of NC_088234.1, forward strand.
CAGGCAGTTAACCCACTGTTCCAAGGCTGTCATTGAAAATAAGAATGTGTTCTTAACTGACTTGCCTGGTTAAATTAAGGTAAATTAAATATGCATTGGGTCATGAAACATTCTCTTAGTCTCCAACAAACCCAGATTCGTCAGTTGGACTGCCAGATGGTGAAGGGTGATTAATCTATCCAGAGAACGCATTTCCACTGCTCCAGAGTCTAATGGCGGTGAGCTTTACACCAATCCAGTCAACGCTTGGCATTGTGTATGGTGATCTTGGGCTTGTGTGCGGCTGCTGGACCATGAAAATCTACAGTTATTGTGCTGAGGTTGCTTCCAGAGGCAGTTTGGAACTTGGTAGTGAGTGTTGCAACCGAGGACAGCACTCGCCGTTCTTGTGAGCTTGTGTGGCCTACCACATCGCAGTTGTTGCTCCTAGACGCTTCCATTTCATACTAACAGCACTTACAGTTGGCCGGGGCAGCTCTAGCAGGGCAGAAATTTGACAAACTGACTTGTTAAAAAGGTGACATCCTATGACAGTGCCTCGTTGAAAGTCACTGAACTCTTCATAAGGCAATTCTACCGTTTGTCTATGGAGATTGCATGGCTGTGTGCTCGATGTTATATGTCAGCAACGGGTGTGGCTGAAATAGCCGAATCCACTAATTTAAAGGGGTGTCCACATACTGTTGGTGATGTAGTGTAAGATCCTACATATTGAGACCTACAGTCGTGAAGGGTTATTGTGTGTAGAATGATGAGGAGTAAAACATTTTAATCAATTTTAGAACAAGGCTGTGACGTAACAAAATGTGAAAAAAGTCAAGGGGTCTGAATACTTTCAGAATTCACTGTAGGTCTATTTAACACATGCACCCTGTATATACAACATAAATACACACATTATACCCAACTTAGACACAATGTATATACACACACGAAAAAAACAACACAGTCATGGGAATCACAAATAAAACATCACAAATCACCCAGAAAAACAAGTTACATTCCTTCACAAATAAGTCCCCAATCAATGCTTTAAATTGCCCAAACAGCACCAGAACATTAAGATAAAATGTATTTTGAAATAATGTAGAGATCTACTGGTCTTTAGCGAAGTCCAGACTACCTTTTGATACAGGATGCAGTGATGAGTATCAAAACTGTCAGCTGTAACAAAACAAAGGGCACTATGGTAGACAACATCCAAAGGTTTAAGATTAGTAGCAGCTGCACTTTGATGAATAATATCACCATAATCAAGAACGGATAAAAACGTAGGTTTAATAATCTGCTTCCTACTGCTTAGAGAAAGGCACGATCTGTTTCTGTAGAAAAAGCCAACTTTACAACATAGCTTCTTATTAACCAGCTCATCCATATCAATCCAAATGTGCCTAAGTATTTATACGAGGGAACAATTTCGATTTGAGAACCATCACAGTTTGAGAACAACATGTAATTTGTTTTGCTCATATTAAGCATACATTTTAAATCAGCAAAGGGATTCCTGCATTGCTATAAAATCTGACTGTAGTTTTGACACAGACAGATCAACAGTCGGGCAATAGCATACATAATAGCATACATATAGATGATGTTATCCATTTTTAACAGATTGACCAATGCTGTTAATATAAATAGTGAAGAAAATAGTTCCTGAAATCGACTCCTGTGGTACACCTTTATGTACTTCAGGAAATTCAGACTTAACCCGATCAATCACGATGGCCTGAGTTATGTCACTAAGATAATCATGAAACCATGAACAGGTGTCAGAGCTCAGGCCTATCGAGGACAACTTGTTCAATAAAATACCATGATCAACAGTATCAAAAGCTTTTGACAGGTCCACAAACAAAGCTGCACATTTCATTTTAATGTCTAAAGTATTGACAAGATCAGTAACAACTACAGTGCCTTGCGAAAGTATTCGGCCCCCTTGAACTTTGCGACCTTTTGACACATTTCAGGCTTCAAACATAAAGATATAAAACTGTATTTTTTTGTGAAGAATCAACAACAAGTGGGACACAATCATGAAGTAGAACGACATTTATTGGATATTTCAAACTTTTTTAACAAATCTAAAACTGAAAAATTGGGTGTGCAAAATTATTCAGCCCCCTTAAGTTAATACTTTGTAGCGCCACCTTTTGCTGCGATTACAGCTGTAAGTCGCTTGGGGTATGTCTCTATCAGTTTTGCACATCAAGAGACTGAAATTTTTTCCCATTCCTCCTTGCAAAACAGCACGAGCTCAGTGAGGTTGGATGGAGAGCATTTGTGAACAGCAGTTTTCAGTTCTTTCCACAGATTCTCGATTGGATTCAGGTCTGGACTTTGACTTGGCCATTCTAACACCTGGATATGTTTATTTTTGAACCATTCCATTGTAGATTTTGCTTTATGTTTTGGATCATTGTCTTGTTGGAAGACAAATCTCCGTCCCAGTCTCAGGTCTTTTGCAGACTCCATCAGGTTTTCTTCCAGAATGGTCCTGTATTTGGCTCCATCCATCTTCCCATCAATTTTAACCATCTTCCCTGTCCCTGCTGAAGAAAAGCAGGCCCAAACCATGATGCTGCCACCACCATGTTTGACAGTGGGGATGGTGTGTTCATGGTGATGAACTGTGTTGCTTTTACACCAAACATAATGTTTTGCATTGTTGCCAAAAAGTTCAATTTTGATTTCATCTGACATGAGCACCTTCTTCCACATGTTTGGTGTGTCTCCCAGGTGGCTTGTGGCAAACTTTGAACGACACTTTTTATGGATATCTTTAAGAAATGGCTTTCTTCTTGCCACTCTTCCATAAAGGCCAGATTTGTGCAATATATGACTGATTGTTGTCCTATGGACAGAGTCTCCCACCTCAGCTGTAGATCTCTGCAGTTCATCCAGAGTGATCATGGGCCTCCTGGCTGCATCTCTGATCAGTCTTCTCCTTGTATGAGCTGAAAGTTTAGAGGGACGGCCAGGTCTTGGTAGATTTGCAGTGGTCTGATACTCCTTCCATTTCAATATTATCGCTTGCACAGTGCTCCTTGGGACGTTTAAAGCTTGGGAAATCTTTTTGTATCCAAATCCGGCTTTAAACTTCTTCACAACAGTATCTCGGACCTGCCTGGTGTGTTCCTTGTTCTTCATGATGCACTCTGCGCTTTTAACGGACCTCTGAGACTATCACAGTGCAGGTGTATTTATACGGAGACTTGATTACACACAGGTGGATTGTATTTATCATCATTAGTCATTTAGGTCAACATTGGATCATTCAGAGATCCTCACTGAACCTCTGGAGAGAGTTTGCTGCACTGAAAGTAAAGGGGCTGAATAATTTTGCACGCCCAATTTTTCAGTTTTTGATTTGTTAAAAAAGTTTGAAATAACCAATAAATGTCGTTCCACTTCATGATTGTGTCCCACTTGTTGTTGATAAAAAATACAGTTTTATATCTTTATGTTTGAAGCCTGAAATGTGGCAAAAGGTCGCAAGTTCAAGGGGGCCGAATACTTTCGCAAGGCACTGTACGTGGTTGCTGTAATAGTGCTATGCCCAGGCCTGATTGGTTTACATTCAAAATACATTTCTGTTACGTCCGTTGTCGGAATGAGACCAAAGTGCAGCATGGAAAGTGTACATCTACACTACAAAAAAAAGATAAACAATCGTAAAGTTCTGCAGGGCTAATACAACTTCTGTGCAAAAAAAAAACAAAACAAGATCCACTCAGGTGGAAAACAGGCTGCCTAAGTATGATTCCCAATTAGAGACAATGATAGACAGCTGCCTCTGATTGGGAAACATACCCGGCCAACAAAGAATTAGAAAACTAGAATGACCACTCAAATCACACCCTGACCTAACCAAATAGAGAAATAAACAGGCTTTCCAAGGTCAGGGCGTGACAATTTCAGATAAAAAAAGAACAAAGTTGTAAATTTACCAAGGATTCAAGAATCTTTGCTAGACAAGGAAGCCTTGAAATGGAGCAATAATGATTAAGATCACTACTGTCCTCTCTCTTATGAATTGACACAACAAGATCGGATTTCCATACCTTTGGAATGTTTTCCGATAACAATGTTAAATAAAAAATGTGGTTATTAAGCCAGCAATTCGTGGGTCACTGTGGATTTATGGTTGTCTATTGCTTTCTGTAAATAGTCTAAAAGAAAAGCTTTGACTATAATTCTGATCATTCAGGAAGTTTCCCCTATCAGCATCCAGCCTAATATCATTGTGAATTGGCTTAAAAGTTATTTCAAAGTTATTTCAAAGAGATAGCCCACTGAAATAAAATGCTTCAATGATGCCATTTTTTCCCGTAATGAGGCCAGTCTCTGAATTAATTTGTTGTGGCAGAGAAGAGGAAGTAGAATCCTTCAGAGATTTACAGTTTTCCAGAATTTTGTCAGGTTCCCATTACAATCCGATAGAGCAGTTACATAATAATCAGATTTAGCCTTTCTGATTTGTCTTACACAATGATTCCTCAGTTGCATAAAAGCTTACCAGTCCGGTCCTAAGCCTGTGTTCCTGGCCTTGACACAAGCATTATCTCTTTTATGAATGACTTCTGATAATTCCGGAGTGTACCAGGCATTCAATCGACCTTTAACCCTTATTTTTTCAAGGGAGCATGATTATCCACAATAGCACTGAAGACATTTCTAAAAAGACTCAAAGCTAAATCAGGTTCAGAGAAAACTGAAATACAATTAAGGTCACAAAAATAAAGATCTTGTAAAAATAACTATTAACGGAAGTTTTTAAAGTTCCTCGTTGTGATGACACAAGGCTTAGATTTTTGTATTTTCACATCTTTAACACAAACAACTGGGCAATGGTCACTAATGTCTTGGGCAAAGACACTTTCTCTGGTGTATTTGTTAGGATATGATCAATCAAAGTTGACTTTGAAGAATATTTAGGGTTGGGCCGTGTAGGCTTAGTAACCAGCTGGGTTGGGTTGAGATCATTACACATGTATTTTAGATTGTCTGAAGCCTGCATTTCCAGATCATAATTTAGATCACACAGGATAATAACTGTTTTAATTTTAAAAAATACAACAAACTATTTAACTCCTCGAGTGCACAAAGGCTAGTCGAGGAAGGACGATAAGATCCCTATAACAGTTACGGATGTATTTTTCCCCAGACAAAGCCTTAAAGATAGTAGCTAAACATTTTTAGCAAAGTAAATGGATTTCAGTAAAGAGACAGAGAAATTATATTGAATATGACTGCCCAACATACAAAACAGAGTTCAGGAGTGGAAGTGTGTGAATATGACAGCTGTTTTATCTCACACTCACACCTTCAACTCCCACCCTCCTCTCTCACTTCCCGGTCTTTCTTTTCCTCCTACTCCTTTTGTGTCTGACTTGGGATGCTGAGAATGCCTTGTAAATTAGCTAGATGAGAAGTGATGGTATGGAGGCCGTGTAACTAAGGACAGTCCATCAGTTTCCCCCAAATCCAGCCACTCTACTGCTTTACGGTAGTACATTAATCCAACCCCCTCCCCCTCACTGTCTTCCCAGAACTAGCTATCCCCATACAGATTGAATACAGATGTAAGATCTTCATTTAATCACTATTTTGTTGCTGAGAAATGCAAACTAGTAGTGTATTTACATTTTAAAAAGGCTTCTAAAGTTTGTATTTTCCACTTTGAAATGTCAGACTTGATTTGCCCTAACGGAAAATGTATCAACCTTTACAAAAAATGGCCATTAATTATAATCCACATAATTATTCACAGTTCCTGTTATTGCAGGATTGTTTTCCTGCAGTAACAAACTGGCTGAAATAAAGATCCTACATATGTAGCAGACATGTGTCCATATGTAACACTTTGTTAGGAGGAGCATTGTTAGGAGCCCAACTCCAAATGGAAACAACTTGCATCATGTCCACCTGCTTACAACAGCTCTCATCTGTCCTGGCAGACTGGCTACATTGAAATCTGAGTGATGACAGGTTGGTAAGGAATGACATGCTGATAGGTACCCTTCTCTCCCCTTTGGCAAGTGGGACTCAGTGTGTGGTGTGTTTGGCTTTTCTCCTGCCACAGGATGTTTGATTTGGTTTTCTAACACGAAACTAGACCTGAAGCAGATTGAGATGGAGAGACAGGGTTGAGAGCTGTGTAAAGCACATGGAAAGGATTACTATGCTCAGAGGCAGGCCTGCTAGAGCACACACACACACACACACACACAGAGCGAGAGAGAGAGAAAGTTCCATATTTTTTGATGGATTTCAGAGGGGGATAAAGCCATGCATTCTACCGGTCAGGGATTTGACTGATCACAATGTCAGAGAGGACATTGGAAACAAGGGCTAAGTTCTATTCAATTTCTTCTTTGAGCCAGAGCGTGTTACATATAGATGGCCGAGATTCTCCCTGGAGCCTAGTGTCAATACGCATAAAAAAATTGAGCACAGCACCGTGGAGACGTGTGCATTTTCTTAAAACATTTAACTGTGAAAACATTTAGCTGTGAATCAGCCCTCACAATGCTCTACTGTACTTTATGTTCTATTTCAGTATATTTTTTAAGAAATGGTAGAGTCCTCTGTCAATCCTGTTTTGGGTTTTGATCCTTTGCATTTTCTGTACACCAAGCACAATTTCTGTGATCAACAGACAATAACCTAATCTTACCTAATCTAATCTAAATAGTGATATTGATATGACACGGCACACTGGTTGAGAAACAGTGGTCTAAACACATCCTCGTATATTTAGTCTGTATTACTTCATAAAGAGGTGCAATAAGAAGTTGTATGGTGTTCTGTACAATTTATGTCATGTACATGGATTTTAGAAACAATGATACACGAATCAAAGACAGTATGTGACAGAATTTTGATTTTGGCTGCGTTCACACCAACATGGCAGAGCTTGTAGGAAATGTTAAGCACCCTAGGCTTAACATGCGATTTGTAACTCTACTCTAAGTTCTACATGAACTGAAGTATTTGAAAAGGTAAACACAAAGTGAGTGCATTGGGGTTACCCTAGTGAGCTCCCATAGTTCCCATGCTTCAGCACTCACTACTTCTTAATAATTGTGAATTCACCCATGATTTCTCTGAACTGCTGGCTTGGCTTTAATCTGTGATTGATTACCAGACCAATAAGCAGATGAGCTGCAGCTGTTTGGTGGTTTGGAACGTCTACAGACAGATGTTTTCATGATGCAGGGCTGTTAGTGCTTTCCTATCCATTTCCTGTACAGCTTCAAAGTCCCTGTTGCATCAGCCAAGCACCTTGTGTTCACATAGATCTCAAAAAAAAAATATATATTCTATTTGTTACATGCGCCAAATACAACAGTGCAATGCTTACTTACAAGCCCCCAACAATGCTTTAAGAAGTTAAGAAAAAAGAAAAAATAGAAAATAAAAGCAACAAGGTCTTACTCACATCAGCTATGGAGAGCGTGATCACACAGTCGTCCAGAACAGCTGATGCTCTCATGCATGCTTCAGTGTTACTTGCCTCAAAGCGAGCATCGAAGTAATTTAGCTCGTCTGGTAGGCTCGTGTCACTGGGGTGCTCTCAGCTGTGCATCTGTTTGTAGTCTGTAATAGTTTGCAAGCCCTGCCACATCCGACGAGGATCGTAGCCAGTGTAGTATGATTCAATCTTCATCCTGTATTGACGCTTTGCCTGTTTGATTGTTCGTCGGAGGGCATTGCGAGATTTCTTTTAAGTTTCCAGGTTAGAGTCTCGCTCCTTGAATGCAGCAGCTCTAACTTTTATCTCAGTGCGGATGTTGCCTGTAATCCATGGCTTCTGGTTGGGGTATGTACGTACAGTCACTGTGGGGACGATGTCATCAATGCACTTATTGATGATACCATTAACTGATGTGGTGTACTTCTCAATTCCATCAGAAGAATCTTGGAACATATTCCAGTCTGTGCTAGCATAACAGTCCTTTAGCTTAGCAACTGCTTCATCTGACCACTTTCTAATTGACCAAGTCACTGCTTTAGTTTATGCTTGTTGGCAGGAATCAGGAGGATAGAATAATGGTCAGATTTGCCAAATGTAGGGCGAGGGAGAGCTTTATACACGTCTCTATGTGTGGAGTAAAGGTGGTCTAGATCTCACTTCTACTCTCTCCACTCCACCTCCATGCTAACCAAACCAGCTGAGGATATATATTTAAGCAATAAGGCCCGAGTAGGTGTGATATGTGGCCAATATACCATGGCTAAGGGCTGTTCTTAGGCACTAGCAACATGGAGACAGCCCTTAGCCTTGGTATATTAGCCATATACCACAAACCTCCGAGGTGCCTTATTGCTATTATAAACTGGTTACCAACGTAATTAGAACAGTAAAAATGTATGTTTTGTCATACCTATGGAATACGATCTGATATACTGTACCACGGCTTTCAGCCAATCAGCATTCAAGGCTCAAACCACCGTGTTTATAATATACAGTACAGTCGTACCTTATGGTTCTATATGGGAGTGATAGCTAAACAGACCATATTAAATTAATATAGAGCACAAAATGTTGTTTTCAATGCTGGTATCTGTTGAACAACCATAGTGCTGTAAATTGAACAAGATTATCTTGCTATATAAATATATTAATTAGATTGACAGGTTGCTAATTTGTGTGGTTCTAAAGATGGCGAGCATCTTACCCACTAAAATGCAATATAGTCTTTTCCCCTGAAACCATCAGCATTACCTTGAACTTTATGAAGTAAATCACCAAACTGACATTAGACCACCTTTAAGGGCAGAAAATAAATGGAGGACGTGGTTTTCCACAGGAGACCAGAGAGGAGAGTCTATGGAATGAGAAAACAGCCTGGGCAATTTGCCGAAAGCCTGCATTGACAAAGAATAAAATGTATTATTAAAATATCTATAGCATGTTACCTCAACACAGCAAACCCTTCAGTTATTAAGACAAGTGTTGGCAATCTTCTGATGGCTGACTGAACAGCTTTAACTTAAAATGTCTCAATAATGAAGGCACTCTGTTCTCATCTGATTAATTTTCATTTTTTATTTTTTACATTTTAATTTACCTTTATTTAACTAGGCAAGTCAGTTAAGAACAAATTCTTATTTTACAATGACGCCCTACCTGGGCCAAACCCTCCCCTAACCTGGATGATGCTGGGCCAATTGTGCGCCACCCTATGGGGTTTAAAGTAACTTTCCAGTGAAAATCTCACTTTTAAAAGTTAATATTCTGTTAACTCATACCCAAATAATGTTGTTGACTCATCATATACTTGTATTTGTGGCCAAAGCATAACATTGAGAAAAAGACACTTCAAAACAAAAACCCCACCTCAAACTTGTATTTTAAACAGACCAATTCAAAAAGGTCAAACTCTGATGTTACCCCATGAAGTTGAAATTTAAAATGGTTGAGATAGGAGTTAAGGTTAGGGTTATGGCTACGGTTAAGCTTTGGGTTAGGGTAAGGGAAAACTACACATGCCAGTACAATAGCCTACAAATTGAGAGGAACACAAAGGCACATACAGTACCAACCAATGCTACTCACCCAGACAGGGCAGGTGTGGACTAGTGTTGCTTTTGCTGTAGTCTTCTGGTTCGCAGTTGCTCTCTTCTTCTTAGCAGTCGCCACCTTGGCATCAAAGCTGGGACCGAGAGACTGAAAACAGCTTCTATCTCCAGGCCTTCAGACTGTTAAATAGTCACCACTAGCTGTCCTCATCTTAGAGACTGCTGCCCTATGTAAATGGAGTCATTAAACACTGGTCACTTTAATAATGTTTACATACTGTTTTACCCACCTCATATGTATATATTGTATTGTTCTAGTTCATAATTTGTGTCTACTTTGAATTCAATCTAAGCCACAGGTTGTTAACATCCTCCATTTTGTACTTGACCTGTACAGACACAGACCCCAAAGACATTCAAGCAGTACTTTGACAGCAAGCATTCCAAGTCTCCAATGGTCCCAGTACTGGTTGATGTGCAGGCCTAAGTGACCACACACACTCAAATGGACCTACAGCTGGGGTAAGATTCTGCCACCATTCACACACAGTAGGTAGACATAGTGTAAACCACCATGTTGTCAACAAAATACTGTCCTTAATAAATAAGTTGCATTGTCTATGGCTCAATTTGTGGAAATGCTGTGATCACTCATCGTCTTTAATGTTGTGATTCATAGACACACAATGAATACAATTTGTATACTGCAACCAATATTAAATGACGTTGATGGACACACCAGGACCTCGAGTATGACTGGACATGGGCCAGTTATTTGTGACCTTTAATGGCATGCAGAAGCACATCGGCACTCCATTTGATGTTTATTCCATGGCCAGCCATCTCTCTACCTACTCCTTAATCCACACTAAGCCTTTTATGCCCCATGGTCCCTCCATTTAGGATACTTACAAACTCTCCATTTTATCTCTATAAAACCACCATACCTTCAACCATTCTCCATTTTAGGAATTAAACCAACCATTTTAGGAATTAAACGTTTTACTGAGTCTTGATGTCATCAAATCAGGAGAAGAACAAGTGAAGGAAGCATAATAGGTAAAAACAGAGGAATCTGTGCGCTCACGGCTAGTAATAATAGTCATGGTACTCTTCGATGTCCCAGGTTTGTGGCATTGACCAATAAATAATGCAATGTTTACTTCAAGTCAGATGTTTATATATTATGTTATAAAAGGCATTGTTTACTATTATGATTGATTTAAAACAATGCAGTTGTTGTATTTCAGGCTTTTGACGTGATTGATAGGTGACCAGGTGTATTGTTGTCAAGTAAATATGCTTATTCATTCATGATTATGGATACATTCTGCAATGAGTTAATCTGGCTTTGAATCTGCAACAGAACATGTCAGCAAGTTAGTTCTGAATTGACTTTAATACAGCAGTGCACTCTGACACTCAGAGGTGTCATGCCCATACGGGGCACAGGGGCACATGCCCCTTCAGATTTGTCCTATTTATATACACTACCGTTCAAAAGTTTGGGGTCACTTAGAATTGTCCTTGTTTTTGAAAGAATAGCTCATTTTTCGCCCATTTAAATAACATAAAATTGATCAGAAATACAGTGTAGACATTGTTAATGTTGTAAATTACTATTGTAGCCGGAAACGGCATATTTTTTATGGAATATCTACTTAGGTGTACAGAGGCCCATTATCAGCAACCATCACTCTTGTGTTCCAATGGCAGGTTGTGTTAGATGATCCAAGTTTATTTTAAAAGGATAATTGATCATTAGAAAAACATTTTGCAATTATGTTAGCACAGCTGAAATCTGTTGTTCTGATTAAAGAAGTAATAAAATTGGCCTTCTTTAGAATAGTTGAGTATCTAGAGAATCAACATTTGTGGGTTTCGATTACAGGCTCAAAATGGCCAGAAATAATGAAATGTATTCTGAAACTCGTCAGTCTATTCTTGTTCTGAGAAATGAAGGCTATTCCATGCAAGAAATTGCTAAGAAACTGAAGATCCCGTACAGCGCTGTGTACTACTCCCTTCACAGAACAGCTCAAACTAGCTCTAACCAGAATAGAAAGCAGTGGGAGGCCCCAGTGCACAAATGAGCAAGAGGATAAGTACATTAGTTTCATTAAATAGTACCCGCAAAACACCAGTCTCAACGTCAACAGTGAAGAGGCGACTCCGGAATGCTGGCCAATTAGGCAGAGTTCCTCTGTCCAGTATCTGTGTTCTTTTGCCCATCTTAATCTTACATTTTTATTGGACAGTCTGAGATATGGCTTTTTCTTTGCAACTTTACCTAGAAGGCCATCATCCCGGAGTTGCCTCTTCACTGTTGACGTTGCAACTGGAGTTTTGTGTTTAGTGGAGAATTCCACCAAAGCAGTGTAAAATGTCCAGTCAAAAAACAATATTTCTCTCTCTCTCTCTCTCTCTCTCTCTCTCGCTCTCTCTGTCTCCCTCTGTCTCTCTGTCTCTCTCTCTCTCTGTCGCATGCATGGGCCTTATAGCCTAAAACTATTAATGTTTTAGAATTATATTGTGTCTAGCTGTTAAAAAAATGTAGCTATATTCTAAAGCTGGGCGATATGGACAAAAATCCATATTGCGATAAATTGCCTGAATTGATGCAATAACGATAAATAGAACGATACGTTTATAACATTCATGTGCAACACAGTTTATTTTATTATCTTTTAAACTACTGCTACTAGTTTGATGGTTCTAGCCATCAATTGTCCCATTAACTATCGCCCATATTAGGAAACGTATTTCATTTCAAATTTCAAATCTCTCTAGTATAGGCTACTTCTAATGACCAATATCAGCCAGGGGGTTTAGAGAGAGAGAGAGAGACTGAGAGACTGAGAGACTGATGATGGTCCCAGCTGCTCTCAACTCATCTGGGACTTGTCTCTGAAAGTGCCAGGATGCAGCAGTTCCACTGAAAGTGAGAGAGAGAGAGAAACACAACCGTTACTGAGTATTGGTTGGCCCACCATCACCTCCCCATAAACACTGGGTTTAGTGGTGTGTCTTATCACTTGGCCCAGCTTTGCAGAGTGGTCCCTCTCTCCACCCATCTAGACAACCACACCTCCATCTCCCTGTTGTGAGGCTGTCATCTCTGTGGACCCCCACTGCTCCCCCCACAACAGAGAGACCCAGGGGGGATGACAGCTCCAGGTGCTGTGCTGACAGATGCCCCACTTTGGGAATCAGGTGCTGGGACAGGAAGAAAGCAACATTAAAGGGAAAGGGTAAATGTTCTTGATGTGCTATTGCACACCAGTGTTGTAGACCACAACTAGTGGCAGAGTCAAAGAAGCAAGCCTCTGTCCGTATGGATTATAAAACTGCAGAACTGTAGTGTTTTTGCAGTGCTTTTCAACGATGTGAATGTTCATATCCTGTTGGGTAGTGTTTGTGACAGGTGCCGTGAACATTTTCATTGTACAACATCTTCAGAGTAGTAGATATGTGGGTATGTTTGCTACAATAACACACACAACTTTCCTATATTGATCCCTCACATGTTACCCCCTGGTACAGCAACTGCACCGTCTGCAACTGCAGGGCTCTCCAGAGGATGGTGCGGAATGCCTAACGTATCACCCGGGGCATACTGCCTGCCCTCCAGGACATCTACAGCACCCGGAGCCTATTTAACCTGCTAAAATCCAGAAGGCGAGGTCGGTACAGGTTCATCAAAGTTGCGACCGAGAGACTGAAAAATACCTTCCATCTCCAGGCCATCAGACTATTAATAGTCACCACTAGCCGGCCTCCTCCCAGTACCCTGACCTGAACTTTAGTCACTGTCACTAGCCGGCAACCACCCGGTTACTCTATGATTCACCTTAGAGGCTGCTGCCTATGTTCATAGACATGTAACACTGGTCACTTTAATAAGGTTTGCATACTGTTTTACCTACTTCATATGTAAGTACTGTATTCTAGTCAAGGCCATCCTATTCAACTATTGCTGTACATATACCATTCTAACCATGTACACTTCAGATATACTACATAATCTACCCATATACTGTCCATGATGTCTATACATCCCATCATATACAGTTGAAGTCGGAAGTGTACATACACCTTAGCCAAATACATTGAAAATCCGTTTTTCACAATTCCTGACATTTAATCCAAGTAAATATTCCCTGTTTCAGGTCAGTTAGGATCACCACTTTATTTTAAGAATGTGAAATATCAGAATAATAGTAGAGAAAATGATTTATTTCAGCTTTTATTTATTTCATCACATTCCCAGTGGGTCAGAAGTTTACATACACTCAATTAGTATTTGGTAGCATTGCCTTTAAATTGTTTAACTTGGGTCTAACGTTTCAGGGAGCCTTCCACAAGCTTCCCACAATAAGTGGGTGAATTTTGGCCCATTCCTCCTGACAGAGCTGGTGTAACTGAGTTAGGTTTGTAGCCCTCCTTGCTCGCACACGCTTTCTCAGTTCTGCCCACAAATTTTCTATGGGATTGAGGTCAGGGCGTTGTGATGGCCACTCCAATACCTTGACTTTGTTGTTCTTAAGCTATTTTGCCACAACTTTGGAAGTATGCTTGGGGTCATTGTCGATTTGGAAGACCCATTTGCGACCAAGCTTTAACTTCCTGACTGATGCCTTGAGATTTTGCTTTAAAATATCCACATAGTTTTCCTGCCTCGTGATGCCATTGATTTTGTGACGTGCGCCAGTCCCTCCTGCAGCAAAGCACCCCCACAACATGATGCTGCCACCCCCGTGCTTCACGGTTGGGATGGTGTTCTTCAAGTTGCAAGCCTCCTCCTTTTTCCTCCAAACATAACAATGGTCATTATGGCCAAACAGTTCTATTTTTGTTTCATCAGACCAGAGGACACAGTCTTTGTCCCCATGTGCAGTTGCTACCGTAGTCTGACTTTTTAATGGCGGTGTTGGAGCAGTGTCTTCTTCCTTACTGAGAGGCCTTTCAGGTTATGTCGGTATAGGACTCGTTTAACTGTGGATATAGATACTTTTGTACCCGTTTCCTCCAGCATCTTTACAAGGTCATTTGCTGTTGTTCTGGGATTGATTTGCACTTTTTGCACCAAAGTACGTTCATCTCTAGGAGACAGAACCCGTCTCCTTCCTGAGCCGTATGACGGCTGCGTGGTCCCATGGTGTTTATACTTGCGTACTATTGGTTGTACAGATGAACGTCGTACCTTCTGGTGTTTGGAAATTGCTCCTAAGGATGAACCAGTATTGCAGAGGTCTACAATTTTTTTCTGAGGTCTTGGCTGATTTCTTTTGATTTTCCCATGATGTCAAGCAAAGCAGCACTGAGTTTGAAAGTAGGCCTTGAAGTACAGCCACAGGTACACCTCCAATTGACTCAAATTATGTCAATTAGCCTATCAGAAGCTTCTAAAGCCATGACATCATTTTCTGGAATTTTCCAAGCTGCTTAAAGGCACAGTCAACTTAGTGTATGTAAACTTCTGGAATTGTGATACAGTGAATTATAAGTGAAATTATCTGCATGTAAACAATTGTTGGAAAAATGACTTGTGTCATGTACAAAGTAGATGTCCTAACTGACTTGCCAAAACTATGGATCTTTAACAAGAAATTTGTGGAGTGGTTGAAAAACAAGTTTTAATGACTCCAACCTAAGTGTATGTAAACTTCCGACGTTAACTGTATATATATATATATATATATATATATATATATATATATATACAATACCAGTAAAAGGTTTGGACACACCTACTCATTCAAGGGTTTTATTTATTTTTTACTATTTTCTACATTGTAGAATAATAGTGAAGACATCAACACTATGAAGTAACACATATGGAATCTTTTAGAAACCAAAAAAGTGTTAAACAAGTAAAAATATATGTTATATTTGAGATTAGTCAGTCGCCACCCTTTGCCTTGATGACAGCTTTGCACATCCTTGGCATTCTCTCAGCCAGCTTCATGAGGTATTCACCTGGAATGCATTTCAATTAACAGGTGAACCTTGTTAAAAGTTAATTTGTGGAATGTCTTTCCTTCATAATGCATTTGAGACAATCAGTTGTGTTGTGACAAGGTAAGGGTGGTATACAGAAGATAGCCCTATTTGGTAATAGACCAAGTCCATACTATGGCAAGAACAGCTCAAATAAGCAAAGAGAAATGACAGCCCAACAAAACTTTAAGACAAGAAGGTCAGTCAATTCAAAAAATTTCAAGAACTTTGAAAGTGCAGACGCAAAAACCATCAAGCGCTATGATGAAACTGGCTCTCATAAGGACCGCCACAGGAAAGGAAGACCCAGAGTTACCTCTGCTGCAAAGGATAAGTTCATTAGAGTTACCAGCCTCAGAAATTGCAGCCCAAATAAATGCTCAAGTAAAATAAACATCTCAACATCAACTGTTGAGAGGAGACTGTGAATCGGGCCTTCATGGTCAAATGGCTGCAAAGAAATCCCTACTAAAGGACACCAATAATAAGAAGAGACTTGATTGGGCCAAGAGACACAAGCAATGGACATTCGACTGGTGGAAATCTGTCCTTTGGTCTGATGAGTTAAAATTTGAGATTTTTGGTTCCAACTGACGTTTCTTTGTGAGACGCAGAGTAGGTGAATGGATGATCTCCGCATGTGTGTGATTGATTGTGTGTGGGTGCTATGCTGGTGACACTGTCTGTGATTTATTTAGAATTCAAGGCACACTTAACCAGCAAAGCTACCACAGCATTCTGCAGCGATGCGCCACCCCATCTGGTTTGTGCTTAGTGGGACTATAATTTGTTTTTCAACAGGACAATGACCCCACACACCTCCAGGCTTTAGTGCTGTCTTAGGCATCTCACAGTATGGACACTGCAATTTATTGCCCTGGCCACATCTGCAGTCCTCATGCCTCCTTGCAGCATGCCTAAGGCACGTTCACGCAGATGAGCAGGGACCCTGGGCATCTTTCTTTTGGTGTTTTTCAGAGTCAGTAGAAAGGCCACTTTAGTTTTCATAACTGTGACCGTAACTTCCTACCAACTGTAACAACCTTTCCACAGGTGCATGTTCATTAATTGTTTATGGCTCATTGAACAAGCATGAGAACAGTGTTTAAACCCTTTACAATGAAGATCTGTGAAGTTATTTGGATTTTTACAAATTATCTTTGAAAGACAGGGTCCTGAAAAAGGGACTTTCATTTTTTTGCTGAGTTTATTATATATCATCAACCCTAGTGTTGATGCAGGTGACAACTCGTTGTGGAGGTGTGTGTTTGTGAGTGTTTGTAATGTGCAAGACGGAGAAGGAGCTTATCTGACAACTTGGATAATGTTGTCCAAGGTTGCCACACAGTCCAGAAAATCACACACAGAGCTGTGTCCTTTCACTTTACATACTGACTAGAAAGACAATATTGTATTTGTAACCTGACCGTGATGATTTCTCTTTTCAAATCACTGTATCATTCAATGTGCCAAGAAATGCAGAATACATGCATCTGGATTTTCAAATGTGGGACATTTTTCCAGTCATTTCCACATTGATATTGATAATCAATTGTTTTAATTTTTACATGGCTCAATGCAAAGGACATGTTCTGTATTAAAATACTCCATATTAATATGTTCTATATGGTATTTGGTTTAATATGGAAGGCAAGGGAGGAAAGGAGTCACTATGAAGAGCATAAAATTACACAGCATAATTTAAGTATGATATATGCAAGGAAGTTCCTGTGGTGATAACATGTGACACTAGACATGCATCTATCAAACAGCTTCATGTAGTAAATGAAAAAGACAAAATGAGAATTTATACACTGTTAGTGGGCTCATTAAATTAAAAAGAACCCTTGTTTTTCTATACAAAGCGTAGACAAAGCTTAACTGCTCATTTGTAACCATTTAATTAATAACTCACATTTATCCACCCTTTAAGACTGTAATATACCTCTCCCCACCATATTGTTTCTCTCCTTCATTGTGAGGTTTACCTGAAAAAAACTCACTGCAGTCGGGTACAGGACCGTATGTCTGATTACAAGTACAGACCAAGGCAGAACTCAATTGATTACAATGGGAGAAAAACAAGGTGCTTCACAGCTGGCTGGATCCTGATGTATTCCACTCTGACACGTCGATCCCTGTCGGCTCCCTCTTCGCCACTGTTCATCATTACCAAGTATCGCCGACCCGTTTTTTACAGCTGTCGGTTGAAGCGTTTCGGATTATTTTTATAGAGTGAACTGCACGGTCGCCCAGCGCTAATTAGCCCAAATGTCACCGTGCTTTGCTGAAATCAATGTCCGTAGGGGACCGGCACTCTCTCTGAATTGAAGTCTGGTGGCCCTCCTAACAGCCTCGAAGGGCTCTATAGGAGCCACTGTGGCCAGACAGGAGACAGCAGGGGTCGTTGGCACAATGCAACCATAAACTACCCATCATACTGTGTGGTAGATGTTTGACATATATTCTGGAACAGAGTCATATTGAGGAACTGAGTCATTAGCGCTTTAGAGCTATGTGATTTACATCTGTAAATAAAAAGGGCTTTTTGGGGCCCCAAGTGGCGCAGCGGTCTAAGGCATTGCATCTCAGTGCAAGATGCATCACTAGTCCCTGGTTCAATTCCAGGCTGTATCACATCTGGCCGTGATTGAGAGTCCCATAGGGCGGCGCACAATTGTCCCAGCGTCGTCCAGGTTCTTAAACTGACTTCCCAAGTTAAATAAAGGTAAATGAAATACAAATGCAATGTATTATCATATTGTATTCCGAACTAGAGGGTTTTGAGTATAGGTTATGCCAGTAGTATGGTACAGTAATGCATTATAGTAAATGATTTTCTACTAGGCCTACATCCCTGAATATCAGAATGTGTAAGGATGACTCATATTTCATTTTAGTCCTGTTACAATCAGCGGGACTACCCACTGGGCACAAACCGGTTGAATCAATGTTGTTCCAGCATAATTTATCAATGTATATAGGGTTGAAGGTGACACACGACGACTCCTGGAGGCTATGATGAAAGACCACCACATCAGTTCTACTGACAGCTGATTGGCTACCCCAAGCTGCACGATAACAATGGCTAAAACTACTTGATTCATCACCGTGGTCAATTTCTGTGCCATATTTACCTCATCTAACAAGGCAGGTTACCCGCAATCATGACACACCAAGGAGATAGGACTGTCAGAAAAGCGAAGAAACCTGTCAGTACAGGGTCTGCTCCGATCATTTCATCACTGGTAAGTCTAATCGAGTTTAGTTTAGCTGTTAGTGGTTATGCTGACAAGGTGTTAACAACAAGATAGACTACAAACTATCTAGCTAATGCCGGCCAGCTAGCATGTGTCTCTCTCATAGGAGGCGCGTGAGTTTCAAGTTTTAGGGAAGCTATTTTGCACCCTAAAAATCCACCATAATAAAACATTGCATGCATCTATCATCGCATTTACAGACTAATGTAAGCCTACTATTCCTAATGTGATGAGTAGATTGGATAGCCATAATCTAGGTTTTTAGTTATAACTCAATCTAATCACTGTGCATGGCTGAGCACGTATTGCCATAGGCCAATAGGCTATTTATTGAACTGCATTAATGGAGACATTAGCGGAATATTTTTAATATTTAACGGTATAGAGTACAGTATATACATATAAGATGAGTAATGTAGGGTATGTAAACATATAAAAGTGGCATTGCTTAAAGTGGCTAGTAATACATTACATCAAGATGGTAAGATGCAGTAGATGGTATAGAGTACAGTATATGCATATGAGATGAGTAATGTAGGGTATGTAAACATTATATGAAGTGGCATTAAAGTGGCTAGTGATACATTTATTACATCAATGTTTCCAGTGGATGGAGTTGTCTGTATGTTGGCAGCATCCACTCAATGTTAGTGATGGCTGTTTAACAGTCTGATGGCCTTAAGATAGAAGCTGTTTTTCAGTCTCTCGGTCCCAGCTTTGATGCACCTGTACTGACCTCGCCTTCTGGATGATAGCGGGGTGAACAGGTGATAGTAATAGCTACACTGTTTGTATTCGGTCATGTTTCCGGTCACCTTGCCCAACTTATTTAAACCTGTTATGGCTAGACGTGCCGCTAGCGGGACACCTCAACAACATCTGGTGAAATTGTAGAGCGCAAAACAGAAATATAAATATTTAACATTCATGAAAATACAAGTGTAATACATCAAAATAAAGCTTAACTTCTTGTTAATCCAGCCGCTGTGTCAGATATGAAAAAGGCATAACGGCGAAAGCACACCATGCGATTATCTGAGGACAGCGCCCCGCATACAAATGCATTAAAAACATTTTCAAACCAGGCAGGTGCGACACGAAAGTCAGAAATAACGAAATAATAAATGACTTATCATTGAAGATCTTCTTCTATTGGCACTTTGTTGGATAAAGTCCTTCTTTGTATCCATAAAAACTCTTTTGCTGGCGAGAATAGTATGTTCATTACTCAAGATAAATAACAAACACGCTTTCATCCACGCACATGGAAACACTACAGCCAAAATGGGAGCCACTTAGAAAAACTACAACTTCTAGCTAATTCTTCCAAAAAACACCCCAAAGCTCTTTCTAAAGACTGTTGACGTCTAGTCGAAGCCCCAGGAACTGCAATCTGGGAGGACTTTGCCTCATAATTAACATGAAAGCCATTGGAAACAGTGGTAGGCTGAAAATTATTATTTAATTGGATGGTTTGTCCTCGGGCTTCACCTGTCATATCAGTTCTGTTTTACCTACAGACATTATTTTAACAGTTCCAGATAACAGTTCCAATACTGATTATATACATATCCTAGCTTCTGGGCCTGAGTAACAGGCAGTTTACTTTGGGCACGCTTTTCATCCGGACGTGAAAATACTGCCCCCTATCCCAAAGAGGGCCCTAGGTCTCTTTGTCAAATGTGCCCTGCCCAATACTACCCAAATATACATATGTGTATATACACATTAAAATACAAAAACACAGTCATGGGAAGCATCAAGTAAAACATCACAAATCACCCAGAAAACGGGTACATTCCTTCACAAATAAGTCCCTCATCAATATTCTAAACTGCCCAAATGGCACCAGAACATTTAAGATGAACTGTATTTAGAATTTTGTTCAAGCAAAGTTATGCTTCAGTAATACTAGCCTACTTGTTACTGAGATGTCAAACCTTAACTAATATGTAAACTTACTTGTACACTTTAAAATGGTATGAAATAGTGTTGATTCTTTGAAGTGAAGTTTTAATCGTTAACTTAAAACTATTATTCAAGATGAACAAGTGTCAATGTTGATTAATCACAGATCACAATCCTGTAACAAAGAGGGGAAGGGAATCTGTCTCTGATTTGTCTGTGTTTCTGAGTTGTTTTCTCAAATGAACATTACCTTTTTGTCAGTTGTAAACTCTCCAATTTGTTGCACTTGATTGATATACTGAGAAAGAGTGACAGTTTTATGAAGCCATTTTGCAGCTGAGCCCAGCAGCGATTGATGCTGCCAAGCTCCAACTAGCTCTGTGTGTCGAGCCTACCCACCCTTCCACAAGCACTGCCAGGACAATGGCTCCACAACCGCCTCCACCTCCGACTGTTCCTGATGATCTTAGAACAGAGGAGCCAGCCCAGGTTAGCCTAGAATCCTACCGTAGCCTCAGGTTTTCTGTCCAAAAATGTTTAATTTAATAGCAACTGGTTCATAGGAAGCGACTGGCTGGAATACTCGGTTACTGCAGATGCTATTATGGTTTTCTTGGTAGCCCATTGGTTATCGTAGCTGTAAATAGAACTGTACATATCGGAAACATGTTTGTGGTATGCTGGCATTACTTAATTGATTACGTAGGTCAAATTGATTCACAGAAGTCTATTGTGACATATTACAATGTGTTGCTTAGTATAAACACCATGGGACCACTCAGTCGTCGTACCGCTCAGGAAGGAGATGCGTTCTGTCTCCTAGAGATGAAAATACTTTGGTGCAAAAAGTGCAAATCAATCCCAGAACAACAGCAAAGGACCTTGAGAAGATGCTGGAGGAAACAGGTACAGAAGTATCTATAACCACAGTAAAACAAGTCCTTTATCGACATAACCTGAAAGGCCGCTCAGCAAGGAAGAAGCCACTGCTCCAAACCGCCATAAAAAAGCCAGACTACGGTTTGCAACTGCACATGGGGACAAAGATTGTACTTTTTGGAGAAATGTCCTCTGCTCGATGAAACAAAAATAGAACTGTTTGGCCATAATGACCATCATTATGTTTGGAGGAAAAAGGAGGAGGCTTGCAAGCCGAAGAACCTCATCCCAACTGTGAAGCACAGGGGTGGCAGCATCATGTTGTGGGGGTGCTTTGCTGCAGGAGGGACTGGTGCACTTCACAAAATAGATGGATTCATGAGGATGGAAAATGATGTGGATATATTGAAACAACATCTCAAGACATCAGTCAGGAAGTTAAAGCTTGGTAGCAAATGGGTCTTCCAAATGGACAATGACCCCAAGTACACTTCCAAAGTTGTGGCAAAATGTCTTAAGGACAACAAAGTGAAGGTATTGGAGTGGCCATCACAACGCCCTGACCTCAATTCCATAGAAAATTCAGTTACACCAGCTCTGTCAGGAGGAATGGGCCAAAATTCACCCAACTTATTGTGGGAAGTTTGTGGAAGGCTACCCGAAACGTTTGACCCAAGTTACACTATTTAAAGGCAATGCTACCAAATACTAATTGAGCGTATGTAAATGTCTGGCCCACTGGGAATGTGATGAAAGAAATAAACGCTGAAATAAGAGATTCTCTCTACTATTATTCTGACATTGCATGTTCTTAAAATAAAGTGGTAATCCTAACTGACCTAAGACAGGGAATTTTTACCAGGATTAAATGTCAGGAATTGTGAAAAACTAAGTTTAAATGTATTTGGCTAAGGTGTATGTAAACGTATGACTTCAACTGTAAGCTGTTTGTAATAGGTGAATTGCCCTATCTGTCTTGTAGCCTATATTCATTACCAAAAAAACAGCCTAGATGTATGGCGCTGATCATTGTGCTGATACAGCGCAGCAGATATGGGCTACAGAGTCTCGGTATTTGAACTTTATGTTTGTGGTATAGCATGATTATATAAGCATAATTCACAGTTTTGTTGTAGCCCACTGGACAAACATACCTGATTCAACTCATTGAGGGCCTGATGATTAACAAGTTGAGGGAGGTAAGTTTGTCTGGGGCTACAATAAAAATGTGTACTGTTGGGGGGTACTCAAGGATCGGAGATGGGAAACACTGGCCTACAGTATGATGCTATTACCCCAGTGGTGTCTAACTCATTCCATGGAGGGTCTAATGTCTGCAGGTTTTTTCTTAGTGACCTTAATTCATCAATCAAGGACAAGGGAGGAGCAAAAACCCTCCATGGAATGAGTTTGACTCCTGTGCATTAGCCTTATGGGCATTTGCAATCCACCCTTTGACATTTTGCATCTGAAGCAGGAAATAGCTTAATTCAAACATTGTTTACATATTGTTGATCTATTTGTTCTCAATTTAAAAACAAGACCAGTAGACAATATATGAGGCTAATAATTTGACTAGTTTGTGTACATGCCTTGTGCTGACATGAAATTGTTAAGTGCAAATCCAGCCCTTGTAATCTAGGTAGTTAAATGTCTAAAAGCAGGAGATTATGGGATCCTTAACTCAAAACATATACACAACTACTACCACCAAGCTCAATTCCAGATACTTTTCTTGCAGAGGTGATAATGAAGTGATAAAGTGATAATAAAGACATGTTGTGTCATTAACTGAAGACTTTAGTTTTTATCAAAGATTCTCTGTAATTAGCATTTCGTGATAAACTAATCAGGCAAATGTAAATAACTAGGAAGTCAGGGCACCAAGGAAAATATTCAGATTACAAAGTTAGAATTTTCCTAATATAACTTTTCAGATATTTTCATATCTGATCAATAGTCTTCTGATTAATGAATTCTGCTTTACCTCGCGTTAGTCTCATTCCAAAAGTCGCAAATTGTTGGTTATCTGCACGAACCCAGTCTTCACCATGAGTCTTCCATCCATCAATTCTCTTAAATCATTTATTTATTACCAAACTAAACAATCACAGAAGTGCACTCACAAACAAACAAAGTAAATATGGTTACAAGAAATGATAAGGGAATGTGCCCTAGTGGGCTAAACCGGCATGGCGGCTTGTTAGACAAAAGGGGAGTGGGGGTCAGCTGAGAAGTCACTACAGAGTTGATAAAGATAACAAATTAAATGCTAATCCTTTGCACATGAACGCTCACTCATTCGGGAACAATTGTAATCAATATATATATTTACGTTCAGTGTGTCGCCGGGATCTGTTGAAAAGTTTGTTCCTGTTGGAGAGTGTCCGTCCTCTCTCTCTCTCTCTCTCTCTCTCTCTCTCTCTCTCTCTCTCTCTCTCTCTCTCTCTCTCTCTCTCTCTCTCTCTCTCTCTGGCGTGGTTAGAATGGATGGTTCAGAGTGACATTCATTCATGGTCTGTTGAGAAATTCTCAAAGTGGGGGTTTTATTCGGGAGTTGCAGAAAAGGGCCTGTCCCAGGATTCCCGACCCTACTGGGCTCATGGGCGGTCCTCTGATTTAGTTAAACTCAAAAGGAAATTGGAGTTTCCTTCATTAAACAGTCCAAAATCACATGACACAATTTTACAAACAGTATCATCCTCACTCATTCATCTTATACAACAATTAGATGTAAACCTCATCTGACGCTATTATATGAAAAGCATTATGGTATTGTCTCCCAAGAGTTCACCAAATTGTACCAAACGGACCAGTTCGTAGCCTGATTCTTCACCAATCTTTTATACCTTCTCCAGAACATAAATGTTGTTCTAACCTCAAGTTCTGTGAGGTGGAAGAAATTCCTTTGTTCTCTATGAAAATTAACTCTGTCTCTATACTGTGGCCATGAGGAGATAATCTCCTCCAGGAATTTACCACCTCTCTCTGACCACAGCAGCCTGTGTGTAGGAGACAGGGAGAGGGGGATGGGGCTTGCTGTACCCAAAGAGGGCAATGTCATGACAGACAATTACATTGTATGTGCTAAATGTGTTTAAATTGTAAAAGAAAGAAAGACTAGTTAGGCTATAAGAAATACGTTTTATTCAATGAGGCAAGGAAAAGCAGACAATATTTTTAATTTCACCCATACAACAATATAGCCTACTATTAAAGGAGCAATATGCAGAATTCGCTCAGGCATTTCATGGTTGCTAAAATTCAAATAGTTTGCCTAATTTCAGTTCGTGACAAAACAAGCAAGAAGAGCATTCGGAAATTATTCAAACCCCATCCCTTCCCTTTTTCCACATTTTGTTACGTTACAGCCTTTTTCTAAAATGTATTAATGATTATGTTTTTCCTCATCAATCTACAAACAATACACCGTGATGACAAAGTGAAAATTGGTTAAGGCAATTTAGCAAAATATGAAATAATAACAAATACCATTTATTTACATAAGTATTCAGGCCCTTTGCTATGAAACTCAAAATGGAGCTCATCCTTGAGATGTTTCAACAACATGATTGGAGTCCACCTGTGGTAAATTTAATTGATTGGAGATTATCTGGAAAGGCACACACCTGTCTTTTTAAGGTCCCACAGTTGACAGTGGATGTCAGAGCAAAAACCAAGCCACGAAGTTGAAGGAATTATCCTTAGAGCTCCAAGAAAGGATTGTGTCGAGGCACAGATCTGGGGAAGAGTACCAAAACATTTCTGCAGCATTAAAGGTCCCCAAGAACACAGTGGCCTCCATTCTTAAATAGAAGAAGTTTGGAACCACCATGACTCATCCTAGAGCTGGCCGCCTGGCCAAACTGAGCAATCTGGGGAGAAGGGTCTTGCTCAGGGAGGTAACCAAGAACCCAATGGTCACTCTGACAGAGCTCCAGAGTTCATCTGTGGAGATAGGAGAACCTTCCAGAAGGACAACCATCTCTGTATCACTCCACCGATTGGGCCTTAATGGTAGAGTGGCCAGCCGGAAGCCACTCCTCAGTAAAATGCACATGACAGACCGCTTGGTGTTTGCCAAAAGGCACCTGAAGGTTCTCTGGTCTGATAAAACCAAGATTGAACTCTTTGGCCACTTTAATAATGAAAAATTGATGTAATAATTGTATCACTAGCCACTTTAAACAATGACACTTTCTATAATGTTTACATACCCTATATTACTCATCTCATATGTATATACTGTACTCTATACCATCTACTGCATCTTGCCTATGCCATTCAGCCATCGCTCATTCATATATTTTTATGTACATATTGTTATTCATTCCTTTACACTTGTGTGTGTATAAGGTAGTTGTTGTGAAATTGTTAGGTGAGATTACTTGTTAGATATTATTGCATGGTCGGAACTAGAAGCACAAGCATTTTGCTACACTCGCATTAACATCTGCTAACCATGTGTATGTCTGTGTCACGTCTGGAGGAAACCTGGCACCATCACTACGGTGAAGCATGGTGGTGGCAGCATCATGCTGTGGGGATGTTTTTCAGCGGCAAGGACTGGGAGACTAGTCAGGATTGTGTGAAACATGCACTGTACGGAGCAAAGTACAGAGAGATCCTAGATGAAAAAACCTGCTCCACAGCGCTTAGGACCTCAGACTGGGGCGAAGTTTTACCTTCCAATAGGACAATGACCCTAAGCACACAGCCAAGACAACGCAGAAGTGGCTTCGGGACAAGTCTCTGAATGTCCTTGAGGGCCTCAGCCAGAGCCCGGCCTTGAGCCCGATCGAAACATATCTGGAGAGACCTGACAATAGCTGTGCAGCGATGCTCCCCATCTAACCTAACAGAGCTTGAGAGGATCTGCAGAGAAGAATGGGAGAAACTCCCCAAATACATGTGTGCCATGCTCATACCCAAGAAGACTCAATGCTGTAATCGCTGCCAAATGTGCTTCAACGAAGTACTGAGTAAAGGGTCTAAATACTTAACTTCTTGAAACTCCCCATCCCGGATCCGGGTTTGTGACTAAAGCCTCAGGCTCATTAGCATAACGCAACGTTAACGATTTCTGAAAATCGCAAATAAAATGAAAATAATGCATCTGCTCTCAAGCTTAGCCTTTTCTTAACAACACTGTCATCTCAGATTTTCAAAATATGCTTTTGAACCATAGAAATTGACTAATTTGGGTAAGAGTATGCAAAGCTAGCATAGCATTTTGAGTAGCATGTAGCACGCAACATTTTCACAAAAACCAGATAACCAAATAAATAAAATCATTTACCTTTGAAGAGCTTCTGATGTTTTCAATGAGGAGACTCTCAGTTACATACCAAATGCGCAGTGTTTCCTGAAAGCGTCTGTGTGTAGGAGAAATCGTTCCGTTTTCTACATTGAGTCTGGCTACCGAAACGAACCGAAAATTCAGTCACCTACAACGTAAAACTTTTTCCGGATTAACTACATAATATCGACAAACATGGCAAACGTTGTTTGGAATCAATCCTCAAGGTGTTTTTTCACATATCTCTTCATTGACATGCAGTTCGTGGAAGCTTGCTTTCCTCTCTGTATCGCATGGAAAAATACTGGCAGGTGACTTTTGCGCACCAATTTCGGCGCAGGACACCGGGCGGACACCTGGTAAATGTGGTCTCTTATGGTCAATCTTCCAATGATCTGCCCACAAATACGTCACAATGCTGCAGACACCTTGGGGAAACGACAGAAAGGGTTGACTCACTCCTCTCGCTTTCACAGCCATATAAGGAGACAATGGAAAACAGAGCCTCAAAAATCCTTGTCATTTCCTGGATGCCATCTCATCTTGGTTTTGCCTGAAGCTCACGTTCTAGGGCACGCACAGAGAATATCTTTGTATTTCTGGACACGTCAGAGTGTTTTCTTTCGAATGGTAGCAATTATATGCATAGTCGAGCATCTTTTTGTGACAAAATATCTTGTTTAAAACGGGAACGTTTTTCATCCAAAAATGAAATAGCGCCCCCATAGATGTAAGAGGTTAAGTAAATGTGATATCTGGTGCTCTTCCATGCCGTCCCTAGGAGGGGTGCGTCACTTGAGTGGGTTGAGCCGCTGACGTGGTCTTCCTGTCTG
This sequence comes from Oncorhynchus masou masou, assembly GCF_036934945.1. Lineage (NCBI taxonomy): Eukaryota > Metazoa > Chordata > Actinopteri > Salmoniformes > Salmonidae > Oncorhynchus > Oncorhynchus masou. The sequence continues at coordinate 57,965,650 of NC_088234.1, forward strand.
GGTTGGCTGTGGCGGAGATCTTTGTGGGCTATACTCTGCCTTGTCTCTGGATGGTAAATTGGTGGTTGAAGATATCCCTCTAGTGGTGTGGGGGCTGTGCTTTGGCAAAGTGGGTGGGGTTATATCCTGCCTGTTTGGCCCTGTCCGGGCGTATCATCGGATTGGGCCACAGTGTCTCCTGACCACTCCTGTCTCAGCCTCCAGTATTTATGCTGCAGTAGTTTGTGTCGGGGTGCTAGGGTCAGTCTGTTATATCTGTCTTATCCGGTGTCCTGTGTGAATTTGAGTATGCTCCATCTAATTCTCTCTTTCTCTCTTTCTTTCTTGATTTCTCTCTCTCAGAGGACCTGAGCCCTAGGACCATGCCTCAGGACTACCTGGCATGATGACTCCTTGCTGTCCCCAGTCCACCTGGCCGTACTGCTGCTTCAGTTTCAACTGTTCTGCCTGCGGCTATGGAACCCTGACCTGTTCACCGGACGTGCTACTTTTCCCAGACCTGCTGTTATCAATTCTCTAGAGACATCAGGAGAGGTAGAGATACTCTCAATGATCGGCTATGAAAAGCCAACTGACATTTACTCCTGAGGTGCTGACTTGTTGCACCCTCGACAACTACTGGTATTATTATTATTTGACCATGCTGGTCATTTATGAACATTTGAACATCTTGGCCATGTTCTGTTATAATCTCCACCCGGCACAGCCAGAAGAGGACTGGCCACCCCTCATTGCCTGGTTCCTCTCTAGGTTTCTTCCTAGGTTTTGGCCTTTCTAGGGAGTTTTTCCTATCCACCATGCTTCTACACCTGCATTGCTTTCTGTTTGGGGTTTTAGGCTGGGTTTCTGTACAGCACTTTGAGATATCAGCTGATGTAAGAAGGGCTATATAAATACATTTGATTTGATATTTCAGGCTTTATTTCTTTATAAATTTGCAAAAATGCCTAAAAACCTGTTTTTGCTTTGTCATTATGGGGTATGGTGTGTAGATTGACGAGGGGGGGGGCAATTTAATAAATTTTGGTATAAGGCTGTAACGTAACAAAATGATGACAAAGTCAAGGGGTCTGAATACTTTCCGATTGCACTGTATCGTGTAGAGAATCATTGTACCATTTAAACCGCTGTGAAATATATTTTCAATATTCAACAATGGGAAGCATAGAAATAGTGCACATAGAACAGATTTATAACTCACATTTCTATGTGAATTTTCTTTAAGGTTCAGTATGTTTACAATATCATAAACAATAGTCTTTTACATGATCCAAATGGCATTTTATATATTCATACAGGTAAACAATTGATTTATCAGCAGTTATTGCTAAACCTCTCATTTGGTTTAAGGGGGCACTTTTGTCATGACAACAAGGTGAAGGTGCTCTCTACTCGAATGGCACAACAGAAGGGGTAGAAGTAGAAACTGAATCCAGTCAATATGGGTGTCTTGATAGAGGTCAGCTGGTGAACCTACAGTACATAAACAAATGAAAAGCACACCTGATGATAGAATACCACTTTTCTTCAGGTCACCTATACCATGAGCAGTCTTGTTTTTTTGTATTTAATTCATTCAGGTGTTTTCGTGTAGAAATATTACATATTTTGTTGGGCTGGAACAACCAATAGTTAACACAGCAGGTTGTCTTATCCCATTGAGGCCTTTGTCCTATGCTGTAATGTCCATACATTTCCCATCCTCTTATGAATAAAGTTTTTTTATAATGTAATGTCCTCCTGTAGGCTAGATGGACATCATATTGTGGAATTTGTGTCTCTGCTTTTCCTTGGCCTAGATTAGATGGTTGCATTCAGTACATTTTTATTGATCTGTTTGTCAGTGTCAGCAGAGTAGACCTATGCTACCCTTTGATTTGTCATATTAAAAATATTCTACTAATGTCTCCAGTCATATAAAGTGCATTAGAATTGCCTTAAATGTTTTTATCAAAGGTCACATTTTTCCTGTGCAAAGGGAAAAAAGAAATGTCTCTGATATAGCCTGTAGGCCTCTGCCACTATCCGCTCAGCCGTACACAGTGATTAGATTGAGTTATATTATTAGCCTAATAAATGATGACTATCCAATCTACTCATCACATTAGTAACACTAGGCTTACATTAGTTTGCAAATGCAATGATAGATGAATGCAATGCTTTACGATAAGGTGCATTATTATGATGAAAAAATTGCTTCCCCAAAACTTAAAACTCTGCTGTTGTTGTCTGTAGAACTGATGTGGTGGTCTCCCATCATGGCCTCCAGGAGGCGTCGTGTCACCTGGCAACCCTCTATAGTTGACCTTAAGAAGTGATATTCTAACATCAGGTATTCTTTTCATTTGTTTATGTTCTAGGTTCACCAGCTGACCTCAAGACACCCATCTTGACTGGATTTCCACTGTGAAGATGAGCAATGCTCCAGCTGCAAAAGTTGCCCAGTTAGGAAGGGGCATGGGGGGGGGCAAGTTCAGAAAGGCTGTCAGTCAACCCATACAGGGCTGTGAAGCATAGAGCTGTAAGGGATTTCCTCCTCTTCTTCCGAAGAGGAGAGGCGAAAAGGATCAGAGGACCAATATGCGGCGTGGTAAGTGTCCATGGTTCTTTTTAATACGTAAAGGTACACATGAACAACTGACTACAAAAACAAGAAATGTGGGGGAAAAACAGTCCTATCTGGTGCAGACACAGAGACAGGAACAATCACCCACCAACACACAGTGAAACCCAGGCTACCTAAGTATGATTCTCAATCAGAGACAACTAATGACACCTGCCTCTGATTGAGAACCATACTAGGCCGAAACATAGAAATACCCAAATCATAGAAAAACAAACAGACTGCCCACCCCAACTCACGCCCTGACCATACTAAATAAACACAAAACAAAGGAAATAAAGTTCAGAACGTGACAAGAGCCTGAGCTCTGATGTTATACTGTACAGCTACTGTGTTCCAATTTAGGTGCTTATCAGTGCCCAAATATACACTGCTCAAAAAAATAAAGGGAGCACTAAAATAACACATCCTAGATCTGAATGAATGAAATATTCTTATTAAATACTTTTTTCTTTACATAGTTGAATGTGCTGACATCCAAATCACACAACAATTATCAATGGAAATCAAATTTATCAACCCATTGAGGTCTGGATTTGGAGTGACACTCAAAACTAAAGTTGAAAACCACACTACAGGCTGATCCATCTGTATGACCTCCCTACAATGCCTGGGCATGCTCCTGATGAGGTGGCGGATGGTCTCCTGAGGGATCTCCTCCCAGACCTGGACTAAAGCATCCGCCAACTCCTGGACAGTCTGTGGTACAACGTGGCGTTGGTGGATGGAGTGAGACATGATGTTACAGATGTGCTCAATTGGATTCAGGTCTGGGGAACGGGCGAGCCAGTCCATAGCATCAATGCCTTCCTCTTGCAGGAACTGCTGACACACTCCAGCCACATGAGGTCTGGCATTGTCTTGCATTAGGAGGAACCCAGGGCCAACTGCACCAGCATATGATCTCACAAGGGGTCTGAGGATCTCATCTCGGTACCTAATGGCAGTCAGGCTACCTCTGGCGAGCACATGGAGGGCTGTGCTGCCCCCCAAAGAAATGCCACCCCACACCATGACTGATCCACCGCCAAACCGGTCATGCTGGAGGATGTTGCAGGCAGCAGAACGTTCCGTTCTCCACGGTGTCTCCAGACTCTGTCACGTCTGTCACATGTGCTCAGTGTGAACCTGCCTTCATCTGCGAAGAGCACAGGGCGCCAGTTGCGAATTTGCCAATCTTGGTGTTCTCTGGCAAATGCCAAATGTCCTGCACAGTGTTGGGCTGTAAGCACAACCCCCACCTGTGGACGTCGGGCCCTCATACCACCCTCACGGAGTCTGTTTCTGACCGTTTGAGCAGACACATGCACATTTGTGGCCTGCTGGAGGTCATTTTGCAGGGCTCTGGCAGTGCTCCTCCTGCTCCTCCTTGCACAAAGGCGGAGGTAGCGGTCCTGCTGCTGGGTTGTTGCCCTCCTACGGCCTCCTCCATGTCTCCTGATGTACTGGCCTGTCTCCTGATAGTGTCTCCATGCTCTGGACACTAAGCTGACAGACACAGCAAACCTTCTTGCTACAGCTCACATTGATGTGCCATCCTGGATGAGCTGCACTACCTGAGCCACTTGTGTGGGTTGTAAATCAAATCAAATCAAATCAAATTGTATTTGTCACGTACACATGGTTAGCAGATGTTAATGCGAGTGTAGTGAAATGCTTGTGCTTCTAGTTCTGACAATGCAGTAATAACCAACAAGTAATCTAACTAACAATTCCAAAACTACTGTCTTATACACGCAAGTGTAGGGGGATAAAGAATATGTACATAAAGATATATGTTAGTGGTGGCTGTTTAACAGTCTGATGGCCTTGAGATAGAAGCTGTTTTTCAGTCTCTCGGTCCCAGCTTTGATGCACCTGTACTGATCTCGCCTTCTGGATGATAGCGGGGTGAACAGGCAGTGTCTCGGGTGGTTGTTGTCTTTGATGATCTTTATGGCCAACCTGTAACATCGGGTGGTGTAGGTGTCCTGGAAGGCAGGTAGTTTGCCCTCGGTGATGCGTTGTGCAGACCTCACTACCCTCTGGAGAGCCTTACAGTTGTGGGCGGAGCAGTTGCCGTACCAGGCGGTGATACAGCCCGCCAGGATGCTCTCGATTGTGCATCTGTAAAGGTTTGTGTAGACTCCGTCTCATGCTACCACTAGAGGGAAAGCACCGCCAGCATTTAAAAGTGACCAAAACATCAGCCAGGAAGCATAGGAACTGAGGTTACCACCTGCAGAACCACTCCTTTATTGGGGGTGTCTTGCTCATTTTCTATAATTTCCACCTGTTGTCTATTCCATTTGCACAACAGCATGTGAAATGTATTGTCAATCAGTGTTGCTTCCTCAGTGGACAGTTTGATTTCACAGAAGTGTGATTGACTTGGAGTTACATTGTGTTGTTTAAGTGTTCCCTTTATTTTTTGAGCAGTGTACATATATATACCAGTGTAAAGGGCTACATAAAAAATAAACCTTGTTTTTCTATGCAAAGGGTAGACAAAGCTTAAATGCTCCTTTGTAACCATTTAACTCATAACTCTGCCTTCACATATGTATCCACCTTTTACGAATTAAATCTACCATATGGTTTCTCGCCTGGTACGGTACACTATGTCTGATTACAAGTACAAACGTAGGATCTTAATTTGATCACTCTTTTATTACTGAGAATTTTCTACACAGCAGGAGATGCAAACTTGTAGTGTATTCTATGTTTAAAAAAGCTTCTAAAGTTTGCTATTTCCATTTAAAATGTCAGACTTAATTGCCCTAATGAAAAATGTATCAACCCCTCCAAAAAAATGCCATTAATTATAATACACAAATAATTTACATTTCCTGTTGCTGCAGTATTATTTTCCTAGTAGCAAACTGGCTCAAATTAAGATTCTACATCGGTACAGACCAAGGCAGAACTCAATTGATTAGAATGGGAGAAAAACAAGGTGCTTCACAGCTGACTGGATCCTGATGTATTCCACTCTGACACGTCGACCCCTGGTCGACTCCCTCTTCGCCACTGTTCATCATTACCAAGTATCGCCGACCCGTTTTTTACAGCTGTCGGTTGAAGCGTTTCGGATTATTTTTATAGAGTGAACTGCACGGTCGCCCAGCGCTAATTAGCCCAAATGTCACCGTGCTTTGCTGAAATCAATGTCCGTAGGGGACCGGCACTCTCTCTGAATTGCAGTCTGGTGGCCCTCCTAACAGCCTGGAAGGCCACTATAGGGGCCACTGTGGACAGACAGGAGACAGCAGGGGTCATTGGCACGATGCAAACATCAACTACCCATCATATTGTGTGGTAGATGTTTGAGTTTACATATATTCTGGAACTGAGTCATATTCAGGAATTCTCTCCGTCGGGAGAAGTTGACCAGACCCTGCTTGGATGTTTTATCATTCCCTGATGATTATCTGTTTGAGCATTTTCTGTTTTTCTGCACAATCGATCATTCATCTGAACAATATTCTCAGTCCTCATATTGTTCATATGACACGTGGACATGCTCTCAATAAGGAACAAATTCTTTGTGTTGCACTTCTTTTTTGCCAACAGGAGTTTTCTATATAACATTGGTGACGCTGAGCATATTTCAACCTTCTGTCAGGTTGTCAGAAATGTGACTCTTGCACTGAAAGGTTTACTATACACTTTTGTCATGACGTTGGCCTGGGTGTTAGGTTTATGACAATAAAAAGTACCTCTTCCCCCCTTTTTCCTCTCTCTACCCTACTGATGTTACATTTGCAAAACCCTTAGTTAACATAGGGATTCTGGGAACATCAGAAGGTGGGGGGAAATGAACTATATTCTGGTAATCTGACCAATGGAACATATGTGGTGGTACTTAATGAACATGATGTCAGTTCGGTTGTTGGAACCACCTTTAACTTATGTTCTACCTGTGGGCACCTCACTCACCTTCAACTGATGTTTTACCTGTGGGCACCTCACCACCTTTAACTGATGTTCTACCTGTGGGCACCTCACTCACCTTTAACTGATGTTCTACCTGTGGGCACCTCACCACCTTTAACTGATGTTCTACCTGTGGGCACCTCACCACCTTTAACTTATGTTCTACCTGTGGGCACCTCACTCACCTTTAACTGATGTTCTACCTGTGGGCACCTCACCACCTTTAACTGATGTTCTACCTGTGGGCACCTCACCACCTTTAACTGACGTTCTACCTGTGGGCACCTCACCACCTTTAACTGATGTTCTACCTGTGGACACCTCACCACCTTTAACTGATGTTCCAGCAGTTGTATTTCTATTTTTATATTTTGCATCTGCAGCCTTGTGGACAATAAGTACAAGTGTTTCAATAAGTGTTTCTCTAAGTACAACTTGTACAGCTGTTTCACGTGCAGCTATAGGATCACAAAATGACATTGAATTTCACAGACCCAGGTCTACTTAGTTTCATTTTAAGTCATGGGCCAATGCTGAACAACATCTTACTGAGGTAAGTTGTGCTGTGGAGGTGGATGGACCTTATTCCTCATTGTAATTTCCAGCATTGCTTTGTTATAGAAAAAGAAGGGGCACATTTTATTATGAACTGTTAGATTGTTATATTTAAGGTGTAAACCTCAATAGGCCTCTCTGTATCTTCCCTCTCCGTGGCAGCTGACAAGGTTTCTTCATCATCCTGTCATGAAAATCAACAATTTTAGTGTTCTACTCCAACCCATTTTGAAGAATCTGTGGAGTATTAAGAGTACTTACAACTGCATGGAGGTCTGTTATGGCAGAAGGCTCCAGACAGATTACACCATCAGTAATGGGTAGAAGATGAAGAAGATTAGATAGTTAAATTATATCTATCCAGAAAAGTGCCCCACCTAATTTGAATATTGTTTTTACAACAGTGTGCATGCCACATCACATTTTTTCAAATAAATAACTCTGAGTCACCTTAAAATAGATAATGTTGTCTGAAGGACAACTAAGAATCTGATAAAGTAACAGCAGTCAATTACAAAGAATTGTGCTGCTACAAGAAAATCAGTGTGCCAAGTTGTGTCTAAGATGGATGGGTGGGCGTCACTGAGGTAACACTGGCAAAAGGACGAATGTACACTACCATTTAATGATTTTGGGTCAAATGTCCTTGTTTTTAAAGAAAAGTAAATTTTTTGTCTGTTAAAATAACTTCTAACTGATCAGAAATACAGTGTAGACATTGTTATTGTTGTAAAGGATGATTGTAGCTGGAAACGTCTGATTTTTAATGGAATATCTACATAGGCGTTCAGAGGCACATTTTCAGCAACCACCACTCCTGTGTTCCAATGGCACGTTGTGTCAGCTAATCAAAGTTTATACATTTAAAAGGCTAATTGATCATATGAAAACCCTTTTGCAAGTATGTTGCAGCTGAAAACTGTTGTCCTGGTTAAATAATCAATACAACTGGCCTTCTTTAGACTAGTTGAGTATCTGGAGCATCAGCATTTGTGGGTTCAATTACAGGCTCAAAATGTCCAGAAACAAAGACTTTCTTCTGAAACACGTCAGTCTATTCTTGCTGTGATAAATGAAGACTATTCCATGCGAGAAATTGCCAAAAAACTGAACATCTCATACAACACTGTGTACTACTCCTTCCAAAGAACAGCGCAAACTGTCTCTAACCAGAATAGAAAGAGGAGTGGGAGGCCCCAGTGCAAACTGAGCAAGAGGACACATACATTAGAGTGTCTAGTTTGAGAAACAGACGTCTCACAAGTCCTCAACTGGCAGCTTCATTAAATAGTACCCGCAAAACACCAGTCTAAATGTCAACAGCGAAGAGGCGACTACGGAATGATGGCCTTCTAGGCAGAGTTGCAAAGAAAAAGCCATATCTCAGACTGGCCAATAAAAATTAAAGATTAAGATGGGCAAAAGAACACAGACACTGGACAGAGGAACTATCAAACTAGACACTCTAATGTACTTGTCTTCTTGCTCAGTACTGCACCGGGGCTATGTACAGGGTCAGTTCTAGTACCATATTTCTAGTACCATATTTAGTACCATATTTACAATGTGTTGGGATACTGGAGTGATAGAGGTAAATATTATAGGGGTAAGGTGACTATGCATCAGGATATATGATAAAAAGAGTAGAGAGTAAATTATGATTGTATGTGAGTGGGTGTGTGTGTGTGTGTGTGTGTATGTGTGTAGAGTCAGTATAAAAGTATTTGCATATTATGTGTGTGTGAGCAAATTATGAAGTAAGTGTTAGCGTGTCTGTGTGTATTGGAGTTTCAGTGTGCGTGAGTGTGTAGGGCCCTGTGAATGTGGATAGAGACACAAATAAAATACAAGGGTCAATTCAGCTAGTCCGTGTAGCCATTTTGTTAGCTATTTAGTTAGCTATTTCACAGTCTTGTGGCTTGGGGATAGAAGTCATATCAGTCATCTTACCGGGACTCTGGACAGTTGCACCTATAATAGAAACTGGCACCTCTATCGGAGACAGCCACATAGATGGTGGCGCTCTGTTTCAGTACCTGTTAAACAACGTCAGATCTTCAAAGTTATATACACTATAAGAAAACACTAAAAGGAGGTCAGCACCTCCTACTGGAGAGTTGATCTCTCTACAGCTATTATTTTGGTCTCCCATCCAAGGTTTTAACCTGATTAGCTATGATAATTGGCACCAACTATTACTAATGTACTATGATTGTTGAGACATCTCAACTTAAAAACAAAATAGATTCACTGTTGATATCAAAGACAGTCCATAGGGTAGGTTTAACAGACTTCAAAGAACAAATGAAATGTAACCATACTTTATCACTCATATAGCATCAATGATGCTCTGCTCTGGTTGATTTCAAATGTAATGATATTTAGTGGTGTTGAATTGTGTTTGGTTGGCAACCAAATATCAACATTTGAAGGAGATGGTTCTTCTGCTGGGATAGTTCCATCTGTGCCACTTATTTAATTAAGCATTAAGGCCCGAGGGGGTGTGGTATATAGCCAATATACCACGGCTAAGGGCTGTTCTAATGCACGACACAACACACTGGAATTAAAGCCAGACTAAATCAGTGGCACATATGGAACTATCCAAGCAGAAGATTATTCTCCTTCAAATGTTGATATTTGGTTGCGTTGTCAACCATACACAATTCAATACTACTTTTGTAATAGCCTTAACTTTGGCCATTTAGTATATCTTCCAAACGAAAGTACTGTAACATTCAACCTTAAAATGAGTAAAGGATGGCCACATTTTGATGTTACTGTAACTTCTTATGTAATCTTATAACGAATGCATAGGTTGTCATAGGTCTGTAGAGATCTTCACAATTGCTGTAGTAATCTGTGCAGTAGCTCCAACAGCATTGAACACTTGCACCATGAACTTTTAATGTAACCTAAACTGCAATCCAGGTCATTTGGTTGTCTTACTAGATGAAGCACAGTGATAACACGTTAAGTTGTTTTATTAATCCAAGATATCTGACATTGTGTTCCCATTTCAACATAGCTGTGCTTTTAAATGGTTGAAAGCGCAGTGATAAACATCTGGGTGACAACTAAACCAAAAATCAGTTTTTCCATTGGAATTTGGTTGTGTTTTTAAATGGTTAAAAGCATAGTGATAACGCGTTAGGAATTCAACAAACTTCTTTCTGTCTTTTTGAGTGGGTGAAAAAAGGTAGAAATCTCAATGATCAAAGTCTCAACCACATACTATCCACATTTCCACGTTAAAATGACTTGGTGTGCCCCATGGGTAGCAAATTTAAGTGTCCAGATACTGTAGGTTCTGATTCTAATCATAGTGCAGAGATACAGTGCAGGGCTGTAGGGACAATGAAGCAGATACAGGACAGAATGTTGAAACATATTGCATGTCCATCTGAGAACACAAGCTCGATAGGAGAGGATGGATGGATCCATAATCCACAGGGCTGGCAAGGCACAGTGGTCACGGTCAAAACAACCCATCAAAACATAACTGAGAGATGTCAACCGTATTGATAGCGCATGTGCAGATGTAGGATCTTCCTGTTGCATAAGAACTTTCCTTCAATGCAGGACATGTAAAACTTGTAGTGTATTTGAGATTTAAAAAGTAGTTTGTAGTTTCCACTTAGAAATGTCCATTAATTTTATAATAATTCACATTTCCTATTGCTGCAGGATTATTTTCCTGCTGTAGCAAACGGGATCAAATTAAGATCCTACATCTGTAATTACGGCTGCTTCCTCCTTCCTAGTGCACTACTTACAATGTCAAAGCCACATTCTTGGAAGGGTAATCCACGTCATGGAGAGACAGGGGTTGGCGTTTGGAACACTTGAGGAAGGTCATAACGCACACATATACACCCTAGAGAGAACAACTAACAACTTAATAACTAAGCCTGCAGCCCAAGGAAAGCCTATATTTCTCACGGAAGTGCTGCTAGTAGGAAAGGGCAGGTAATATAGTGTATTATCACTCAATTCTCTGTCTTCTGCCTCTGATCGCCTCTTCCAGTTTTGGAGCAAAGTGAACAAAATGGCCTTGTTGAGAAATAATACATTAAAGCACAGACATATTTGAATAGCAATTAGCATTTTGATAACGATACATGCCTTCTCCCCCTCTGTCCCGATGCACTTACTCTAAATATTTATTCAGTCCAATGTTACCTCTAGAGTGGGGGTGGGCTATAGCCTAGGGCCAGGAGCAGGAGGGAGAGGGTGAGGGTGAGGGTGAGGGAGAGGGTACTCCAATGAGCAGGGTCAAAACTTAACTCTCTGCATCGTTAAATCAAAGCTCCTAATGAAACTACCCCTGTCGATTCAGTTGCATCTACAAATTCACGGGCTCAAGGAATCGACCATTGAGGTGGTAATGTTGTGGAATGGCTTTAGTGGCAGAGTTAGCATTTTTGGAGAAAGAGCCTGTGCCTGGATCACTGGATGTAATCATACTCAATCTACTTTGACTGGGCTTTTGATTTATTTATTTTATTTGCCAGTAAAATAAAAACACATATACTACACACAGTCCATACATTTTAAAAATGTGACAGGGATAACACAATAAAGTAAGAGACTTACTTCCATTGTGGTCCGTAGAGTGCATGGAGCAAAACAAACAAACAGCACATTTAAATTAACATGATGGAGATTGAAAGTCTAGTTGACTTCAAATGATGAAAAGGCTGGGAGTTGAGACAGTTTGGATTGGATTTGATTTATTAGGATCCCCAATAGCCGACGCCAATGGCGACAGCTCGTCTTGCTAGGGTCAAACATGCAGTACCAGTGAAAAGTTTGGACACGCCTACTCATTCAAGTTTTTTTTTCTCCACTATTTTCTGCATTGTAGAATAATAGTTAGAACATACAGCTATGAAATAGCACACATGGAATCATGTAGTAACCAGTGTTAAGCAAATTAAAAAATATTTTATATTTCAGGTTCTTCAAAGTAGTACCCTTTGCCTTGATGACAGCTTTGCACGCTCTTGTCATTCTCTCAACCAGCTTCATGAGGTAGTCACCTGGAATACAAGAAACATTTCAACATCAACTGTTGAGAGGAAACTGTGAATTAGGCCTTCATGGTCAAATGGCTGCAAATAAATCCCTACTAAAGGACACCAATTATAAGAAGAGACTTGCTTGGGCCAAGAAACACGAGCAATGGACATTAGACCAGTGAAAATCTGTCCTGTTATCTGATGTGTCCAAATTTGAGATTTTTGGTACCAACGCATCTTTGTGAGACGCAGAGTAGGTGAATGGATGATCTCCACATGTGTACTTCCCACCGTGATGCACGGAGGAGGAGGTGTGATGGTGTGGGGTGCTTTGCTGGTGACACTGTCAGTGGTTTATTTAGAATTCAAGGCACACTTAAGCAGCATGGCTATCACAGCATTCTGCAGCAATACACCATCCCATCTGGTTTACACTTGGTGGGACTATCATTTGTTTACAACAGGACATTAACCCAACACACCTCCAGGCTGTGTAAGGGCTATTTGACCAAGAAGGAAAGTGATGGAGTGCTGCATCGGATGACCTGGCATCCACAATCACCTGACCTCAACCCAATTGAGATGGTTTGGGATGAGTTGGACCGCAGAGTGAAGCAAAAGCAATCAACAAGTGCTCAGCAGATACGGGAACTCCTTCAAGACAGTTGGAAAAGCATTCCAGGTGAAGCTGGTTGAGAGAATGTCAAGAGTGTGCAAAGCTATCATCATAGGGTGGCTACTTTGAAGAATCTCAAATCTAAAATATATTTGGATTTTTTTAACACTTTTGTGGTTACTGAATTATTCCATGTGTTATTTCATGGTTTTGATGTCTTCACTATTATTCTACAATGCAGAAAAATAAAGAAAAAACCTTGAATGAGTAGGTGTCCAAACTTTTGACTAGTACTGTATAGTGAAAAATACATTACAGCCAAAATACTTTTTACATACATTTAAAAACATTAACATATAGGGTTAGTACATACACACAATAAGTAAGTCACATTGAGCGAGGCATTGTGCCATGAGGTGTTGCTTTATTTGTTTTTGGAAACCAGGTTTGCTGTTCACTTACGCTATATTAGATGGACGTCAGTTCCATGAACTCATGGCTCTGTATAATACTGTACTTTTCCTTGAATTTATTCAGGACCTGGGGACTGTGAAATGACCCCTGGTGGCATGCCTGGTGGGGTAACGTGTTTGTCAGTGCTGTGTGTAAGTTGACAATGCAAGCAATTTGGAATTTCTTATAAAAACAAGAAGTGACACGGTCAGTCTTTCCTTAACTCTTAGCCAAGAGAAACTGGCATGCATAGTTTAATATTAGCCCTCTGATTACAATAAAGAGCAAGACGTGCCGCTCTGTTCTGGGTCCGCTGCAGCTTAACTAGGTCTTTTTCTGCAGCACTTGACCATATGACTGGGAAAAAATCTAAATAAGGTAAAACTAGAGCCTGCAGGACTTGCTTTGTGGAGTGTGGTGTCAAAAAAGCAGAGCATCTCTTTATTACGGGCAGACCTCTCCCCATCTTTACAACCACAACCATTACCATTCTCTTCTTCTTCTATCAAAAGTAAATGTAATTGCAAAAATATACTGAAGTATTGAAAGTAAAAGTGTAAATAATTTCACATTCCCTATATAAAACAAACTAGATGGCACCATTGTCTTGTTTTTGTATTTGCGGATAACCAGGGGCACACTCCAACACTCAGACATAATTTAGAAAAGAAGCCGTGTTTAGTGAGTGTGCCAGATCAGAGGCAATAGGGATGACCAGGGGTGTTCTCTTGATAACTGCATGAATTTGACCATTTTTTTGTCCTGCTAACCATACAAAATGTAACGAGTACTTTTGGCTGTCAGGGAAAATTTATATTATTTTCTTTAGGAATGCAGTGAAGTAAAAGTAAAAGTTGTCAAAAATATAAACAGTGAAGTAAAGTACAGATACCCCCAAAAAATGACTTAAGTAGAACTTTAAAGTATTTCTACTTAAGTACTTTACACCACTGACTGTATGTTGCCTCACCTCATCTCTTCCCGCTTGCCTGTCTGCCAGCTTTCCTATATGTGTGTGTGTGCTTTGTGTGTGACGCTGCTGCCATAATAATAAATGGTTGTTATCCAGACTGCAGGCTGGTGCTCTAATTGAGACACAAAATCCCCTCCCCTCATCCTGCACATTCCTTTGGCTCTGGCCCCATAATGTATTGGTAATGTGCTTGTGGCAGGGACCAGGAGACGTGAATAAGTGTCACTCATGTCTGTGAACACTGGCTGTCAGGCTGTAATTAGTGACGTGAACCCAGCAGCTCCAGGACCAGATACATCCTACTTTGGTTGTGTTTATTAGACACATCTCAACAGTTCATGCAATGGTGAGATAACCACATACTGACTGAACCTCTTCAACACACACAGGCACACACGCACTCACACACACGCGCATGCACACACACACGCACGGACACACAGACACACAAACTGCAGTATCTGAATGTAGATTCTGATTCATACTCAAAGCAGGCGGTAATGAGACATCTGTCTGAAAAGTTTTCTGAAAGTTTTCTTTGATAACTTTACTCGATGCCAATTTAATGTAATCTATCCCCAGACTCCATTTATTAAAGTGCTTTCTGAAGTAAACATTTGCGATATATCCCCTAAACCTTACTTACTGTATATGAACAGATGGATAGGTACAAGCTCAGACATGCAGACAAACAAAAATGAAGAAACACACACACACACACACACACACAAACCCAGTCCCGTCAACAGTGGGAGAGGATTACAGTGATGGATCCATCAGCATTAGACAGTATCACTCGCCAGTCTGAGTCATTGTGTATGCTCCCACCAACATACTCCACTGTCCTGTTTATTGAGCCAATGGTCTCTGGTAGGAGAGAAGAAATGCTAATTAATTCCTCCATGATTTATTCCATTATTGATCTTCTCTAAAGCATAGAAGGAAGTGGAAGTAATTTATTTTTAAACTCCACGTCTGACAGCCAGCCATGAACCAGATGGTATAGAGCTACATGGGTCTCCGGGTGAGACTGCAGCGTATCAATAGCCTACATCTGGCTCTGTCCACTGTCCAGACATATTAACTAAAGGTAGGAGTTGTATCTATTTTAGAGAGATCTTATAATGACAGTTACTCATCATGACAAATTACCACAGCACCTTTGACTTCACTCAGTGATTGAAGCAAAAATAAGACCAGCCACAGGCAAACTGAATAAAACAGAGTCTTGATGAATACGAGCCCATCTCTCATCATCGGGACAAAACCAATTTGAAATTGCGGGATCCTGCCATGATTTATCAGGTTAATTTGACGTAACCGATTTAAAGTGTCAGAGCGCAGATATGATTTATACGTCCATCTTGACAATCCTGGAAAATTGTGAAATACAAACATCGTCCATCTCTGGAGGACTGACAGCTAGCTCTACTTCCCGCCCATTGCCTCATCTGACCAACCCCATCACAGGAGCAGAGTGTACGTGTTAGGCTGGAGAATGAGAGAGAAGGTGACAACAGATAACACGGCATATTGTATCTCAGAGCTGAACTTCTTTTTATACAACAGTTTTCCGGTGTAGTGAGTCTAGTTCAACCATCCCACCAGATGCAGACTGAAGGATTAGATGCTAGGACAGAGCACTACAACATACAGTAAGAGGCAAAGTGTCAGAGCCCTAATCATCCAAGTTTCTCAATACAGATTGTTAGGGTAGTAGCGCTGAGAGTCGTGAAGCAAGCTCAGGGAGTGAGCGTTTTAATAAATAAATGTAACACAATACAAAACAAGGACACACGAACAACGCACAGACATGAAACAGAAACAATAACGCCTGGGAAGGAACCAAAGGGAGTGACATATATAGGGAAGGTAGTCAGGGAAGTGATGGAGTCCAGGTGAGTCTGATGACGCGCAGGGGCGCGTAACGATGGTGACAGGTGTGCGGCATAATGAGCAGCCTGGTGACCTAGAGGCAGGAGAGGGAGCACCCGTGACAACTACTACCTACACAGCTAATTGTCCAACAACAGAAGTAAACATCAAAGGTATCACTCAATGCCATTACAATTTGCCCAACTCTTCTAAAAAGCAGCGGACAGGATTTGTGTTCAGTTTATTGCTTTATTCAAAAGGCATCTGCAGTGAAGCCCGTCAATTTGGCAAACTTGGGTACTGGTACTTAATTGGTCACTAGTTGGCACAGACACAAAGGCATAAAATCTGATTTTAAACCTAACCCTAACCTTTTTTTCATTAACATTTTTAAATATAGCCAATTTTGACTTTGAAGCTGGCCCGTCTAGTGGAAATCACTCAGTTCTGCCTCCAGGACAAGACTCATCCCAATAAACGTCAACCTGAGAGTGAATAACGGTAGAAAAACACCAAATGAGACAAGCCCGTCCAGCGTTTCCAACAGAGAGACACCTGTAGAGAAGTGTCCAGTCTGCAAGTCGATCTATCCACCACACTCTTATTATATCCTCCATTCAACAGACTCATTCGTTTCTTTCTCTACTGTAGTATGGAATAATGATAATTCCCCTCCACTTGACACATACAGTAGGCTAAGTAGGGTGTGATTCTAGCTGTATGTCCACACTCCAGTAAGGTTGAGATGGCTATCCCCGGGAGGCTGGGAGATCATGGGACGGTGCCAGACGGACACCACATAACCATGGCAGATAGGCAGACAGAACTCTGGGTATGTGAGAGTGCATGTCAAACTGATCCTCCTCTAGCTGCTATGTGGGAATAGTTTTGGGGGAAAGCATCACTGAGGACACAAAAAAATTGCTTGTAGTGTAAGAGGCTCCGAAATGGCAGGTATGCATTTTTAATGCCATCCAGTTGCTTGCCCGTAGGTTTACACTGCATGGCCTTCAGTGTGACTGAGTTCCTGACAGTGACACCCCTGCTGAGAGACAGTGGGGCCTAATAGTTGTAGCCTGATCCAGGTCATCATCAAGGTGATGATTTTTACTCTCTGTCCTTGAGGGCTGCAGACCTGCCAACAATCGCACTGGGAAAATGTGTCTTCATGGGCTTAAGAGGCAAAACAGAACAAAACTTAAGGCAAAACAGTTAACTACGGCAAATAACTCAATAACTGATTCAATTAGGTGGGTTATGAGTTGAATTGAGTGGGCTACAAGGGCCCCCCGGGGCAAATGCTGCCGCAAGATCAGAAGAGGCGCTGCTGAGTGCCAGTCAATTAAACAACCAAGCTGCACCTTTTCTCCCATTCTGACAGAGGTAAACATTTATTGACACTCATCTGTTACCTTGTCCTGCGGCTGCTTTTGTGATTTTTCCATCAACACTCAGATTTATTCCACCCATTGAAGACATCATTGGCTGTCTCTCTCTCCCTCTTCCTCTCTCTCACACGCTCCTGTGCCATCAAGTTATTGATTGTGTGTAAGTTTGCGTCCGTGCATTTGTGTGTGACAGTGCGGGGGAGCCGGCAGGAAGGTGTGGTGGTTAGGAGGTAGGAGATGGGGACAAGGGTTGCAGGCGGCGGGTGAGACAGCCAAATCTGTCCGCCTTGTGATGGATGGAGAGTTTAACGTCTTAAAATACCCTCCAATTCCGTGACTGCAGGGGCAGTTGGCAGAGTTATTAGCGCTGTCTTTGACTCAACTGAGAAATAGAGGAATTATAATGCCATTGCAGCAGCTGGCAAGCTCCCCTTGCCAGAGTTTTTAAATATGGCTCCCCAGAGTGGTGGGCACACTGCAGACTTTCGAGGTTTTGTCCCTCTCTCCCTTTCTCTCCCTCTCTGTGACCGATTCTGCTGCCTTCTACACAGAACACTTCCCAGACAGCCGTGACAGCACATGCTAAATAGGGCCTGAGAAATGGACTCGTTACAGAGAAATGCAGAGGGAAAAATAACACCAATTAAAGGTGAAGGAGGACTCTCCTCAAATCAACTAGGAGAACAGGGGTCTGAGACAAAGCGGCAGACGAGAGGCAAATTAAATATCAGAGGATATTATAAGCTTTGAGGCACTTTAGTTTTTAAGGGTCAACCTTCTAGATCCATCTATATTGTTGTATGCATCCTGAAAACGTATGCACCAAATTATTCCCTGTTATGTGTCCTCAATTAATCGTGCCTTGTCAATATTTCAACCTTGAAGCCAACATAGTTTAGCTAATACTATGCTGTATTGCGTGGTAGGAGTGCTGCGTGATAGAAGTGTTGCATGCCCCAGTAGGGTTTGCCTGTGGGCCCCCCTGTGGGCTGCCTCAGGTGTTCCAGCTCTCTCAGGGAACCCACATCTCCTGACTGCCCAGCTGTTGCTGCTCCCCCTGGGGACACACATCCCACCTGGGGTCTGGCAGTGTGGAGGTGTGCACGAGGATGCTGATCGACAGGGGCAAGCGGGAGATGCCCCACATCCCTTTCATCCCTTAGAGAGAGACATGAGAGGAACAGGACCAGCTGTCCTGGCCACTCTGTGATCTCCTCCTCAATTGGCCATGTCCAGCTGGGGCCACACCCCTTTCTAGTAACCTCCCCAGACAGGCTACACATTAAAGGTACCACAGGAAAGCCTGATCCTGATGCCCTCCTGGACAGGCCCGGGCTAAATAGACGAAGAACTGTTGGAGACAGTGGTTTGGCCAATTTGATCCTAGACCTAAACAGTATATCATGCCGCTATTTCAGAGTTCTAATGAGAATATCGCAAGAGGGAGGACTTTTACAAACCCATTACCTGCAAATATAAGAGACAAATGGTCTGACACAACAAGTGTCATACACATAGTGTTAACTTCTAGAGAGTCGGGTGAAGTCGTAATGATTATCCAGTAATAACGTATGAGTCATGATACATTCAGGAATTGCCTTCTCAAATCCCTTGCTTATATTTAACAATCTGAGTGTCATTGAAAGTAGCATAAAACATGTGATAGATTATTCAGCTTTGATGGCCCTGATGATAGATCTGACCTGGATGATGCAGCTTAATGAAAAGTAAATATCTATTATCTTTAATTGTGCTTACGAGTGGCACATCGGTCTAAGGCACTGAATCTCAGTGCTAGAGGCGTAACTACAGACCCTGGTTCGTTCCAGGCTGCATCTCACAACCAGCCATGATTGGGCGGCACACAATTGGACCAGTGTCATTGTAAATAAGAATTTGTTCTTAAAACTGACTTGCCTAGTTAAATAAAAGTTTTATTTAAAAAAATAATAAATTTAAAAAATCCAATCAAGTGGAGTTGTTTTCATCTATAACCTTGCTGAATATTGAGAGTAAATTGGCACCAACAGTTGCTAAAACATTTTGTACTTAATAGTGAATTTCACAGTGTGCCTTTTTGTATCACAACAGAATAAAAAAAGGTGGACATCTGTCTTCAATCATTGACTAAATAATGTTGGTGCCTCAGTTCATATTAACCTAATTTTAGCACAACCTCTTAGTCTCCAAGGCCACTGATTTTCTCTTCAAAACCATGGGAATTGCTCAGTGGGCTCATGTAGTATATGCGACATAGACATTAAATCTTGGAAACATCATAGTTTGTACCAGCAGGGATGGAGACGACCTTGAGTAAGCTCCTTTTTATCTCTCTTCCCCTCTCTCTCTCTCTCTCTCTTCCCCTCTCTCTCTCTCTCTCTCTCTCTCTCTCTCTCTCTCTCTCTCTCTCTCTCTCTCACTCTCTCATCTTGTTGAGGGAGCTATTTTGGGAAACGCTCAGAGGGAGGTTGAAGAATTGTTGGATGGTACAGATGTGTCTAGCATGCGTCTTTTTCGCTATGTGTGTGTGCTGTGTGTGTGTTTGTGTGTGTGTGTATGAAGGGTTGTGCCATAGTGTCAATATGTTCCAAACTGCAACCAAATAGCATTTCATAATGTTGATGTAAAATATAATAATGTATGCCATTTAGCAAACAGGGGGGGGGATGCTGAAGTCTGAAGGTAATTTGAATGCCTGAAATTGTTTGTCCACGATTTTGAACTGCGTGTACTGTTGGGAAAAACGGTGCTATCTACAATTTCAAAGGGTTCTTCAGCTGTCCCCATAGGAGAACCCTTTGAAGAACTCTTTCTGGTTCCAAGTGGAATCCTTTTGCTTCCAGGTAGAAGCTTTTGGGGTTCCATGTAGAACCCTTTCCACAGAGGATTCTACATGGAACCCAAAATGGTTCTACTTGGAACCAGATAGGTTCTAACTGGAATCGAAAGTGTTCTCTATGGGGACAGCCAAAGAATCCCTTTGGAACCCTTTTTTCTAAGTATGCTGCCAAATAAGTCTGAGGGGGTTGCTGGTGTGGTAATGTTCTCAAAATCAAGTAAAATCATACAAAAAAAGTGTCTGAACACTTATTTTGCATGCAATTTACATAATGTTTTTAGATTTGGTTAAAAAAAATAAGTATCCTTTAACAAGTACATTGCTACAGCTTTAACATTTCTGACCATTACTTCCTCACTCAGATTTACATTGAAAGGATTTAATGCGTGGCTTCTGAGAACAAAGTATTGGTTGCCATATGTATAATGTAGAATCACAGATGTGAAGCTTATATAACATCAAATGGAAAAGGTAGACAGTGGGGAAGTGGCTGAATTGTTAAAAAAATAATCACTGGAATTACAGATGCTTTCATCCTAATTCACTATTCCCCTCACACTCCTGTTCTGTTCTGCAGCAAGCGACAGCAAGGTGATGTTTCCATCCAGTCATTTCCTTTCATAACTTCATTCCATCATTGGATTTCTAAGAGAGCGAGAAAATGTTGAAAGGCAGTGGTGCTGAAAACTGAAAACAAACCTTAGCCGTTACTGCTTGGAAAATGTATAATCACAGTCTGTCGTTCATTTGTGATGTGTGAGGAATTATCTACAGTTGAAGTCGGAAGTGTACATACACCTTAGCCAAATACATTTAAACTCAGTTTTTCACAATTCCTGACATTTAATCCTGGTAAAAAAAATCCCTGTCTTAGGTCAGTGAAGATCATCACTTTATGTTAAGAATGTGAAATGTCAGAATAATAGTAGAGAGAATGATTTATTTCAGCTTCTATTTCTTTCATCACATTCCCAGTGGGTCAGAAGTTTACATACACTCAATTAGTATTTGGTAGCATTGCCTTTAAATTGCTTAACTTGGGTCAAACGTTTCAGGTAGCCTTCCATAAGCTTCCCACAATAAGTTCGGTGAATTTTGGCCCATTCCTCCTGACAGAGCTGGTGTAACTGAGTAAGGTTTGTAGGCCTCCTAGTTCGCACGCACTTTTTCAGTTCTGCCCGAAAATGTGCTATATGAATGTGGTCAGGGCTTTGTGATGGCCCTCCAATACCTTGACTTTGTTGTCCTTAAGCTATTTTGCCACAACTTTGGAAGTATGCTTGGGGTCATTGTCCATTTGGAAGACCCATTTGCTGACAAGCTTTTAACTGATGTCTTGAGATGTTGCTTCAATATAGCCACATAATTTTCCATCCTCATGGTGCCATCTATTTTGTGAAGTGCACCAGTCCCTCCTGCAGCAAAGCAGCCCCACAACATGATGCTGCCACCCCTGTGCTTCACGGTCGGGATGCTGTTCTTCGGCTTGCAAGCCTCCCCTTTTTCCTCCAAACATAACGATGGTCATTATGGCCAAACAGTTCTATTTTTTCTTCAGACCAGAGAACATTTCTCCAAAAGTAAATCTTTGTCCCCATCTGCAGTTGTAAACCTTAGTCTGGCTTTTTTATTGAGGTTTTGGAGCAGTTGCTTCTTCCTTGCTGAGCGACATTTCAGGTTTTGTCGATATAGGACTCGTTTTACTGTGGATATAGATACTTTTGTGCCTGTTTCCTCCAGAATTATCATAAGGTCCTTTGCTGTTGTTCTCGGATTGATTCGCACTTTTCGCACCAAAGTACGTTCATCTCTAGGCGACAGAACGCATCTCTTTCCTGAGCGGTATGATGGCTGCGTGGTCCAATGGTGTTTATACTTGCGTACTATTGTTTGTACAGATGAATGTGGTACCTTCAGGTGTTTGGAAATTTCTCCCAAGGATGAACCAGACTTGTGGATGTCTACAATTTTTTGGCTGATCTTGGCTGATTTCTTTTGATATGCGTTGAAATACATCCACGGGTACACCTCCAATTGACTCAAATTATGTCAATTAGCCTATCAGATGCTTCTAAAGCCATGACATAATTTTCTGGAATTTTCCAAGTTGTTTAACTTCTTTGGGACTGGGGGCAGTATTGAGTAGCTTGGATAAAAATGTGCTCAGGGAAAACTGCCTGCTACTCAGTCTTAAAAGCTAGAATATGCATATTATTATTAGATTTGGATAGAAAACACACTTTCTAAAACTGTTTGAATGATGTCTGTGAGTATAACAGAACTCATATGGCAGGCAAGAACCTGAGAAACAATCCAACCAGGAAGTGGGAAATCTGAGGTTTGTAGTTTTTCAAGTCATTGCCTATCGAATATACAGTGTCTATGGGGTCATATTGCACTTCCTAAAGCTTCCATTAGATGTCAACAGTCTTTTGAACCTTGTTTGATGCTTCTCCTGTGAAGGAGGGGGAATGAGAGCTGATTGAGTCAGGGGTCTGGCAGAGTGCCCCGAGCTCAGTCTCGCGAGCTCCCGTGAGAGTTAGCTGCATTCCATTGCCTTTCTACAGACAAAGGAATTCTCCGGTTGAAACATTATTGAAGATTTATGATAAAAACATCCTAAAGATTGATTCTATACTTCATTTGACATGTTTCTACGAACTGTAATATGTCTTTGTCACGTTCTGACCTTAGTTCCTTTCTTTTTGTCTTTTGTTTTAGTATGGTCAGGGCGTGAGTTGGGTGGGTTGTCTTATGTTAGTTTGTCTATGATATTCTATTTCTGTGTTTGGCCTGGTATGGTTCTCAATCAGAGGTAGCTGTCAATCATTGTCTCTGATTGAGAACCATATTTAGGTAGCCTGTTTTCCATTGTGTTTTGTCGGTGGTTATTTTCCTATTTAGTGTTGTGTTGCACCTTACAGGACTGTTCGTTGGTTGTTTATTGTTTTGTTTATAGTGTTCATTAAAATATTTAAAATATGAACACTTATGACGCTGCACCTTGGTCCTCACCTTCCCAGATGACAAGCGTTACATAACCACCCACCAAGAAAGGACCAAGCAGCGTGGTAACGGGCAGCAGCAGCAGCGGCCGGAATCGCAGAACTCCTGGACATGGGAGGAGATTCTGGAAGGCAAGGGACCATGGACACAGGCTGGAGAATATTGCCACCCCAAGGCTGAGCTGGAGGCAGCGAAAGTCGAGAGGTGGTGTTATGAGGAGGCAGCACGGCAGCACAGCTGGAAGCCCGAGAGGCAGCCCCAAGAATGTATTGGCGGGGGCACACGGGAGTGTGGCGAAGTCAGGTAGGAGACCTGCGTCAACTTCCCGTGCTTACCAGAGAGCGAGAGGGACTGGGCAGGCACCGTGTTATGCGGTGGAGCACACGGTGTCCCCGGTGCGCGTGCATAGCCCGGTGCGGTACATTGTAGCACCTCGTATCAGCCGGGCTAGAGTGAGCATCGAGGCAAGTGCTGGCTCAGCGCATCTGGTCCCCTCGGGCCGGTGTACATGGCACCAGCCTTGTGCATGGTGTCCCCGGTTTGCCAGCACAGCCCAGTGTGGGCTATTCCACCTCGCCGCACTGGCCTGGCTACGGGGAGCATTCAATCAGGTAAGGTCAAATCAAATCAAATCGGTTGATTTTGGTTGGGCAGGCTCGGTGCTCAAGAGCTCCAGTGCGCCTTCACGGCCCGGTCTATCCGGTGCCACCTCCACGCACCAGCCCTCTGGTGGCAGCCCCCAGCACCAGGCTGTCTCTCCGTCTTCTCCCCACAGGTGCTCCCACCTGTCTAGCACTGCCAGAGCCTTCCTCCTGCCCAGCGCTGCCAGAACCTTCCTCCTGCCCAGCGCTGCCAGAGTCTCCCGTCTGTCTTGAGCTGCCAGAGCCACCAGTCTGTCCTGAGCTGCCAGAGCCGTCAGTCAGCCAGGAGCTGCCAGAGAAGACAGTCAGCCAGGAGCTGCCAGAGCCGTTAGTCAGCCAGGAGCTGCCAGAGCCATCAGTCAGCCAGGAGCTGCCAGAGCCGCCTGTCACGCCGGCGATGCCAGAATCGCCCTTCACTCCGGTGCTGCCGGAGTCTCCCGCCAGTCCGGCGCTGCCGGAGTCATCCTTCACTCCGGCACTGCTGGAATCTCCCGTCCATTCGCGACCTGTGGCTGGGGTCCCCAGTCCATGGTTGGCAGCGAGGGTTGCCACTATTAAGAAGCCACGGAGGCAGTTAAGGAGGCGGAGAAAGACTATGGTGGAGTAGGGTCCACGTCCCGCGTCAGAGCCGCCACCGCGAACAGACACCCACCCAGACCCTCCCCTATAGGTTCAGGTTTTGCGGCCGGAGTGCGTACCTTTGGGGAGGGGGGGGAGGTACTGTCACGTTCTGACCTTAGTTCCTTTCTTTTGTCTTCTGTTTTAGTATGGTCAGGGCGTGAGTTGGGTGGGTTGTCTATGTTAGTTTGCCTATGATATTCTATTTCTGTGTTTGGCCTGGTATGGTTCTCAATCAGAGGCAGCTGTCAAATGTTGTCCCTGATTGAGAACCATATTTAGGTAGCCTGTTTTCCATTGTGTTTTGTGGGTGGTTATTTTCTGTTTAGTGTTGTGTTGCACCTTACAGGACTGTTTGTTGGTTGTTTATTGTTTTGTTTTCAGTGTTCATTAAAATATTTAAAATATGAACACTTACCACGCTGCACCTTGGTCCTCACCTCATTCCAACGATGATCGTTACAATCTTTTCTTCTAAACCTTCGCCTGGACTTGCCAGCGCCTTGAGTTTGGATTTGTTTACTAAACCTGCGAACAAAAAGGAAGTATTTGAACATAAATGATGGACTTTATCGAACAAAACAAAACATTTTTGTGGAACTGGGACTCCCGGGAGTGCATTCTGATGAAGATCATCAAAGGTAAGTGAATATTTATAATGCTATTTCTGACTTCTGTTGACTCCACAACATGGGGTGTATCTGTATGGCTTGTTTTTGTGTCTGAACGCCGTACTCAGATTATTGCATAGTGTGTTTTTTCCATAAAGTTTATTTGAAATCTGTCACAGCGGTTGCATTAAGGAGAAGTGGATCTAAAATTATTTGCATAACACTTGTATCTTTTAGCAATGTTTATTATGAGTATTTCTGTAAATTGATGTGGCTCTCTTGCAAAATCACCGGATGTTTTGGAACTACTGAACATAACGCGCATTGTAAACTGAGATTTTTGGATATAAATATGAACTTTATCGAACAAAACATACATGTATTGTGTAACATGAAGTCCTATGAGTGTCATCTGATGAAGATCATCAAAGTGATTAGTGATTCATTTTATCTCTATTTCTGCTTTTTGTGACTCCTCTCTTTGGGTGGAAAAATGGCTGTGTTTTTCTGTGACTAGGTTCTGACCTAACCTAATCGTTTGGTGTGCTTTCGTCGTAAAGCCTTTTTGAAATCGAACACTGTGGCTGGATTTACCGCAAGTTTATCTTTAAAATGGTGTAAAATACTTGTATGTTTGAGGAATATTAATTATGGGATTTCTGTTGTTTTGAATTTGGCGCCCTGCTGTTGTTGAGGTGGGACGCTAGCGTCCCGAATATCCCAGAGAGGTTAAAGGAACAGTCAAGTTACTGCATGTAAACTTCTGACCCACTGGAATTGTGATACAGTGAATTATATGTGAAATAATCTGTCTGTAAACAATTGTTGAAGAAATGATCTGTGTCATGCACAAAGTAGATGTCCTAACCGACTTGCCAAAACTATAGTTTGTTAACAAGACATTTATGGAGTGGTTGAAAAACTCGTTTTAATGACTCCAACCTAAGTGTATGTAAACTTCCGACTTCAACTGTATATTTATTTCCTGGTGTGAAAATCCAGCCCGGGGGATTTGAAACTGTGTGTGTGCGTGTGTTTGTCTATTCAAATAAAGTATTTCAAATGTGTTGTTAGGTTTGGATCAGGACAGAGCAATTAGAGGAGAAAAACAGAATGTGTTGTTGGACCTTAACATGCCAGTGTCCACTCCGATTGATGTCAAGGATGCTAAAATTCTCCAACAACATCGTCACTCTTTTCTCTGCTTTCTCTACCTCTACCCTCTTGCTCCAACTGATAAACTGCATAAGTACATTGGAATGTTTCAGTGGTGACAGGGCTTTTGTATTGATTTGGGTCATCCATCACAGTACCCACCTGGGAACACCAAACAAATTCCTGATGGAGCACAGATCTGCCCAGACCGAACCATTCTATAGGAACGATGATGGACCACTGCATTAAAGAAGCCTCTGTGACACACCTCGAAAATACACACCTTGAGTTGTGCCAAGGACTGTTTTCAGTGTCAAGGTCTGTAAGACAAGATAGAGTCAAATGATTTCAGAGCAATATGAGTGGCACCCACCATAAAAGGAATGGTATAGCTTATACCAGTTCCTACAAGGTGACCATTAAGATTCAGCTAATCTGGTTGAGAAACTGGCACAATTATGTTCTTTTGAACTGCAATTCAAAAGGATGTGTTTAAAAAGATTCTGAAACGTCTGCAATTACTCTATAAGTGTTGAATCGGTTTACCTAAAAGCCCCAGCCTACCAAATGGAGGTGAAGTTCAAAACGTACTTAAAAACTCTGAAAATGCTGATGGGTGTCAAAAATTCTGAACCACTCAATGATATTGAGGAATTAATTGCGTTGCACATGTTTTCAGGTCACATCCTGGGTCTTATTAGAGTGGACACTCGAAACGCAAACCAAATTGGGGTAAAACAGCCAATCAGAATGACTGCCTCTGTTGCTACCTCAGTGTCCAATTGAACCAAGTTTACCCAGAGTTACCCAGTCAGGGGTGGGCTGGAATAATAACTACTGACACTCAACCTGGGACACCTAGAAGAGAAACAAAACTGTGCAACTATAACCCCCCCCCCCCACACACACACACACATGTTCCTTCTAAATGCAGCCTGACATCACATATTCTCATAGTTGAATCTGGTTGCTAGCACACCTTGCTATAATGGTACCAATAATTCTTATAGTGGTTAAGAGTTACTGTTTAACAGAAATACAGTACTTTCAGTGCCTGTGTTTAAGCCAAGGACAAATTACTATTTGATAACTATATGTTGAAAATAAATAATTAAATGTATTTAATTTGTGAAAACTGATTGAATTTGCCATGTGGCCATCTGTTTTTCTGTATCCACCAGGCAATGTTAGAAGACATTTCTGTGACTGATTTTCATCACACCAGACACTGTAGCTTTTGTTATTGAGCCCCTTGGAGCCTGGAGCCATCTGATGTAGCTAGTAGCCCCCCCCCCCCCCCCAAATCCTGTGTAGTGCTAGGACAAAACGTGCCAAGACGTGGACCCAGGTTGGGCCTCAGGACCAAGTTTGGGAAACCCTGGCCTATACTGACCATACACGCTGTTGAGCCACTCGAATGGAAGATACCGGTTTTCCGTTGCTGCTGGGAAAATTTATGTAGTTCTCTGTTTGAGTGCTACTTCAGAGTGACATGGACCACCGTAGGCTGGGAATCTCAGGTATTGGATGGGGAATATCTGGATCTGGGAGGAAAGTACTTATCACACCCAGCAGGAATACAACTCCTCCTCACACAAAAAGGACACACAGCATGGCTCTTTCCATGGAATAAAAAGGATATACGTACAGTTTCAGGCAAATGCACACACTCTTATACCTTGTTCCCTCCTCACATATTATGCACAAACCCTCTCCTTATCTTGCACACCACACAAACATATAAGTACACACACACACGTACACGTTGTCCTGTATTGACGCTTTGCCTGTTTGATGGTTCGTCGGAGGGCATAGTGGGATTTCTTATAAGCTTCCAGGTTAGAGTCCCGCTCCTTGAAAGCGGCAGCTCTAGCATCCGGCTCCAACCGATGACAAAACAGTGGAAGGCCTGATCACCGACAACGACAAGACAACCTATAGGGAGGAGGTCAGAGACCTGGTCTTGTGGTGCCAGGACAACAACCTCTCCCTCAACGTGATCAAGACAAAGGAGATGATTGTAGACTACAGGAAAAATAGAACCGAGCACACCCCCATTCTGATCGACAGGGCTGCAGTGCAGGTTGAGAGCTTCAAGTTCTTGGTGTCCACATCACCAACAAACTAACATGGTCCATGCACACCAAGACAGTCGTGAAGAGGGCACGACAAAACCTATTCCCTCTCAGGAGCCTGAAAAGATTTGGCATAGGTCCTCAGATCCTCAAAAGGATTTATACAGCTGCACCATCGAGAGCATCCTGACTGGTTGCATCACTGCCTGGTATGGCAACCACTCGTCCTCAAGGCACTACAAAGGATAGTGCGAACGGCCCAGTACATCACTTGGGCCAAGCTCCCTGCCATCCAGGACCTCTATACCAGGCGGCGTCAGAGGAAGGCCCTAGAACTTGTCAAAGACTCCAGCCACCATAGTCATAGACTGTTCTCTCTGCTACCACATGGCAAGCGATACCAGAGCAAGTCTAGGTCCAAGAGGCTTCTAAACAGCTTCTACCCCCAAGCCTCCCCCCCCCCCCCATTTTACACCGCTGCTACTCTCTGTTATTATCATCTATGCATAGTCACTTTAAGAACTCTACCCAGATGTACATATTACCTCAACTAACCGGTGCCCCTGCACATTGACTCTGTACCGGTACCCCCCTGTATATAGTCTCGCTATCGTTATTTTACTGCTGCTCTTTAATTAATTGTTATTTTTATTTCTTATTCTTAATTTTTTTAAACTGCATTGTTGTTCAGGGGCTCGTAAGTAAGCATTTCATTGTAAGGTCTGAACTACAAACAGATCAGACAATCAGCCACTCTGCTGGAGGTTCGAGGATATTCAAGGGTCCACAAATGTTCAGCTGTCTGGGCTGGGCTGAGATGTGAAGTCGGAGCACAGTGATTGCTGTGTGATAAGGACAATGGCTCTCTGCCGGTTGAGGAAGAGCTAGCATTGGGAACAGAGCGGAAGAACCAGATGTGATAGGATGAAGTAGGAAAAGGCTGCATGGGGATGCCAATTGATAATTGTAGATTCCTTCCAAGCCTGCATTTATCAAGGATATTGTCCCTATGCAAAATTATGACTGGATTTAGAATGACCTTTAGCTTCAAAACACTTAAAACTCTATTTCAATAGGACAGGTTTAAGATGATCTGAAATGCATTGAATTGCTGTCTTAGTGGGTGCTTGCTCTTCTGGAGTTTGTGTCTGTCTGTGTCTGTCTCTGATTGTCACTGGGACTCAGCCAGTTTGAAGAGTGATGGATTGGGAATAGCACACGTATTAGAATGTGATAGTTATTCGTGTGTGAATAAAGTGCAGCTACTTGGTTTGAACCACCAACACTGCTGCCTCCCCTCCTAGACTAACGAACCAGCCAGTCATGCCTCTCTTAGTCACTGCACCAGCCTCATTTTCTGGAACATGACCACAACAAGGAAAATGTTAACGGAAACATTTGTGATGTACCAGTTCTCTACCTTGTTCGTGCAGGAGTTCTTTATTTATTGCCCATTATTCAAGTGTGTTTTTGTCCCGTAGAACTAAGAATGTTGCCATTATTGAAAAAAAACATATTTCCATTATGTGTAGGATTACAATATGATATACATTGAGTGAATGAAACAATAAGAATACCTTCCTAATATTCGGTCCATGTCTCAATTGTCTCATGCTTAAAAATCATTCTTTAACCTGTCACCTCCCCATCATCTACACTAACTGAAGTGGTTTTAACAGGTGACATCAATAAGGGATCATAGGTTCACCTGGATTCACCTGGTCAGTCTAGGTAATGTTCCTAATTGACACTGAAAAAGAATGAATAGAAATGTTGAGGTACACCTTGAGGTACACCTTGAGAATGAGCTATGCTTGTAGGAAAATATGATGTTTGTGTCTCACACTGTCATCGTTCAACATGTAGGAAAAGCTGATATTAAGTTATTCCACTTCTCTTTTTAAACTGGGTTCAGATTAATCATGTGTCAGTGCAGTCCCAGTTTAATTGATGGTGTTTACGGATCTCCAATAGAACACTTTGTTATGTCATCTGACAGGTCATCTTTAATGGCTGACAATATGATTGTCCACAGTCCATTGTAGATTATCAGGTGTACCCAGAGAGATAAGATAAATAAATACTGTCCTTAATGCTATAATACACAAACACAAATACCTGCCCCCATCTTTTAACAGTCTAAAATAAGACAAAACCGTTGAGGCACAATAAAAAACCTAAGCCAAGAGATATCAACAGCATTGTAAGTGGGACTAGAATAGATTTCCTTTGGCAAGTAAGTAGCCATTTGCCCTTCAATGTCGCATTTTAAGTATGTAATCAAGTCAGGAGTAATTGAATACGTGATGGGCATACCGAGGGGAGGAAAGAGGGAAGTAGGGGAGGACGGAGAGAAAATCGAGACAGAAGTGATAATGCTCGTCTGGAGCTATACTCTGGCCATTGTTATAATGAAGAGAAGCAGGTGGTGGAATAGATTCTGTCCATTGTCTTCAAAACTTGAGGACTGTGTCATTGCCAAGTGTGTACTACACAACATTATGAGCCCCACACAGTTCAAACGCTCACCTACACTCACACACAGGAACACGGTAAAGGTGCTTGCGCCAGCTTGCTGACACATCTATCATAATTAGGGATATCCATAATGATGAGTGCAGAGGTGTCCTTGCGGTGTGAGGCTCACAATAATCTTAAAGATGGAGGAAGAAAAACAGGTCATTCTCTTGCCATTTGCAGTACAAATAGCTTGCCTTTCCACACGTACACTGCAGTATACTATAGCAGAGAAGGAGCTGCTCTATCAGAAAAGGGAAACACTATCCATGTCAACCTAGTGGAACACTACCGATTCTCTGTCAGCCTAGTAGAACACTATCCATGCTCTAGAAGACTGGTAGAACACTAACCATGCTCTAGAAGACTGGTAAAACACTATCCATGCTCTAGAAGACTGGTATAACACTATCCATGCTCTAGAAGACTGGTAGAACACTAGCCATGCTCTAGAAGACTGGTAGAACACTAGCCATGCTCTAGAAGACTGGTAGAACACTATCCAGGCTCTAGTAGACTGGTAGAACACTAGCCAAGCTCTAGAAGACTGGTAGAACACTGCAGATTGTCTTTCAGCAAAGAGAAGACACTTCCCATGCTCTTCTAGAAAGGGGAAGTACACAGCAAATTGGCCAGTGTTACCTAGTGTTGATTTTTCATTGTAACATTTATAGTGTTGATTAACTCTATAAGTTCAATTAACACCCATTGGTGTAAAATAACCCCAGTGCTAATAACCAGAGTTTAGTGTGAATTTGTGATTGTGTCAGTATTACTCTCTGGAGAGTAAAACATTCCCATTAAAACCACAGCCATCATTATCATATTTCCCAGCAGGCTCTACTGCAGGTAGATATTTTAGAATAGTTTTTATCATCTCTGTTTTTGCATGTACATTGATTGATTAATCGTATGCTACTCAAAGATAAACTAATCCAATCAGTTGATATATTTATTTCACCCTTTACTAAAATGGTTGTTCCAGAATAAATGGTTTAGGTAGTCCCTAGTGATATGGAAACAAAACTTCCTTAAGCATTAAGGCTTTCCAGCCATAAACAGCTATGTGTGATTATCAGATCTCAGCAGTAAATTGTTAGCTTAAATAGCTTAGTTGGACTACCAGGTTTAGGTCATAGATCGTGCTTCCTTTTTTTTAAACTATTTTTCAAGAATGGATTCTATGGTATTATTTAGGATGCTTAAGACAGAAGCTTATACTATACTAAATAAAACAAATAATTTGAACAACAGTGCAGAAAGTGTGGTTTCACATAAAACATTTTTCAAAATAAAGTACTTTCAGTGGGATTCACCCGCACACCCTTATGTTCCTGGATTTTCCTTAGCTCCCAACTCTACCTGCTAAGCCACCCAGTCAGGTGAAATTGCTTGCACTAAATCCTAACTATATTTATAAGTATGGTGTCCAGTAGAGGTTGGTGTTTGAAAGCAGCTTAATCAAAGAAAGCAGCGAAACCATGACGGAATCAGTGGGATCTCTCAATTTGTATCGCACGGTTTGAAAAAGCTCTTGATCAAACGACGCTTCGGACGTCATTGATGGCGAACTTCTGATAAAGTGCTACACGCATCAGTACACTGCTTCGAAGTCAGCTGCTTAGTGGCTCAGAGCTCCAGTATCAGATGTAACATCACTAGTGGCCTATAAACAACAAGTTTCAGGCCACTGTATTAGGGTAGAACGAGGCATGGAAATAAGTCCTAATGAGATATGTAATAAAGAGTAAATGTTTCATTTATGTCATTTTAGCAGACACTCCTATTCAGAGCAACTTACAGAAGTGATTTCATACATTTTCATATGGGTCCCCCCGTGGGAATCACACCCACAATCATGGTTTTGCAAGCACCATGCTCAACCAACTGAGCCGCACGGGACCATGATAACACTTGCCTAGGAACTCACCTGGGGAAGGCCACAAGATCAAAAGGGAACGAATTCAACAACCTGGTCTTGTCATGCCCTCTTCATGACTGTCTTGGTGTGTTTGGACCATGATAGTTCGTTGGTGATGTGGACACCAAGGAACATGAAGCTCTCGACCTGCTCCACTACAGCCCCGTCGATTTTAATGGGGGCCTGTTCGGCCCGCCTTTTCCTGTAGTCCACGATCAGCTCCTTGTAAATGTTTTCACAAGAGCATGTGATAGTAAAGAGTTGTAAATACTATTCTAACGTCTTTAACCCAACACTGAGCAACCTTGTCAAGAGATATGGATCTCTTGGAATAATAGTTCAAAATACTATATGAGGTGCTATTGCATAACACCATTGGTGCAAACTATACACACTTCTTAGTGTTAAAAAAGACTATAGGTGTTACTGCATAACACTAAACCTGTTAATTCCCTAATAATGACAAAGTGTAACAGCTTCAGCACTAAGCACAGAGTTAATTTAACGCTGAAAAGTGTGTACCCATATGCCCAGTGATAAATGTAATACTGTGAGTGTTGATTCAACACTGAAGAATTTGCTGTGTACAAATGCTTTTCAAGGCAAGGTGATACATGACAAAAATAAACTCATTAACTCTTATCACTACTGTGTGAGCCCTACTGTTTATCAGTTTATTCTGTAGTTTGGCCTCTCCATCTTCAGCTTGTTCAGTTTGGATTCATTGGTCTGGCTGTAAACACTAAGCGGGATGAACTAGAACAAGCTTCACTCAATGACACACACCCAAAAAACAAAGCAAAACCACAAGAGCCATTATGCTCACCGACAGGTTTTACAGCGCTTTTCAGTGATCAATTTCTCAATGATTTTGTGAAGAGTGAAGGTAAACAGCGAGGTCTGGTTGAAGAGCACAGAGGGGGCTGGGATTCTGAAGAGGCTGGCTCAGTGCCATACATATTGTAGGCTACTCTCACTGTCCGGAGGAGCTGGCTGTACCACCACCACCATCTACTGGACAAACACTGCAAAGTGTTCTTTGGCCAAAGCCTTGCTTGTTTAAGTGAACCAGTGGCGTTGCAAATAAATGGTGAGAGAAATTCTTGTACGCATGCTGAAATGATGCATCCTCACAGCCAGAGTCTGCCCCAGTGGGATAGTAGTTTGTATATCCAGTGGTGTGATTTACATGTGACCCACATTGATGCACTAGTTCTCTGCCGTAGAGAGCAAATTTTTTAGGCTGACCGCCGTCCCCCGCCATCCCGAGCCCCCACCTTCTCACCCATTAAAGGGGGATAAATTGAAGAGATTCTGGCAGAGACAATATTTATTCGCTCCTATGATTTATTTGCCTGAACTGTGGGGTTTTTTCTCCACCACCCTCCCCCATCTATCTCTATCTCTCCCTCTCTCTCTCTACCGCCCTCCCAGCTTCCTGTGAGCACAGGGCAGGTTTTTCAGCATGGCTCATGATGGCTTGGTCGATACACACTAATGAAAGCTGCTTTTATGAATGTGTCAGCTGTTTCCCAGGAATAGCGGGTGGCTTAATTCAAAGTAATCGCTATTGGCTGACGGATTGATTTATTGGCGGGGTGATTAGTGCATTGTATCAGCACTGTAATGGAAGGAAGGAGACCTGTGACAGGGTCGGGTGTTAAAACAACCACCCCTATCCTACACGTTTAATGTCTGCTCTTACAAAAGCATTGAAGTTCACTATAAACCACTAAAGCACTGTCTATCTGAATCTAACTGCTTTATGATCGTGATAAAATCTAACGGTGGGTTGTTACAGAGGGGTAGATTAAGTAAGCATGATGCAAAAGGAGGCTCTGCACTACAGCCCCGGTAAGGAAGGGACAGTTGTGAGCTGAGCTCCTGACTTGGTGTATTTCTACCAGAGAAGCAAGGAGTTAAGCCCACTATGCCAGGTCCTGAGGCTCCATCAAGTACATATCTATCTAATCCTAGGGACTGTGCCAAATGTGCTCAGTCTGGCTCCTGCCGCGGACGGTGAGGGGACACTGGATCAAAGTCTGTGGTGGTGGCGGCGGATCCAGTTCCAGCCTACCTCTCATCAACGCCATGTCCCTGGCCGTTTCCCGCTAATCAAATCAAATTCAAACTGACAAGAGTCATTTAGACACAGTGGCCGGCACAAGGGAAGAGATTGTTAGGTTGTGTTTTACATATTGCCTATGAGCAAGTCCATGAAACTGAAGATAATAACACAGTCCACAGGAGATTCTGTACATGTTCATGTTAGTCCACAGTAGATACTGTACATTATCCTATTAGTCCACATGAGATACTGTAAATGATCATGTTAGTCCACAGGAGATACTGTACATTATCATTTTAGTCCACAGTAGATACTGTACATTATCCTATTAGTCCACATGAGATACTGTAAATTATCATGTTAGTCCACAAGAGATACTGTACATTATCATTTTAGTCCACAAGGGATATTGTACATTATCATTTTAGTCCACAGAATATGCTATACATTATCATTTTAGTCCAAATCAAATCAAATTTATTTATATAGCCCTTCGTACATCAGCTGATATCTCAAAGTGCTGTACAGAAACCCAGCCTAAAACCCGAAACAGCAAGCAATGCAGGTGTTGAAGCACGTTGGCTAGGAAAAACTCCCTAGAAAGGCCAAAACCTAGGAAGAAACCTAGAGAGGAACCAGGCTATGAGGGGTGGCCAGTCCTCTTCTGGCTGTGCCGGGTAGAGATTATAACAGAACATGTTCAAATGTTCATAAATGGCCAGCATGGTCTAATAATAGGTCTGGGACAGGTAGCACGTCCGGTGAACAGGGTAGAATTCCATAGCCGCAGGCAGAACTGTTGAAACTGGAGCAGCAGCACGGCCAGGTGGACTGGGGACAGCAAGGAGTCATCATGCCAGGTAGGCAGCAAGGGCGGTTCGTTGCTCCAGAGCCTTTCCATTCACCTTCACACTCCTGGGCCAGACTACACTCAATCACATGACGCACTGAAGAGCTGAGTCTTCAGTAAAGACTTAAAGGTTGAGACCGAGTTTGCGTCTCTCACATGGGTAGGCAGACCATTCCATACAAATGGAGCTCTATAGGAGAAAGCCCTGCCTTCAGCTGTTTGCTTAGAAATTCTAGGGACAATTAGGAGGCCTGCGTCTTGTGACCGTAGTGTACGTGTAGGTATGTACGGCAGGACCAAATCAGAGAGATAGGTAGGAGCAAGTCCATGTAATGCTTGGTAGGTTAGCAGTAAAATCTTGAAATCAGCCCTTGCCTTGACAGGAAGCCAGTGTAGGGAGGCTCGCACTGGAGTAATATGATCACATTTTTGGTTCTTGTCAGGATTCTAGCAGCCGTATTTAGCACTAACTGAAGTTTATTTAGTGCTTTATCCGGGTAGCCGGAAAGTAGAGCATTGCAGTAGTCTAACCTAGAAGTAACAAAAGCATGGATACATTTTTCTGCATCATTTTTGGACAGAAAGTTTCTGGTTTTTGCAATGTTACGTAGATGGAAAAAAGCTGTCCTTGAAACAGTCTTGATATATTCGGCAAAAAAGAAATCACACAGGTGATATTGTACATTATCATTTTAGTCCACAGAAGATAATGTACATTATCGTGTATAGTCCACAGGAGATACTGTACATTGCCATGTTAGTCCACAGGAGATACTGTACATAATAATTTTAGCCTACAGAGATACTGTACATTATCATTTTAGTCTACAGAAGATACTGCACATTATAAATTTAGTCCAAGGAGATACTGTACATTATAATTTATAGTCCACAGGAGATACTGGACATTATCATTTTAGTCCACAGGAGATACTGTACATAATCATTTTAGTCCACAGAAGATACTGCAATGAACCGCATTATCATTTTAGTCCACAGGTGATACTGTACACAATTCCACAAAAAGCTATAGCTGCATGGGTTACGAGGGAGTTGAGGTGACAAGACAATTACAATGCATATGAATCTCCTTTGGCATTGGCAGCGTGGTAAATCTTTTGTTTCGGTACACAGAGACTGGCACGGTTCAGAAGCTGTGCTGATCATATCTCCTCTCTAAAGTTTCTGCCAACTTTACCACCAGCTACTGAGTTGCTGGAGGAAAATGAAACTCGGTTTTGGCTCATCAACTCGCTGAATCCAATACAGCCCACTCTATGCGTTTGACTCTAGCTACAGTAATAACGAGGAATGGTATTATACCAGTGTGATACAGCTGAAGGAATCTATGATTTGGAAGACAGACTGAAAGTGTATAAAGCTTTGTGATGGTAAAATAATAGCTCAACCAATATGCCGAAAGATATGCATTTCATAGTAGTGAGCTGCTTTTCATACATATCCATATTAATCAATTATAGGCCTATTCCCTACAAGGTTTCATAGCAAAGGGCTCTCCCAACTATAATAAAATCTACCCTGTCATTATAGCTATAAACAAGATTAGCAAACAGCCTAAAAGATCATTAAGAATATATTCTAAAACAGCACTTATTTGTTCCAGTCCATTACTGCATTATCATAGTTGTTTACCTTCTTCAGCTTGTGAATGCCAATAGTATTTCAAATAGTATTTAAAATAGTATATTAAATATAGATGTGTAAAATCATTATAAATAATGTTCAGTTCTTTGAATACAACAAAGCTCTGAAAGTGGCACAGTTATTGTCTGAGTTTGTTCCATCCCAACTACTAAGAAATTAAATAGCCCAGATAAGACCGAATGAAAGGAGGAAGTAGGAGGGGCACTCTCAGTCCTGGGCTGTCCCACCTGGGCTGTCCCACCTGGGTTGTCCCACCTGGGCTGTCCCACCTGGGCTGTCCCACCTGGGCTGTCCCACCTGGGCTGTCCCACTGGCTTCATAAATTGACTTGCTGAGACAGTAGATGTTTGGCTGATGGGGGTCACTATTTCATTATTAAAAGGTCTAATCACAAGCAGAGACTAAGAGGGATTGTGAGGGAGAGTTGGGCTCATCCATGAGTTGATACTGAAGACATGAATGGTGAAATTGATTGGAATATTCTGAAACAGGGCAAAAAAAGGACATGAAATGAAACGGATATAAGGTTTCTTTGGCCCCCCAAAGTTGTTAGTAAAAAAAAGATTATTAATATTATATATATTTTTATTATATTTTGTGGGGTAAAAAAAGACTGTAGAATCACTAGGAATTCAGCAAAAAATGTGTTTAATTTTAGGAAATATGTGTAGTATTCCCACTAATAAAAAAGAGACAACTGATTGTGTCTCAATAAAATCAAGGTATTAAAATGTTGTTATTTTCAAATACAATATTTTGGTGGGCTTAGTTTTGGTCAATTTTCAGTGTAAAGTGTATTATAATTCTGTCCCCCCCCCGACCATTTGCTTCGATGTAAAACAGCCCGCGGCTGAATCTAGTTGCTTCCCCTTGGGCTAGACATTCAACTGGGTTCAAACACTGTGGATCATACAATAGGCTACACCATTGAAGGGAGTTATGGCTGTGGTAGAGTACATTCAATACCTGTACCTCAGATTTCAGAGGCACCTCCTATTCTTCTGAGAACAGACAGTAGGCCAATACACTTCACATGGGTTACATAATGCAGTCCCTTCTACTCAATTCTCTGGGGACTGACACAACATCCCATCCTCAAAGCCTCTGATACAGATGTAGGATCTTAATTTAAGCCAGTTTGCTACAGCAGGAAAATAATCCTACAGCAGCAGAAAATTTGAAATATTATGTGGATTATAATTCATGGACACTTTCGTATAGGTTTATACATTTGTTTTTAGGGAAAACCAAGTCAGACATTTCTAATTGGAAATTTAACTTTGGAAGCCTTTTTAAACTTAAATACACTACAAGTTTGCATTTTCTGCTGTGCAGGAAAATTCTCAGCAACAACAAAGTGATTCAATTAAGATCCTACATCTTTATGACCACAACACAGGGAGGCTGCAGTTCCTTATTTTCCTGGAGAACACCAGCTAATCCAAGACAATCTGTTCTGTTCTCTCACTGGCAACGCCTGCTCCCTGAAGACGGAACAGCAGCACTGCAACACCCTCCCCCACCTCTGTCTCGCACTGGAGCTGCACAGACATTTTTAGCCTCTCATTCCAACTGTGAAATGACTTACTTCAGGACTTCACAAGTCCTTTCTCTCACTCTCTCCCTTTCTCTTTCTCCCTCCCTCTCTCCCTCCCTGCTATAGTGAATCAGACATGGCTGGACAGACAGAAGGACCTCACACGGCATCAGGATGTCAGGTTCCCTTTTGAGTTCAGGAGTTTCAGTTCAACAGCGCAGATGTCACAGGAGAATTCTCCTATCCCCTAGGCAGCTAAAGGAGTCTGACTAGGCAACTAGGCAACGAAAGAAGTCTGACTATCTGCCCACATTTGGCGAGATGTTCCCCAGAGGGCTTATCTTTAACATGTGCCTGGGCTATCAAACAGAGCAAAGGGTCAGAATCACTGTGCTCCTCTATTTAATGATTTACACTCACACAAATACATCAGATACTGTAGATCTGTATTGGTGTGAATGGTCAGTCACACACACACACACACACACACACACACACACACACACACACACACACACACACACACACACACACACACACACACACACACACACACACACACACACACACACACACACACACACAAACACACTCAAGAGTACATTAAAGTAAAGACAATACCTATTATTCCTGATAGCCCACAGAGAAATTCAATCATAAGGTTCTCTATTCAAATTACTTTAGAGATATTTTGATAAAGACATACAGTGCCTTCAGAAAGTAGTCCAACCTCTGACATTTTCCACATTTTATTGTGTTACAGTTTGAATTGAAAATTGATTAAATTGAGATTTGTTAGTCACTGGCCCTCTACACACAATACCCCATAATGTCAAAGTGAAATTATTATTATGTATTTTTTTTTTTACAAAAAATCAATAAGTATTCAACCCCTTTGTTATGGCAAGCCTAAATAAATTTAGGAGTAAACATTTGCTTAACAAGTCACATAATAAGTTGCATGGACACACTCTGTGTGCAATAATAGTGTTTTACATATTTTTTTAATGACTAAATGAAAGATGACTTGTGACTTGTGTAGTTAAATAAAGGTTATATTAAAAAAATATGAAAAAATGTCTGTACCCCACACACTCAATTATCTATTAAGTTCCTCAGTCAAGCAGTGAATTTCAAACACAGATTCAACCACAAAGACCAGGGATGTTTTCCAATGCATCGCAAAGAAAGGCACCTATTTATTGGTAGATGGGTAAAAAACAGAAATTGAATATCCCTTTGAGCATGGTGAAGTTATTAATTACACTTTGGATGGTGTATCAATACACCCAGTCACTACAAAGACACAGGCGTCCTTCTAACTCAGTTGACGGAGAAGAAGGAAACCGCTCAAGGATTTCACCATAAGGCCAATGGGGACTTTAAACCAGTTACAGAGTTGATTGGCTGTGATAGGAGACAACTGAAGATGGATCAATAACATTTGAGTTATTCCACAATACTAACCTAATTGACAGAGTGAAAAGAAGAAAGCATGTACAGCATAAAAATTGGCAAAACATGCTTCCTGTTTGCAACAAGGCACTGAGGTAATACTGCAAAACATTTGGCAAAGCAATTAACTATTTGTCCTGAATACAAGGGGTTATGTTTGGGGCAAATCCAATATATCACCTTACTGAGTACCACTCTCTATATTTTCAAGCATAGTGGTGGCAGCATCATGTTATGGGTATGCTTGTAATCATTAAAGACTGAGGAATTTTATAGGATAACAAAAATTAATGGAATGGAGCTAAGTACCGTCAAAATCCTAGAGGAAAACCTGGTTCAGTCTGATTTGCAACAGACCCTGGGGGACGAATGTACCTTTCAGCAAGACAATAACCTAAAACACAAGGCCAAATCTACACTGGAGTTGCTTACCAAGAAGACTGTGAATGTTCCTGAGTAGCCGAGTTACAGTTTTGACTTAAATCTACTTGAAAATCTATGGCAAAATGGTTGTCTAACAATGATCAACAACCAATTTGACAGAGCTTGAATAAATTTGAAAATAATCATCTGCAAATGGTGTACAATTCAGGTGTGGTGAGCTCTTAAAGACCCAGAAAGACTCACAGCTGTTAGCACTGCCAAAGGTGCTTCTACAAAGTATTGACTTAGGGGTGTGAATACTTATGTAAAAAATATATTTCTGTATTTAATTTTCAATACATATTTAAGAGAATCTAAAATCAAGTTTTCACTCTGTCAATATGGGGTTTGTATGTTTTCTCGGGGCGGCAGGTAGCCTAGTAAGTCACTCTGGATAAGAGCGTCTGCCAAATGACTTAAATGTAATGTAATGTGGTTAGAGTGTTTGACCAGTAACCGAATAGATCGAATCCCCGAGCTGACAAGGTAAAAATCTGTTGTTCTACCCCCGAACAAGGTAGTTAACCCACTGTTCCTAGGCTGTCATTGTAAAAAGGAACTTGTTCTTAACTGACTTGCCTAGTTAAATTTAAAAAAGATGTGTGAGGGACAAAATCCATTTTGAATTCAGGCTGTAGCACAACAACATATGGAATAAGTCAAGGGGTATGAATATTTTCTGAAGGCACTGTACTTAGAAGAACATTAATAACAGTTAAAATAATAAAATATTAAGTACAATGTAATTTCCCTCGCAAAGAAATCACACATTACCATTAACACTAATTAATTTCTCTCTAAAACTGTCCACTGTAATTTGTTCTTTTACTTTTTAAAGAAGCCCTACTGAGCACTTAATTGAGCCACAAACTTAATTTATAAAGGCACACTGCTCATCTGCATCCCTGGGTATTGGCAGTGGATACCCACTACTAGTACAATCAAATTAGAGTTGAGTGCACCAGACATCCAAACTGTTGTCATCCTCTTTTAAGTGTGTTGGAGGGGCCTAAATATAACGCATGGAAATGTTAGATTAGCACGCGCTGTGCTCTCAACAAGATGTTGGCTCTAGTCCTTCTACTTTACGTGTCTGGAGAAGCTCCAA
Organism: Oncorhynchus masou masou; assembly: GCF_036934945.1. Lineage (NCBI taxonomy): Eukaryota > Metazoa > Chordata > Actinopteri > Salmoniformes > Salmonidae > Oncorhynchus > Oncorhynchus masou. The sequence continues at coordinate 58,007,558 of NC_088234.1, forward strand.
CGGTCATGACACCTCAGGCTGTGTTTAAACAGGCAGCCAAATTCGGATCTTTTTTCACTAGTTGGTCTTTTGGCCAATCAGATCAGCTTTGAAAAATATCTGATGTGATTGGTCAAAAGACCAATTAGTGGAAAGAATATCAGAATTTGGCTGCGTATGTGTAAACGCAGGCTGAGATGTCATGACCGTTGGAGCTTCTGAATTCAAAATAGATTTTGTCCCTCACACATCTTTTTTAAATTTAACTAGGCAAGTCAGTTAAGAACAAGGACTAGAGCCAACATCTTGAGTCCCATTCTAAACTGCTTATATGGATAGTCACATAGAGCATCCAGAGACTACTGAGTAACATACCGTTCTTTTTTTACAGTATAGGCTAAATGCCTCCATGCAACTGCCGTCCACACTCTATCACAAGTGAATAGCTTCAGTACCGAATCAGATTGTCCAGCCACACCTACTGTTATTAGCTGAGACAGATTGGGGCATGTGGTCTTGAGTTCTTATATAAAATACCTAAATATTTCTTGTTAAAGACCTGTCCGGTACTTTGGTGACGAGCAAGTAAGTATTTTTTAAACCTCCTGCTTTAAACTGGATGTGTCAATGTGTAGGTCATACATGCATCATCTATGAGTGAAATTACTGTTTTACCTCAATTAGACATGAAATCCCTAGATTGAAAGTGACTGTTGTCTGGAAGAGGTGCTGCGCCATTTTACTCCCCCCCCCCCTCGCCTTTTGAGTGACAGCTAGCAAGAATCACATGCAGCAGAACGAGAGAGAACAGTGACTCTGTGCACATACAGTGGCGAGAAAAATATGTGAATCCTTTGGAATTACCTGGATTACTGCATTAATTGGTCATAAAATTTGATATAATCTTCATCTAAGTCACAACAATAGACAAAACAGTCTGCTTAAACTAATAACACACAAACAATTATACATTTTAAATCTTTATTGAACACAGAGTGTAAACATTCACAGTATAGGGTGGGAAAAGTATGTGTATCATTGGATTTAATAACTGGTTGACCCTCCATTGGCAGCAACAACCTCAACCAAATGTCTTCTGTAGTTGCGGATCAGACCTGCACAACAGTCAGGAGGAATTTTGGGCCATTCATCTTTACAAAACTGTTTCAGTTCAGTAATATTCTTAGGATGTCTGGTGTGAACCGCTCTAGAGGTCACAGCATTTTAAATCAAGTTGAGCTCAGGAATCTGACTGAGCCTCTCCAGAAGGCGTATTTTCTTCTGTTGAAGCCATTCTGTTGTTGACTTACTTCTGTGTTTTGGGTCGTTGCCTTGTTGCATCACCCAACTTCTGTTTTGCTTCTATTGGCGGACAGATAGCCTTATATTCTACTGCAAAAGTCTTGATAAACTTGGGAATTCATTTTTCCGTCGATGATAGCAAGCTGTCCAGGCCCTGGGGCAGCAAAGCAGCCCCAAACCATGATGCTCTCTCCACCATACTTTACAGTCGGGGTAAGGTTTTGATGTTGGTGTGCTGTGCCTTTTTTTCTCCACACATAGTGTTGTGTTCCTTCCAAACAACTCATCTTTAGTTTAATCTGTCCACAAACATTTTGTCAGAAGCACTGTGGAACATCCAGGTGCTCTTTTGCGAACTTCAGACGGGCAGCAATGTTTTTTTTGGCAGCAGTGGCTTCTTCCATGGTGTCCTCCCATGAACACCATTCTTGTTTAGTGTTTTACGTTTTGTAGAGTCGTCAACAGAGATGTTAGCAAGTTCTAGAGATTTCTGTCTTTAGCTGACACTCCAGGATTCTTCTTAAACCTCTTGGAACTCTAGGGGCAGTATTTCATTTTTGGATAAAAAGACGTGCCCATTTTAAGCGCAATATTTTTGTCACAAAAAGATGCTCGACTATGCATATAATTGATAGCTTTGGAAAGAAAACACTCTGAAGTTTCCAGAACTGCAAAGATATTGTCTGTGAGTGCCCCAGAACAGGTGCTACAGGCAAAACCAAGATGAAACTGCAACCAGGAAATGAGCAGGATTTTTGAGGCTCTGTTTTTCATTGTCTCCTTATATGGCTGTGAATGCGACAGGAATGGGCCTGCCCTATCTATCGTTTCCCCAAGGTGTCTGCAGCATTGTGACGTATTTGTAGGCATATCATTGGAAGATTGACCATAAGAGACTACATTTGCCAGGTGTCCGCCCGGTGTCCTCCGTCGAAATTGGTGCGTCATTTTCAGCTGCTGGTATTTTTCCATGGGATTCTGAGACGAAAGCAGGCTTCCATGAACGGCATATCAATGAAGAGATATGTGAAAAAACACCTTGAGGATTGATTCAAAACAACGTTTGCCATGTTTCGGTCGATATTATGGAGTTAATTTGGAAAAAGTTTGACGTTTTGGTGACTGAATTTTCGGTTCGTTTCGGTAGCCAAATGTGATGTACAAAACGGAGCGATTTCTCCTACACAAAGATTCTTTCAGGAAAAACTGAACATTTGCTATGTAACTGAGAGTCTCCTCATTGAAAACATCCGAAGTTCTTCAAAGGTAAATGATTTTATTTATTTGGTTTTCTGGTTTTTGTGAAAATGTTGCGTGCTAAATGATACGCTAAATGCTACGCTAGCTATCAATACTCTTACACAAATGCTTGATTTGCTATGGTTCAAAAGCATATTTTGAAAATCTGAGATGACAGTGTTGTTAAGAAAAGGCTAAGCTTGAGAGCAGGCATATTTATTTCATTTCATTTGCGATTTTCAGAAATCGTTAACGTTGCGTTATGGTAATGAGCCTGAGGCTGTATTCACGATCCCGGATCCGGGATGGGTAGTATCAAAAGTTAACCTCACTGAGCATTCTGCATTGTGTTCTTGCAGTCATCTATGCAGGACGGCCACTCCTAGGGAGAGTAGCAACAGTGCTGAACTTTCTCCATTTATAGACAATTTGTCTTACCGTGGACTGATCAACATCAAGGCTTTTAGAGCTACTTTTGTAACCCTTTCCAGCTTTATGCAAGTCAACAATTCTTTATCTTAGGTCTTCTGAGACCTCTTTTGTTCGAGGCACTGTTCACATCAGGCAATGACTCTTGTGAATAGTAAACTCAAATTTTGTGAGTGTTTTTTATAGTGCAGGGCAGCTCTAACCAACATCTCCAATCTTGCCTCATTGATTGGACTCCAGGTCAGCTGACTCCTGACTCCAATTAGCTTTTGGAGAAGTCATTAGCCTAGGGGTTCACATACTTTTTCCAACCTACACTGTGAATGTTTAAATGATGTATTCAATATAGACAAGAAAAATACAATAAGCTGTGTGTTTTTAGTTGAAGCACACTGTGTTTGTCTATTGTTGTGACTAAGATGAAGATCAGATCAAATGTTATGACTAATTTATGCAGAAATCCAGGTAATTCCAAAGGGTTCATATACTTTTTCTTGCCACTGTACTGTATCTGCACATGCAGTATGTGATGTAGAAGAGACTTTTCGGAGACCACTTTTGGCTCGCGGGTGCTACTTTCAGAACTACCGGCTAAAATGTATTAAAAAGTACCAGAGAATCCAAGCGTGGAAGTGGCAGTGTGCTGCTCATAAGGCTCTGTATGTTCCATACAAAGTTCTGCAGAAATTCCCCAGATATTATTGGAGAAGTTGAGAGAGAGACTAAAAGCCATTTCTGTTTGTTTCCTGAGGCGGTGACAGGGTGTAAATACAACAGGGGACAACAGTGACATTTAAAAATAATGAATGCAACTCTGTGACGAGCTTAACGAAGTTTCTGGTGAGGTGCACTGGTGTTAAAGTGCCAGCAGGTATTTTCTCTCCCATGCTCCTTCACGTATGAGCCAAATCATGTCTGACACGCAGTTCATTGGTCTTTTGCCACCTTGCACATTTTCACAGAGAGTAAAATGCTAAACCTCACAGTTGCCTGCTGGTGTTTTGAGTCATATGCTAATGTTAGTTGTATGTGACTCAAAGTTTGGGGGCAAGAGAGCAAAAATAACCACCAAGTCACTTCATGAAATCATCATTAAGGGCTTGTAAGTAAGCACTTTACGGTAAGGTCTACACCTGTTGTATTTGGCACACGTGACAAATACATTTTTGATCTGATTTGATTATTAAGAGCAAGGCAATGGTGAAATGTCATTAGTGCAGAGTCCAGTTGATTTAACTGCTTGATGAGACTCCAAATCAAATAACATTTTATTTGCCACATGCGCCAAATACAACAGGTGTAGACTTTACCGTGAAATGCTTACTTACATAAGACATTCAAGAGCACCGTGTAGTGTAGCTGACTTTCAAACCATTCAACATACAACTTGAACAAGCTCCAGTGATGACTAAAAGCTGGCAGAGACAGTCATTCTAAAATGTGTTGGGACCTGGCCCTGCCCTGGCAGTATGTAACCTTCTCAGTTCTGCAGCATGTAATCCAAAATATTCACAATAACAACAGGGGTAAAGAATGACTCACACATAGCAAAAACTAAGAAAAAGCACTTAGACACACAAATATAGCTATTCTACAGCCAGTTCACATCAGTTGTAAGTTGTAACCGTTCAAAAAGCTTTTTAAAACTTAAAATACTTTGTAATCATTGTTGTAACAGTGTAACTAGGGCTATGTTGGACCCTCGGAGGATTTCTGCACATGTTCTCCCTCTGTTAAGAGCTCTGGCTATAAATAACGACAGAGGAGAGTGAGGATTGCGGCAGACGATGTCCTCAAGCACATCCATCTAAGAAGGAGACATCTAAGGATGCTCCAGCTGTGGCCAATGTTTGGCAGATTAATGTCCGGGACCACTTTTACAGATGCCTGGCCACGCCTCAGCACTGTCTCGCAGGCAAGCAAGCCACACAAAAAAATCTCCACCATAAGCCCTATAGGTGCTCCCCTTCTGACAAGCCATCCTCTCTCACAAGCTTTCTCCTTTCTTTTATGCCCTCTGTACAGACATCTAATTCAATAGTAATGACTGTTTTTATAGATTGGTGTTTGTGTGTTTCCTTCCTCACTGATGTGCCATGAGTCTTTAGTTTTGATTCCCATCCATCGCTCTCTCTCTCTGTCTGCCCCTATGTCTCCCTCCCTCAGTCCATCTCTCTCTCTTTCTGTCTGCCCCAACGTATGTCTCTGTCCATCCATCACTCTCTGTCTCTGTCTGCCAATACATGTCTCTGTCCATCTCTAACCCTATATGCCCCTACTGCTCCCTCCCTCAGTCCATCTCTCTCTGTCTGCCCCTATGTCTCCCTCACTCCATACATCCATCCATCCATCCATCTCTCTCTCTCTCTCTCTCTCTCTCTGTCTGCCCCGATGTACAGTCTATCTCTGTACATCTATCTCTCTCTATCTCTCAGACTGTGTGCCCCTACGTATGTCTCCTTCCATCTATCTCTCTGTCTCTCTGTCTGGTCCTATGTACGTCTCAGTCCGTCCATCTCTCTCTCTCTCTCTGCCCCTATGTCTTCCTCCCTCTGTCTCTCTCTCTTCCAGACATTTTTTCTCCAGCCTTCAAGGCAAATTCATGTTGAATCAACTCTCCCCTATCCATTAGCAGGCCATGCTAGCCCCTATTAGAGTAAGTTATGTAACCAGTGTTGTGCCCCATCCTCTTCACTCACTTTTCTATGTTCTTACTGGCACTCCTAATCTCCTTATCTTTCTTTCCCTTTACCTTTTTGCTTTCCATTCCTATCCCCCTTCTTCCCTCTAGCAATCCATCTCTCAAGTGAGTTCCTCTGTCTACATGGCATGCCCACTCAACATATCTGGTTGGTAGAACACCAGAGTTAATGTGTCAGTCCATTTGCTACTTCCATTGTGCTAAGGTTCATTACAATTCATCAGAAATAATGCAGGTCATTAACTCCCTGATTAGGAACATATCTTCCATGCATTTTGTGAATCTCAACCTAATGCGGGTGTTAGTCACCTCTGATTTCATCAGGGGACTGGGTTTTTAATGTCTGACAGACAGTGTGGTTCCTCCAAGACATTATAATCCTCCTCCATTACCTCACAGCATGTTAACACACTGATCATTACAACCCACCAGATCCCTTTCATTTAATACCTCCAGATAAGGATCTATTCATTCTGAAGAGTTAGGAACACCTGCCCTTTCCATGACACAGACCGACCAGGTGAATCCAGGTTAAAGAAGGATTTTTAAGCCTTGAGACAATTGATACATGGATTGTATATGTATGCCACTCAGAGGGTAAATGGGTAAGACAAAATATTTAAGTGCCTTTGAACTGGGTATGGTAGTAGGTGCCGGGCACACCGGTTTGAGCAACGATACTGTTTTTTTCCACATCAAGAATGGTTCCCAAAGGACATCCAACCAACTTGACACAACTGTGGGAAGCATTGGAGTCAACATGGGCCAGCATCCCTGTGGAATGCTTTTGACACCTTGTAGAGTCCGTGCCCTGATGAATTGAGGCTGCTCTGAGGGCAAAAGGGGGTGCAACTCAATATTAGCAAAGTGTATAAAACCACTTGCATCTGCAGATGCAGGATCTTAATTTGCGCTAGTTTGCTACAGCAGGAAAATAATCTTGCAGCAACAGGAAATGTGAATAATTGTGCTATAATTAATGGACAATTTTGTAGGGGTTGATACATTTTTCGTAAGGGAAAATCAAGTCTGAAATTTAAAAATAGAAATTCTGAACTTCAGAAGCCCTTTTGACCTCAAAAGTTTGACATTTCCTGAATTGCAGGACAGTTTTCCTGCAACAAGGTGATCAAATTAACATGCTACATCTGTAGGTACAGCAGGCATATCCCACGTGAAAAAATACTACAGTTCACTATAGAATACTACAGTACTTACTATATAATTCTGTAGTAAACTGTAGGATTTTATTCTTCACACAGTAGTATCCCTCGATCATGAGTAGTACTTACTATTAAATGTTGTTGTAACGATTCTCATCCTCATCTGATGAGGAATATGAAGGATCGGACCACAATGCAGCGTGGTACGTGTCCATGTTAACTTTATGCATCTGAACACAAAATAACAAAGGTGAAACAACGAAAAAACGAAACAGTCCTATGAGGTGACAAAACACAAAACAGGAAACAACTACCCACAAACAGGTGGGAACAGGCTACCTAAGTATGGTTCTCCATCAGAGACAACGATAGACAGTTGCCTCTGATTGGGAACCATACATGGCCAAACGCATAGAAAAGAAAACGTAGAAAAACAACATAGAATGCCCACCCCAACTCACGCCCCGACCAAACCAAAATAGAGACATAAAAAAGGAACTAAGGTCAGGGCGTGACAGTTGTAGGATATTGTGGATTACTACAGTAAATACTACAGTAATGTCCGCAAAAACACTACAGTCTACAAAAACACTACACTGATTTTACTATAGTAAATACTTTCATTTGCACATTCCCCTCTCCCATATCGCAATAAGTGAGAAACCTACACTACTGTTCAAAAGTCACTTAGAAATGTCCTTGTTTTTAAAAGAAAAGCACATTTTGTTTTTTGTCCATTAAAATAACATCAAATTGATCAGAAATACAGTGTAGACATTGTTAAAACCTCTTGAAACTCCCCATCCCGGATCCGGGATCGTGACTAAAGCCTCAGGCTCATTAGCATAACGCAACGTTAACGATTTCTGAAAATCGCAAATAAAATTAAAATAATGCGTTTGCTCTCAAGCTTAGCCTTTTCTTAACAACACTGTCATCTCAGATTTTCAAAATATGCTTTTGAACCATAGAAATTGACTAATTTGTGTAAGAGTATGCAAAGCTAGCATAGCATTTTGTGTAGCATGTAGCACGCAACATTTTCACAAAAGCCAGATAACCAAATAAATAAAATCATTTACCTTTTGAGCTTCTGATGTTTTCAATGAGGAGACTCTCAGTCACATACCAAATGCGCAGTGTTTCCTGAAAGCGTCTGTGTGTAGGAGAAATCGTTCCGTTTTCTACATTGCGCCTGGCTACTGAAACGAACCGAAAATGCAGTCACCTACAACGTAAAACTTTTCCGGATTAACTACATAATATCGATCCGAAACATGGCAAACGTTGTTTGGAATCAGTCCTCAAGGTGTTTTTTCACATATCTCTTCATTGACATGCAGTTCGTGGAAGCTTGCTTTACTCTCTGTATCGCATGGGAAAATACTGGCAGGTGACTTTTGCGCACCAATTTTATAGGACACCGGGCGGACACGTGGTAAATGTGGTCTCTTATGGTCAATCTTCCAATGATCTGCCTACAAATACGTCACAATGCTGCAGACACCTTGGGGAAACGACAGAAAGGGTTGATTCATTCCTCTTGCATTCACAGCCATATAAGGAGATCATGACAAACAGAGCCTCAAAAATCCTTGTCATTTCCTGGATGCCATCTCATCTTGGTTTTGCCTGAAGCTCACGTTAAAGGGCACGCACAGAGAAGATCTTTGTATTTCTGGACACGTCAGAGTGTTTTCTTTCGAACAGTAGCAATTATATGCATAGTCGAGCATCTTTTTGTGACAAAATATCTTGTTTAAAACGGGAACGTTTTTCATCCAAAAATGAAATAGCGCCCCCAGAGCATCAACAGGTTAATGTTGTGAATTACTATTGTAGCTGGAAAAGGCTGATTTTTAATGGAATAGCTACATAGGCATATCGAGGCCCATTTTCAGCAACTATTACTCCTGTGTTGTGTTAGATAATCCAAGTTACCACAGTAAAACTGGCCTTCTTTAGACTAGTTGAGTATCTGGAGCATCAGCATTTGTGGGTTCGATTACAGGCTCAAAATGGTCAGAAACAAAGAACTTTCTTCTGAAACTCGTCAGTTTATTCTTGTTCTGAGAAATGAAGGCGATTCCATGGGAGAAATTGTGTACTACTCCCTACACAGAACAGTGCAAACTGGCCCTAACCAGAATAGAAAGAAGAATGGGACTCCCCGGTGCACAATTGAGCAAGAGGACAAATATATTAGTGTCTACGCCTCACAACAGATGCCTCACAAGTCCTCAACTGGCAGCTTCATTAAATAGTACCCGCAAAACACCAGTCTCAACGTCAACAGTGAAGTGGTGACTCCTGGAGGCTGGCCTTCTAGGCAGAGTTCCTCTGTACAGTGTCTGTGTTCTTTTGCCTGTCTTCATCTTTTCTTTATATTGGACAATCTGAGATATGTCTTTTTCTTTGCAACTCTGCTAGAAGTCGCCTCTTCACTTTTGACGTTGAGACTGGTGTTTTGAAAACTACATTAATGTCACGACTTCCACCAAAGTCAGTTCCTCTCCTCGGCGTCACCGGTCTTCTAGCCATCGTCGATCCACTTTTCATTTTACACACCTGGTTTTCATTTCCCTCATTTATTGTTGTGTATTTAACCCTCTGTTCCCCCCATGTCTTTGTGTGGTATTGTTTGTTGTAAGTGCTTGTGCACATGTTTACTGGTGCGCGTCGGGTTTTTGTACCCATGTTGGTTATTTCTTTATGCCGTTGGTTTTGAATTTAAACTGCTCCGGCTATTACCTAGTACTGCTCTTCTGCGTCTGACTTCCCTGCCACCAGTTACGCACCACTTACAATTAATTACTATAGTACTACAGTTTTATTTTACTACAGTATTTATAATATAGTTAACTGTAAATACTATAGTTAACTGTAAATACTACAGTATACTACAGTAAATACTACGGTAAAGTCTGCAAAAACACTAAAGTGAACGCTAGACTTTTAGAAAAAAAGGTGCTATTTAAAACCTAAAACTGTTCTTCGGCTGTTTCCATAGGAGAACCCTTTGAATAATCCTTTTTGGATCCATGTAGAACCATTTTTGTTCCAGGTATAAACCTTTTGGGTTCCAAGTAGAACTCTTTTCATGGTTCTACGTGTAACCCAAAAGGGTTCTACCTAGAACCAAAACGGGTTCTACCTGGAACCAAAAAGGGTTCTGCTATGGACAGCTGAAGTTCCCTTTCGGAACCCTTTTTTCTAAGAGTGTATAGTATTTATACCATATTATACTATAGTATTAATTTATGTGAGATGAGGAAATTAGCATAAGTGTCACGTCCTGACCTTCGTTCCTTTTTTATGTCTCTATTTTAGTTTAGTCAGGGCGTGAGTTAGGGTGGGCATTCTATGTTTTGTTCTGGGTGTTATATTTCTAGGTGTTTGGCCTGGTATGGTTCCCAATCAGAGGCAGCTGTCAATCGTTGTCTCTGATTGAGAACCATACTTAGGCAGCCTGTTTTCCCCCTATGGGTTGTGGTTGTGGGTAGTTGTTTTCCGTTTCAGTGTTTGCACCATACGGGACTGTTTCGGTTTTTATTTATTCTCTTGCTCTTTTGTATTTAGTGTCAATTTATTAAAGGAAATATGAACACGTATTACGCTGCACCTTCTTCCACCAACGACAATCGTTACAATAAGAATACGGAATCCTATGAGGTCAGCTCCACAGGGGATTATTAATCCTGATAGGTGTTATTTTGTCCAAATGTATTATGGGTATGTAGTGCAGAGCTTACTTATTTATTGTGCAATCATACATGTTTAATACCAATGTATGATGTAAACATGAATTGACCTAATTTCTAAATAAATAAAATGCAATCTTGGATGTGATGGGTTTTTTCTTCATATAATTGTACATTAACACAGTAAGAAATAGCATGGTGCTTGTCATGACCAAACCCTAAGTAAAAGATTGAAAAACAAATATGTATCTTTGAAAGACGATACACTCCAGTGTCTATTTAATACTCTTCTTCTTGTCACACTGTATCACTCAAGCTCCTTCATCTTCTCTCATAAAGCAGAGTTGGAATCTAATAAGGAAGAGACCTTAACAAGATTCTCTATCTCTTTCCTGGAATTTTAATGAGGCGTTGTGGTTTATTCAAATGAGTTCATGTATAGTAGTATAAAGATAGGAATTAAAACAATAACTCACACACATCCTTGGAGGTAAAACAGTGCTGGGGGATTTATATGGATTTGTTTCATCATTACAGGCTATGCACTTGACCACCCTGCTGCACAAGACTCAATGCTAACATGTGAAACATGTTGGTAACGAATAAAATTAAGTATACACTTTTTATCTCACATTATCAGCCAACTGAAACACACTAAATGCATATACACTGTATTGTACAGTGATTTGAGATGTTACAAATTAATTATTTGTATAAAAAACATGAGCTGGCGCATACCCAGAATTTTTTTTTATGTAGAGGTGCTGACGAATGGCGAATAAACTACAAGCTATATTGTCACACCCTGACCTTATTATTCTTTTTTTCGGTTAGGTCAGGGTGAGACATCGGTATGTATGTGTTTTTGTCTTGTCTCGGGGTTATGTATGTTAATGGGGGTGTTACCCTATCTAGGTGTTTTTGTACGTCTATGGTTTCCTAGATTGGTTCTCAATTAGAGGCAGCTGTCTATTGTTGTCTCTGATTGGGAACCATATTTAGGCAGCCATATTATGTGGGTATTTTGTGGGTGATTGTTTCTGTTCCAGTGTTCCAGTGTTCCAGTGTTCCAGTGTTCCAGTGTTTACGTTACGGGACTATTTCGTCTTCGTTCCTTTTGTCGGTTTGTTGTTTTTGTTTGGTGTTTTAAGTATTCCCATTAAATATGGATTATCATCTTGCTGCATCTTGGTCCTCCTCTCTTTCACCCGAAGGCATTCGTTACAGAATCACCCACCACTAAAGGACCAAGCAGCGTGGTAACGGGCAGCAGCAGCAGGAGGAGCAGCGCAATCAGGACTATTGGACTTGGGAGGAGATACTGGATGGAGAAGGACCCTGGACGCAGCCGGGGGAATATCGCCGACCCAAGGCAGAGCTGGAGGCAGCCAAAGCGGAGAGGCGGCGGTATGAAGAGGCAGCACGGCAGCACGGCTGGAAGCCCGAGAGGCAGCCCCCCAAAATTTTGGGAGAGTCACACGGGGAGTGTGGCTAAATCAGGTAGGAGACCTGAGCCAACTCCCTGTGCTTACTGTGGAGAGAGAGGGCATTGTACTGGTCAGGCACCGTGTTATGCGGTAGAACGCAAGATGTCTCCAGTCCGCGTGCTTAGCCCGGTGCGCTACATCCCAGCTCCCCGCATCTGCGGGGCTAGGGTGAGGATCCAGCCGGTGCCAGCCCTGCTCTCCAGACAGCCAGTGGGTCTCCTCGGGCCAGGATAGCCTGCGCCGGCGTTGCGCACTGTGTCTCCCGTATGTCTGCACAGCCCAGTGCGTCCTGTGCCTGCGCCCCGCATGTGCCGGGCTAGAGACACCATCCAGCCAAGACGGGTTGTGCAGGCCATTAGCTCGAGACCTCCAGTGCGTCTTCACGGTCCGGTCTATCCAGTACCACAAGTGCCAACACCACGCACCAGACCTCCAGTACGCCTCCACAGCCCAGTACATCCTGTTCCTCCTCCCCGCACTCGCGCTGAGGTGTGTATCCTCTGCCCAGTACCACCAGTACCGGCACCACGCACCAGGCCTACAGTGTGCCTTGCCAGACCAGAACGTCCGGCAACAGTACCCAGTCTAGAGTGTCCGGCAACAGTACTCAGTCCAGAGCGTCCGGCAACAGTACCCAGTCCAGAGCGTCCGGCAACAGTACCCAGTCTAGAGCGTCCTGCAACAGTACCCAGTCCAGAGCGTCCGACAACAGTACCCAGTCCAGAGCGTCCGGCAACAGTACCCAGTCTAGAGCGTCCTGCAACAGTACCCAGTCCAGAGCGTCCGACAACAGTACCCAGTCCAGAGCGTCCGGCAACAGTGCTCAGTCCAGAGCGTCCGGCAACAGTACCCAGTCCAGAGCGTCCGGCGATAGTCCGCAGACCGGAACCTCCTACGACGGGCCACAGACCGGAACCTCCTACAACGGGCCGCAGACCGGAACCTCTTACGACGGGCCACAGACCGGAAGCTACCACGACGGGTCGCAGTCCGGAACCTACCACGACGGGTCGCAGTCCAGAACCTACCGCGACGGGTCACAGTCCGGATCCGCCCAGAGTCTCCCTTCAGTCCGGATCCGCCCAGAGTCTCCCTCCAGTCCAGATCCGCCCAGAGTCTCCCTCCAGTCCGGATCCGCCAGAGTCTCCCTCCAGTCCGGATCCTCCAGAGTCTCCCTCCAATCCAGAGGCGCCACTCACTCCAGACTCGAGCATCAGTCCAGTGGCGTCCTCTAGTCCGTGGTTGGCGGTGAGGGTTCCCGCTCCAGAGACATTAAGTAAGGGTGAAGTGGAGCGGGGTCCACGTCCCGAGCCAGAACCGCTACCTCGGATTTATGCCCACCCAGACCCTCCCATATAGTGTTAGGTGTGCGGCCGGGAGTCCGCACCTTTGGCGGGGTGGGGGTACTGTTACACCCTGACCTTAGTATTCTTTGTTTTCTTTGTTATTTTGGTTAGGTCAGGGTGTGACATGGGTGATGTATGTGTTTTTGTCTTGTCTAGTGGTTTTGTATGTTTATGGAGGTGTTTTCCTATCTAGGTGTTTTTGTACATCTATGGTTGCCTAGATTGGTTCTCAATTAGAGGCAGCTGTCTATCGTTGTCTCTGATTGGGAACCATATTTAGGCAGCCATAGTCTGTGGGTATTTTGTAGGTGATTGTTCCTGTTCCAGTGTTCCAGTGTTTAGTGTTCACGTTACGGGACTGTTTCATCTTCGTTCCTTTTGTCGGTTTGTTGTTTTTTTTCGGTGTTTAATAAGTATTCCCATTAAATATGGATTATCATAACGCTGCATCTTGGTCCTCCTCTCTTTCACCCGAAGACATTCGTTACATATATATAAACTTGAGGTTGTCACATCCTGATCTGTTTCACCTGTCTTGTGCTTGTCTCCACCCACTCCAGGTGTTGCCCATTTTCCCCATTATCCAGCGTGCATTTATACCTGTGTTTTCTGTTTGTCTGTTGCCAGTTCGGCTTGTCTCGTCAAGCCTACCAGCATTTTTCCCGTACTCCTGTTTTTTTTCTCTAGTCCCTGTTTTCTAGTTTTCCCGGTTTTGACAATTCTGCCTGCCCTGACCCAGCCTGCCGTTCTGTACCTTGTGACACTGCCCTGGATTACTGACCTCTGCCTGGCTGCCCTGGCCCTGAGCCTGCCTGCTGTTCTGTACCTTTCGGACTCTGCTTTGGATTACTGACCTTTGCCTGCCCTTGACCTGTCATTTGCCTGCCTCCTGTTTTTGTAATAAACTTTTGTTACATCAAACGGTCTGCATCTGGGTCTTATCCTGAGGTCTGATAGTACAAACTGGCCATGACTGACCCAGCAGACTCGGACCAGCTCCACAACGTCATCTCCTCCCACCATTGGGAGACAAGAGGAGTTACTCCGGACAGATTCCAGACCTTGGCAGAACGCTATGACAGTGCCTTGAATAGAGTGATGGAGAAATTCTGTGGATTATCTGCGAGGCCGCCGGCCGCGACAGTAGCCTCCCAGCCCCCCGGTAAAACAGCTGTCAAGAGTGGGTCTCTCCAGCCCACCCCGGCTTCCCGGAAATCCAGCATACCTCCTCCAGAACACTTCGCTGGAGGGTCAAGAACCTGTCGGGCGTTTCTCTCCCAGTGTTCCCTCATCTTCGAGTTGCAGCCCTCATCCTTCCCCCCCGGACCACTCGAAGATAGCGTATCTCCTATTGCTAATGTCTGGGACGGCTCTTGCCTCGGCTACTGCATTGTGGGAACAATAATCTGCGTGTGTTTCAGCCTGGAAGAGTTTGTGACTGAGGTGAAAAAGGTTTTAGAATCTTCGTTGTCCGGGAGAGAGGCTGCCGGGAAGTTATTCCAGTTTCGCCAAGACTCCCATAGTGTGGCGGACAATGCGGTTGATTTCCACACGTTGGCTGCTGAAAGTGCCTGGAATCCAGAATCCCTGTTCGACACATTCCTTCATGGATTATCAGAGGAGGTTAAAGACAAGCCCTCAGCCCGGGAACTGTCTACGGAACTCGATTCGCTCATCGCCTTGACCATCCGGATCAATGGGCAACTACAGGAACATAGGAGGGAAAAGAGGTCTGATTCCGGTCCCAACTGCTCGTCCAAGAATCCCACCTTGTCTCCGAGCAACTCCAGAAGGCCCCGGCATCTATGTCCCAGAGAGATTCTGAACTTACCCGGGTTCCTCCGAGTGTCTTCTAGATCTGAGGACTCACGTTTTTTGGAGCCGATGCAACTCGGAGAGCTAGGCCGTCTCCAGCCTAACGTTTACACAGACTTAACACCCAGAGTTGTCTGTATTGCGGAACTGCCGGTCATTATGTATCTACCTGTCCTTTAAAGAGACCAGGCGCATCAGTAGGGACGAGGACTCTAGTGGGCCATACGGAGAGTTTTTCTTCTCCCCTTACTTGCACCCCTCTCCATGCCATCCTGCTGTGGGAGCGACCAGTCTAAATCTCTTCGGGTTCTCATTGACTCTGGGGCCTATGAGAGTTTAATGGGCGCCACCCTGGTGTCTGAGCTGGGCATCCCCACTCAGCTCCTCTCAGGTCCCCTGGATGTTAGAGCACTGGATGGGCTCTCTATAGGCAGGGTTACCCACAATACTACTCCTATCTACCTGCTTGTGTCCAGGAACCACAGTGAGTCTATACAGTTTATGCTCATCAAGTCTCCTCAGGTTCCCGTGGTATTGGGGTTTTCTTGGCTCCAGCACCACAATCCCTTTATCAAGTGGACTGCTGGTACTATCATGGGCTGGAGCCCTTTCTGCCATGCCCATTGCCTGAAGTCGGCTCAGCCTGCCCCGGGACGTCTTCCTGTGGGCTCAGAAGAAGCCTCGGACCTCTCTGCCGTTCCCGAGGAGTACCAGGATCTCTGAGAGGTTTTCAGTATGGCCCGGGCCACTTTGCTTCCTCCACATCGACTCTATGACTGCGGGATTGACCTTCTTCTGGGCACTATACCATCCCGGGGATGGCTGTATTCACTGTCGGGTCCAGAGACCAAGGCTATGGTGATGTACATCGAGGACTCCCTGGCTGCAGGGGGTATCCGTCCTTCTGCCTCACCTGCCGATGTAGGGTTCTTCTTTGTGGAGAAGAAGGACAAAACTCTGCACCCATGCATCGACTACCGGGGCCTCAATGACATCACGGTTAATAACCGCTACCCGCTACCACTCACCTCCTCGGCTTTCGAGCCGCTCCAGTGTGTCACTATCTTCTCTAAGTTAGACCGCTGGGATGCCTACCAGCTGGTATGGCTACAGGAAGGTGACGAGTGGAAAACAGATTTCAACACTGCTAGCGGACACACTGAATACCTGGTGATGCCATTCGGTTTGACCAATGCTCCTGCTGTGTTCCAGGCCCTGGTTAATGACGTTCTCCGGGATATGTTGACGCGGTCGTGTTCGTCTACCTCAACAACATGCTCGTCTTTTCCCGCCCGACTCAAGAACACGTCAAGAACGCATCTCCTGGAGAACCAGCTGTTTGTCAAAGCTGAAAAATGCGAGATCCATCGCTCCACCATCTCCTTCCTTGAATACATCATCACTGCTGGGAATGTGCAGGTGGATCCGGGAAAGGAGAGAGCGGTGGTGGATTGGCCCCAACCCACGTCCAGAGTGCAGCTGCAATGTTTCTTAGGATTCGCCAATTTCTATTGCCATCTTATCCGGGGGTTAACAGCATCCTGGCTTCCCCCCTGTCAGCACTCACCTCTCCCAAGGTCCCGTTCATGTAGTCCCCAGCTGCTGACCGGGCATATCTGGGCCTTAAGCACCGTTTCCCCACAGCTCCCATATTGATCCATCCGGATCCGTCCCGTCAGATTGTGGTGGAGGTATACATTTTGGATGCCGGAGTGGGGGCCATCCTGTCCCAGCGTTCTGACCGGGACCTTAAGCTGCATCCCTGCGCCTTCTTCTCCCATCGCCTTAATGCCACGGAGAGGAATTATGATGTGGGGAATCGAGAAATACTCACGGTGAAGATGGCCTTGGAGGAGTGGAGACAGTGGTTAGAGGGGGCAAAACTTCCATTCATAGTGTAGATGGATCTCAAGAACCTGGAATATCTCGGCACCTCCAAACTCCAGGCAAGCTCGATGGGCCCTGTTGTTCACCTAGTTCAACTTCACCATCTCCTACCGCCCGGGGTCTAAGAATTTTAAGCCAGACACGCTTTCCTGCTGCTATTGACGCTTCTACACCCTCTGACCCCAAGATCATTCTTCCTACCTTGTGCCTGGCGGCTACCCTCATCTGGGGAATAGGGAACCATGTTCGTGAGGCGCAGCGTTCCCAGCCAGGGGTGGCCCGGCTAACCGGATGTTTGTCCCCGACGCTGCCGGCTCCCCGGGCCTGGAATGGGCTCAGACCCTGGACACTTTTGGTGGCCCACCATGGTTCCGGACATCTCCGCATTCGTCACCGCCTACATTGTCTGTGCTCAGAACAATTCTCCTCAGCAAGCTCCTGCTGGACTCCTTCAACCTCTTCCTGTCCCTCACTGTCCCTGGTCACATATATCCCTGGGCTTCGTCACTGGTCTCTCACTGTCTGATGGCAACACCACTATCCTCACGGTGGTGAACAGGTTTTCCAAGCTGCCCATTTCATTCCCCTCCCCAAGCTACCTTCAGCCATAGTGCAGCACGTCTTCAAGATCCATGGACTTCCGGTGGACATGGTTTCCGACTGTGGTCCTCAGTTCACGTCCCGGTTCTGGAAGGCGTTCTGCACATTCATTTGGTCGTCGGCCAATCTGTCCTACGGGTTTCATCCCCAAGCCAGTCAAAGCGTGCCAATTAGGACCTGGAGACAACTCTTCGGTGCCTCGTCTCAGCCATCCCCACCACCTGGAGCCAGCAACTCGTGTGGGTGGAGTCCTAAGGTCTGATAGCTGTCATTTATTTGGTAAATCACCAACGTTTCGGCATCAGTATGCCTTCTTCAGGGTCATTAATCATTCAAAATAAACTTTAACTGCAAAGCTAACATTGGCATTAACTTTGTAGGTTTCCCCATTCAGCTAAAATAAATATTTCTAAAGCCAACTTTAGGACTAGTGCTACCCTCCAGCCACACTGCAGGGAGTGTAGGGTGTCAGCTATATAAGATACTTTTCCACATCATTCTGAAAAGCCTTTTAGTCCCCCATTAACATGAACATTCTCATGGATATTAGCCAATGAAACGCTCTTATTGCACTGAAATGATGGAAGACCCATTATCATGAGCCAGTAGATGCTTGGCAATCCCCAACACCAGGTAAACAAGGATAGACAACACTTTGGATCAATCCACAAACTACTGATCTGGACACCTATTCCATGAACGAGACAAGGTTCTGCCACAGTTGACGTCACTAACATTATCTCATGCACAAACAAACATGAAGACATACTGTGCAATGAAATGTCTTTACAAACCTTGAATTATGGCAGCAGTAGTAGTAGCTATATGATTGTGGGAAACAATGAACTTCTCTAACATTTCCGCCATTGGCAATGACATATGCTGCGTAAAGTCAACTCTCTACAGTAAGTACTTGACATGAAGACAATGGATACGGGTTCAATGTGAACAGCTATGGCAGAAGGCCTCTGTCAGTCTGGTCTCGATGGATAGCTGTGCCTACCAGTGCCTGCCAGTGTTCACATTGAAAAATTGAGATATTTCCTTTTATCTTGTCTTTCTTTCTTTGCTTCCAGGACTGTAATTATGTAGGATTTGGAGTGCTTGTACGTTTGTAAAGTGCATGTTTCTGAAGTGATTACTAATCTTCTGCGTACTGGTGACTAACTGTATGTGCTGAGTGTTTGCTGAGAAAAAAGCTGAAGACAAGTCTCTTCTTTTTCAATGTGTTATTTCCCCTTCACCTTAAGTGGATTCTGTGATGAGTCAATTTGTGGAAACAAAACAGAAAAACAGATGAGTACAGCCTACTTACAAGTTGCCTTTAAAAAGCTCTGAGGAGAAAACTGCCTCAAAAGCATGGGCAGGCAATTTTCCCCTCCTTAATTCCAGTCATGAACAGAGAGGCTTTTATTAAAGAGTAATCAATTTTGTAGACATGATAGACTATAGATATTTATGTACTGTATTTTGGGGGGATGAAAAAGCGCACTGTGACTTTTGACTGTGTGGAAGAAATCAATCTTAAAATAAAACGGAAGAACAATTAAAAGGAATATTCATTATTATCGAATAATGTGTTACCACTTGCCGCAACACATAATCTCAACCATAGGTGTCAGCAGCTTGAATGTCAATTAGCTCAGTCTCGGAAACAGGAATTCATCCTTGTGAATGATTTGACAACTGAGCTGCATTTTCTCACACTTCGGTAATTTAATACAATAAATATGAAGGAGGAGTAGAATCCAGGTAGAATGTCATTGGTATTTGGAAAAGGTTCAACCCTGTTATCACCATCCATTCATCACAGCACTGACTCCGGTCATAGGGGCATAGCAGTTTGTGCAATGGATGATCAGATTTTTATGACAATAACCCTTTTTTTGTCTATCCAGCCTGCCTCTTTTCATAGAATGGGCCAACCATATAATTTGAATTCTAATTATATGTGTGCTACAGTCCCTATCTGCAGTGATTTACAGTTTATTTTTGCATTTGTTATCATAAATGTGGCACACACTATACTGATTGCAATTTACAAGACAACAAAAGTATGCCATGAAACAAAGATTAATGCATTGCATTGCCAGTAAATGCAGTAAATATATTGTCAAATAGTAAACAGTCAAAAGATGATAGTTTGTGTGACAAAGACGACAGCTTGTATGTTGCATTTGAATAATTTCATTTTTTTCTAAAAATCAAAGAAAACCCCTTTTCTGTCTTAATGAGCTCAATTTATTTTCCAAAACTCCAAAACTCGTGAAATAATTCATGTTTCTCTGATCATCTCCATACATAATGAATGCCACCCATAATGAATTATTTAGCCAGTCATGCTTTTGGACTCAACCGATCCCTTTGGCCATGTGCAGGCAGAGACACAAATGGGTCTTTGATATCTTACAGTAACATGCCGAGGTCTATGCATCATTGCCGGAAAAAGCAAGGCAACATTTACTCAACTGAAACAAAATAACTAATTGTCTAGAGCGTGAACCTGCAACATTGTTGTCCCAAGTTCTACATAGAATCACTGTGTCTTGTTTTTCAGAGATGTGTATGTACACCTTTGTCATGTACACTTTTGTACACCTTATTATGCTGTCTCTTCGTCAACTCCCTTTTCATTGGGGTCAACATGTTCATGGGACAAGCCACAAGCACTCAATACATGTTAAAAGTACTTTATGCTACGCATTATAATCCACCCACTGTCAGTATTACACCAATAAACCAATAAATAATTGTAGTGCTTGTATTGAGCAATGTGAACAATGTGAACTGCAACTCCTTCAATTCCAGTAAATATGAAAAAAAGTCCACCTGATATTGCAAACAACATGAATATACCGTAACAACATTTCACTCATCCCTGAGGAACAGTATTAGCAGCATAATTAACCTGTAATTAAGCAAAGATCTACGTTGCTTGTTCTTATTGGTAATTACAGTGAAACAGTTTAATCATGTTTACTTGATATATTGTAACACAGAAATTATAGTATTTTCAAGTCAAATGTACAAGTGGTCTCTTCTAAAAAGAATGAAGCATTATCATACATTTAAACATTTTAATGGCAACTTCCAGCATTGACAAATGTAAAGTGATCGGTTGACAATGTTTTAAAATACATGCAGTAACAGTGCCCTCATGAGCTCAGTTAAGGAATTGACTCTAACGTACAGTGTAAGATGAATATAACTCATGTTCAGTCAATATCTGCCAAAAACAAAATCCCAAACCAACATAATGTCATCTCTGTGAGAATTTGTTCCAGTATTTAAAAAAATGAATACATTCTGACTCAAATAAAATAGCTTACTGGTTGTTACAAAATTTCAGAACAAGGCAACGGCCTGGCCCATGACTGGGAAATTGGTCACATCAAGTCTGAACCCTCCCTAAAGTCCAGTCAGTCATTTAATACACCAACAGCGGTTACAACTCAGGCTGAGGAAAGAAACACAACATTGACAACATGGCAAAAACTACAACAAGACGAGTCCTACTTTGCTGTTGCTCACTGACAGGTAAGAAGGCAAGCCATGCCGAGTATTAACCTGTTACGTCATGGTACTCATTCTCCCATCAGCAGAACAACTATGGCAGAGACTAGCTTGACACGGTTGTGTAATACCGAATGGTCTACCAGCTGCCTTCTCATACACTGTTTCTCAGGAGGAAGACGTTGGGAGCAACAGCTGCTCCTCATCCAAACAGCTCTCTACTCAGCTTCAGGTATGAAAACCTTCATCATTCATTGAATTGTGTGTAAAATTCTATTAAATATATACAATCAAGGAAACTTGGGCACCATGGTCCACTTTTACCAATGTTGCAATGTTGATCAATTGCTCCAGGTAAATCTAGCTTGACGATGACATGTTTTGATACTTGGATTTCAAACAGATGAATGACATCTCTTTCCATCTGACATCTCTCTCTCCACATGACATATCTTTCCACTATATCTAAAAAGCACAATGTGCTGAAAACGTTACTAGCCAGTGGAGCGATAACTAGACTGCTGTTGTGCTGAACTCGCTGCGAGCACTGACAGACATTCTACAGAAAAAAACTGTTAAGAGTCCCGAGCAAAACACAGATCTGTGTGCAATAATAATTATGCTGCTGATAAAGACTTTATTGGCTACGAATAAGCTATGGCAGAGCGAATGGCCTCATTTTGCGCAACCCATAACTACATTGGCTTTACTTTGTGTCTTTCTAAAGGTAAGTTATTTATTTATTTATTTCACCTTTATTTTAACCAGGTAGGCAAGTTGAGAACAAGTTCTCATTTACAATTGTGAAGTAGTTATTGTGTTACTGTATATGTTTTCCTCATATAGTTTGCAAGGAGGTTGAGCCCAAGCAGTGTCCAGCTGCAGTAGCCCAGAGTAAATGAGGAAGTGTTAATGTAAACCAATGAGCAACTCTTTCCTGTAACATCACATCCCCATGAGCTAAAACCTCTGGCACAAATATTCAGTGTGCTACAATAGGCTATGCCTTTACATAAAACACAAACAGTTTCAACAACAAAAATAGTTTCTACAGAAAAAACTTTAAGGAATAAGAAATTAAAATATAAATGTTTGGTTCTTAAATCATTATTTGCCATATTTCATTATAATTCATTACACAGGGCTATGATTTTGTGTTCTTCAGGAGAAGTCGTCTGTATGAGAAGTGCAGTACAGACACCAGACACAAATGGACAACCCATTACATTGGCGGGAACAAGCTGGCCTTTTGCAACAGCAAGTCCCCTCTGTAAATCTTTTGTAAAGGTTCTCCTTAACTCCACAGAAAGGCGATGGTGCACAGCTTGTACAGGTGGAATATTTAACACTAAAACATCCTCTAATTCTGGTGTAAGGTCTTAAAAGGCACAGGGCAGTCAAAAACGTGATTTTCCTGTGTTTTATATACATTTCCACACTATGGGGTTGGAATATTATAATAAAAAATATATATGATATTTTATTGTACGAGCTTTTTGAAAATACTTTTGGCGTGTCTGGTGACATCACCATGCAGTAAATTAGTTAATAGCCCATTACGAAGATTCCAAACCACTCTGCCAATAACAGCTAATTTTCAGTTTTCCCTTCCCAACTCAGACCACTCCCAGACAATCCTTGCAAAATTCTTGCTTGAGAAATTGCCCTTTGCTAAAAAGCTATTTTTGTTTGAAAACAATCAAAGTAAGGTACTTAACTGTCACCCAGAAATTATTTGATATTGAGATAAAAATGGCTACATTGGACCTTTAAGTCATATTGAAATAAGGATGATGTTTCAAAGTCAATGCTTTTGAAAACTCCTAAGAATGCGTGTCCCTTTGTCTATGCAGAATCCTTAAGAATCCTTACTTTCCAACGGACCAGGAATGCCTGACGACCAAGAGTTGCAATGATTTTGAGGCTAAGCTCATTAAGCAGTTCATCAATGAGCTGAAGAGCAAAAAAGCATTGACGGAGAGCCAGAATACGCCTGTCTCGTCTGTGGATAACCATAACAGAGAAGAGTGAGACCAGAGGGGAAAGCTTCAGAGTTAGTCGTTCAATTTGCCAGAGATAAGATTAATTTTCCTCTGCTACAATCATCTTTGCACTATCACTAGCTGCTAACACTCAACATTAATGAGGAGAATAACGAAGAAGCTTGATATCATTGTGCTCAGCAGAACTGAAGTATGGAAGAAATATTAATGAAATCAGGAGATTAATTGCTTGATGTCAAATGCACTTATTTTCATCACCACTTTATTTTTCTGACTTGTTTTTCTAATACATGTTTCTGTAGCAACATTACTTTGTGTGTCAATATTTCTCTAACAACCAGCACCTCAGGTTTAAGTGTCAGAGTGGGTGGATTTGTTGCATACATATTCACTTCTACTTTATTTCTTATCTGATGTGCTTCAAATTCAAATAAAAAATGCAGTTGTTAAATGGTCAGACTACTGCAATCTCAAAGGATATAAAATAAGCATTTTTAAATCCCAGGTGATGTGAGGATTATGTTAGCAGAATACTGCCGGTACAGAAGCTGCAAACCACTTAGTCAAATGGCCTGATTTGAAATAATCCGGGTCATGCTCTGAAGTCAACAGAACAAAGACTCAAATGGGATTTGAACTCATTAACTATTACATCATAAGTCAATCAACTGACGGTCAATCAAATGTCAATCAAATTCAGGAATAACATGAAAATGATCTGGAGAAGATACATGCCAGATCCCATAATCGTCAATTATTTTAATGAGTCATTGTGCTGGTACTAGAGTACAACATGAACAAGAACATCCTGGTTGGCCACCATGTGTGGTGTAAAATGGCCCCTAGAGGGCAGCAAAGAATACAACAAGCAATCTGCAAACATTTACAGTTTTAATAGTCTTCTCTCTCTATGGACATGTATAGCCAGGGATCACATTGGAATTTTGTAGGTGGTGTAAAAGTAACTCATACTATATTTTCTATACATTCAAAATTACATTTCAAGAAATATCACTGACACTGGCGGTTTTGAGGTTGAACACTGCTTCTGTACCTGGAAACAGAGAGCATTGACCAGCATCACATCAAAAACATGTTCACCACACATCATCTGATTCATTTGTATTCTCATGGAAAAACAACCAGAAAAGTCCACTTTACAGTGGAGTTCTTGATATGGTTTGATTATTTCTGTTCTCTGATTCTAACTGCTATCTTATTTCTTTCTTATTCTTTTCATAGTCCATATATACATATTTTATTGTCAACCCGGTTCAGTCAGATTTTGCTGTACAATGTGATACTGCAACTTCGATAATTTCCACTAGAGGGCAGTTTTCAGGGGTAAAGAATTACAGTTTTTGAAAATAGCTTACACATGATTTCTGAAACTATGGCTCCTTTTCTCTACACTCTACACACAAAACCCCAAAACACACACACAACATGCAAAACGTCACACATCTCTTGCAAAACCAAATACTTCATTCAAAATTATTTTAACTCTTCACAAAATTGTGTTTTTCCAATAAAACTCTACACACAAACCAGCAAATGATTAGCTCTTGTACACGCCAACTATACACGGATATGACAAATATAAAACACTACAATCTTGTGTCTTTTGCATGTTCAGTGTGCAGTGGAGTCCACGGCAGTTTGTCATAGCACTCACACGTATGTGTGCACAAATATATACAGTATGTATGCATATTCAGTATATATTTACACTATAAACAGAAATGCAAGGGGGGGAAAATAAAATGCATTTATTTCTCAAAACATTATATTTTCATCAAGATTTCAGGATGAACAGTAACAGACAAAACAAATACAGTAGAAGGTAAACAAAAGGCTTTTCCTTTTCCTCCTCCTCCTTGTTGTTGTCCTCGTCCCCCTCTTACTCTCACTCCTCTTCCGCTAACTCGTTCTCCAAAATTGGCCTCCATTGTTGTCCAAACCAAGAAAGCCAACCTGAAGCCTATTTATAGTGCTCAAGCTCTGATTTCTAAGTGAAGAAATTAGCTATGTGTTTTCACATGTGAGCACTGGGTGTAGGTAATCGGTAAATGAGTGTGGTATTTGGAATGGCAGTGTTTTCCAAACGAAACACAATACCTGTTAGTTTTCAATGATGTGTCCAATGTAGAACTGTGTTTAGTTTTACAATTGCAAACTGAGTGTAAAGCAGATAATACGCTTGCAGTTTTGCAGACTTGGTCTGAAGATTAGGTACACGAGGTAATGGTTTCACTGAGTATGCCTCACGTACCACTTATAGTTGTCACGCCCTGGTCTTAGTATTTTGTGTTTTCTTTATCTATTTAGTCAAGCCAGGGTGTGACATGGGTTTTTGTATGTGGTGTGTTTTGTATTAGTTTTTTTTCACATGTATTGGGATGGTAGCTTAGTGGGGTGTTCTAGATGAATCTATGGCTGTCTGAAGTGGTTCTCAATCAGAGGCAGGTGTTTATCGTTGTCTCTGATTGGGAACCATATTTAGGCAGCCATATTCTTTGAGTGTTTCGTGGGTGATTGTCCTTATGTCCTTTTCCTGTCCTTGTTCGGTGTTAGTTTACACCAGTATAGGCTGTTTTCGGTTTCCTTGTTACGTTTGTTGTTTTTTTTATTTTGATTCGTGTTTACTTTTGTTTATTAAACATGGATCGCAATCTACACGCCGCATTTTGGTCCGACTCTCCTTCGCACAAAGAAAACCGTAACAATAGTGTGTAAGCGATTGTAAAAAACTGTAATATACGTTTTAAACAAATGCATGGGATTTGCTCTTGTTCTCTTGATCACTATAACCATATCATCCCATCTCAACACCCTGGTTCTATGGCTAAAATCTTATCATGTTTTGGTAACAATATGTTCGGTGGGTAAAGCCAAGACCTTCAATGAGCTGACAGTAAAGTAACACAAAATAAGTAAAATACACTATGTTTTTAAGACTGCTGGTATAATCAATCTCTCTCCTAACCTCTAACATACCTCTGGAATTTGGACACTATGTGAATTTCCTTGAGTATTGGGGAGTCTTCTGAGACAGTTTCTGCAATAAAAAATGTAATGTTACAATAAGAGCTATTGACTTAATTTGAGGCTAATAGATTTGAATAGCTCAGAGTGATTACCGATTGCAGGAACAGGATTTCAGAGCTAAGGGCTTCTCTCAGCAGCTCCAGCTCTCCTTCTTTGTGCATCTCCAGCTCCTTTTTAAGTCTATGACACATTTGAAATGTTAAGTGTCTGAAAAGCTAGTCTCTCATTACACACACGTCAAATGTAACATAAAACAATTATCTAACATGAATTTAAGAGTTGGAGCAAATAGTACAACCAAAAGTTTACCCTACCAGCAAATTGGATCTAGAGATATTATACAATGGGTGGTTCTAATCTTGAATGCTGATTGGTTAAAACTGCATTCCAGCCAGCGTCTATTCCACAAGTTACCACTGGCTAAATCTATGACATTAAAATTGTATGGTTTGCACACTTACACTTTTAAAAAGACAGCACTAATTAAATTGACATGCATTCAATTTCAAACAATCAATAGCTGAGTAAAAAGCGTGATTAATGAACACACTCAAGAGGAATTATCATAACAGCGAGTGGGCCTCAGCTTCCCCAAAAGCCCCACCCTCAGCACATCCTGTGGACTAATCAGGCCGTCAGTAATGAAGGAGATTTGTGGAACAGAGGGACAGAACATGCTTCCCCCACGTATGATTTAAGAGCAGGAGGAGGCAAACACTTCCTCCCTGGGCCAGATTCTGTATCGATCCATCCTTTTCATTAAGTTCCTAAAATGAGAATCGTAGGATGTTCTTTTTTGACCAGATAATACAGGCAGCAGATCAAAGCCTTAATTCAAGAGATTGGGGTAATGTTGCTTTATTTAAGCATCCTGATCTGAAGAGTACAAGAATGGCAGGATGGGTGCAGGTCCTTTCAGCACATTTCAAGCAGGATCATTAGCAGGATGAGACAGGAAGACAATAAATGTGCAATTATTTGTGACCCACACACCAAATACCCAGACTCTTGCTGTTCTGTCAGAATTGACGATAGGATCCTTGTTATGTCTGTAAAACTCAGTCCTCACATATTTATTGTATATGCTTCCGAGCACATTTTTGCTCTAACTTCTGACTCTATCCACACCCCAGGATAAGCCTTGATCTATCCATAACGGACCACTCTCCTCACACAAACGCTATCCACGAAATTGAACTAGTCAGTGAGGCTCTCCGCAGGCCCCGGACTGGGAACCCTCGTTGCGGGCCCCGGACTGGGGACCGTTGCTGGAGGCTCCGGACTGTAGACCGCCGCTGTAGGCTCCGTGCCATGACTCATCACTGGGGGCTTCGTGCCCTGGATCATCACTGGATGCTTCGTTCCATGGATCATCACTGGAGGCTTCGTGCCATGGATCATCACTGGAGGTTCCGGGCCATGGATCATCACTGGAGGCTTCGTGCCATGGATCATCACTGGAGGCTTCGTGCCATGGATCATCACTGGAGGCTTCGGGCCATGGATCATGACTGGAGGCTCCGGGCCATGGATCATCAGTGGAGGCTCCGGGCCATGGATCATCATTTGAGGTTGCGTGCCATGGATCATCACTGGAGGCTTCGTGCCATGGATCATCACTGGAGGCTTCGTACCATGGATCATCACTGGAGGCTTCGTGCCATGGATCATCACTGGAGGCTCCGGGCCATGGATCATCAGTGGAGGCTCCGGGCCATGGAATATCACTGGAGGCTGCGTGCCATGGATCATCACTGGAGGCTTCGTGCCATGGTTCATCACTGGACTGGAGAGACACTCAGGAGGCCTGGTTCGTGGAGCTGGCACAGGATATACTGGGCAAAGGAGACGCACTGGAGGTCTGGAGAGCAGAGCTGGCACAACCCGTCCTGGCTGGATGCTCACCCTAGCCCGGCAACTGCGGGGCTAGGGTGAGCGTATATTTCTTTATTTATAATGTCGCCAACAAAAACAAGAAACAACAACACGACCGTGAAGCTTACGAGGGCTACAGTGCCACTAACAAAGACAACTTCCCACAATAACAAAAGGGATAAAGGCTGCCTAAGTATGAATCCCAATCAGAGACAACGATAGACATCTGTCCCTGATTGAGAACCATACCCGGCCAAAACATAGAAACCTAAAACATAGAAATAAAGAACATAGAACATAGAACGCCCACCCAAATCACACCCTGACGAACCCAAATAGAGACATAAAAAGGCTCTCTAAGGTCAGGGCGTGACAGTGCAGTTGATTACCTTAAGCAAGTGCTGTCTGTGAGGGGCTTCTGGGTGACCATCAGACTCTCTGCACTTAAGGACTCGGTCATTGATTTAGCCTCACTCAGCTGGCTCTCCAGGTCTGAAATGAACAACTCTTAATGTAAACATTACCTCCACATACCAGTCTGTTTTTCTCTAAAGAAAATGACACTAGGGGATGGATTCAGTTTAGTCTGCACGTTTTACTGTACGCTGTCTTTAGGATTGTTTGTTTTATCTGGTGGCAAGCATTGAAACGTCTGCCTGACAACAGAGCTGGATCAAATCTACCTTTCATAATATGTTCCAGTCCTTGTAGCTCCAAATGGAGACCTCTCTTTTCTTCTTGCATAGACTTCATCTGAGTATTCGTCCGGCCCATGGAATCCATCTCTAAGACAGGATGGAAAAAACAGTACAAGGGGTCACCATAAAGTCTCAGGGTTGGTCAGAACAGGGCATGATTAGTGTAGCATCAGGTTATATAATGTAAATATATTATCCATTAATAAACTAGCAATACCCAATTAATATAAAATGACCCTACTTCACATGTTAATATAAACAGTGGCTTCTCTACCTTTGTTTAAAGAGCTAACCTCCTCCCCCAAGTTACGTATCTCAGATTGGGTTTGGCTCTCAAACACAGTCTCCCTGTTATTCAAAAGGCTAAAGTCGCTGTTGAAAGTCATGATTTCTTTCATGAAATTCTCCTGTTCCTCCTTCGACGACTTCTTTATTTTCTCCTTCAAACATATGAGCACAGCAAAAAAAAGGTAAATAGATTAATGTAGCCTATATCTATTGAATAACAATGTACTGTCATGTGGTATTTGTTTAACGTTTGAGTGTGCTTGAATGCCCTTGACAAGAATCACTCACCAAGTGTTTCCTGAGATCCCTCTGCTGTCTCAGAAGCTCCCCTGCCTGCTTTTCAACTTGTACTTGATGTTTTTTCATTAGGTCATACTGCAGCTTTGTCTCTGATAGATGCTGAGCCTGGAAGGACACACTTTTAGCAGTTCCATAAAACAAAACAAAAATGATATTTTTGTTAGCCTGTCCCATTCCATGAAGTTTGATACTTGATTGAACAGTTAATATATTGAAATCAAGGGAAAATATGTTCTCATTTTAGTAGCTATACTATAGGCACACTGTATTGCCTAGCCTCAACATTCCCCTCACAATATTTATATAT
The DNA here is from genome assembly GCF_036934945.1 of Oncorhynchus masou masou. NCBI lineage: Eukaryota > Metazoa > Chordata > Actinopteri > Salmoniformes > Salmonidae > Oncorhynchus > Oncorhynchus masou. The sequence continues at coordinate 58,037,239 of NC_088234.1, forward strand.
ATATATTTTTTATAAGCCATTCAGACCAAAAAAAGGCAAATGGTACCATTAAGGTAATTACATACTACCTGGCTTCAAATGATATAAGCAATTGTGAAGGTTAATTGTGCTAGTGGAAAGCATTGAAAATTACTGTCTAAAATGCATGGCATTCAGGACAATTGGTTACTATGAGTGTTAAAGTTAAAAAAATAAAACAGTAACCTTAGTGTCCTAAATATAATGAAGGGAACAGTTAAAGAGAGCTTGAAAGTAAACTGGCTGGCTGAAGACACATTTATGATTGAGCAAGCTAAGTGGCATAGACTATGGAACAACAAACACAAAGTTTGAGCTGTTTCATAAAGATAGTGTGCTTAAAACACTTAGTGTGCTTAAAACACTTTATCAAACATGTATATGTATGCTATTAACCTACAGCAACTCAATTTAGCATAATCTTAAATATCAGTAAAATAGATGGAATATATTGGCTGAATATATATGTAATATTCAGCAGCAGCCTATAGTTCAGAGGTTATTGCATCTCATCTCAATGAATGACTCTTTTGATTTGACCCCTGTAATTGGCAATCTTGTTATGTTCCTCTTTGACATGTACAGGAAGTGCTCAACAATATTATGAAAAGTTAATGAATCTATCTTCCACACATAATTCATTTCAAGCATGTTAAAACGTTGCTTGCTATAATACTAATGTAATCCTGCGGAAACTAGGAATTGATTTTGTAGTGCCACTTGCAATTGATCCACAGTCTCTGATGAGGCCTCTAATAGATTAAGGGTTTTAATCATACAATTAATCACCTCTTTAATGTGTCTCAATATGTATCAATATACTGCACTTAATCTGTCAACACACTCTCTCGGGACTAATTAATGTAGCTATTTGACTGTACATTCACTGTACAACTCTGTAGCCTACATTCACTGTTCAATGAAGTGTCTGTTCTTATCTCTGTCACTTCAACAATATTGTGTCAGACCATGCTTTGAGGTTCTCTCTCTCACACATAGGTAATGATAACAGCAGATTCACCTGTTCATCAAGTTCCTTGGAGAGACATTCTGATTTTGCTGTCAATGACTTGACCCTGTCTTGACATCTTGCAATAGCAGCCTTGACTGACAGAACATTGAATAAGGAAACACAACAGTGACCTTCATGACAAACACAACCAGTCACATTCTTTCCACCAATTCCTGCAAAAGTTAATTGAAAACTAAAAGTAGTATAATTTAGCTAACATTGTGTCAATAACAGCTAGCTTGATATTAGAAAGGAAATTATGGTTGGCAGCTCACCCTCTTGAGATTGTCGCGTTTTCTCCGATATTTGCTGTTCAGTTAGTAGAATTTGTTGAAACAGAGTATCCAAACTCATATCTTTATCGGATAAATATGCTATCTAGCTGTATTAACTTTTTAATTGTTTATTAAATATGACACCAGGACAGCAGTAAAACATACAAGTGTGTTGAGATTCCAGTCGAATTCCCGCCAACAAATGTGTACGTGTTCTATAGCGCGCATGTAGTCCTATTCTAGGGTGCGCGAGCCTATTTGTAGGCATGAGAGGTCAGTTTACTTTTACCAGAAAACCTACTAATATCGTGTAACATTTCAAATAGTCCTCACCCAAGCGGATGTGTTTCTTAAACCCACAGAAATATGTTGAACCTGAGGGTAGCCTAGGGGGCTTTTCATTGAAGCCTACCACAATGAATACATTATGTAGGCCTAAACATACTGAGAAATGTACCAGTGCAGCCATTCTCTCAAGATCGCTTTCATTCATCACAGTTCTGCTTCAATGAACTATTAGTTCTGACATCCACAGTATTGTTTGACGTTTGTAAGCACAGTTGGCAATCAATAGCTTTAATTCAGTGTCATTTGCTCCTTCAAGATTTGTCACATAGGCCTATAGAGGCTAATTCTTTACTTTACTCAATTTTCTCCTGAGCACTGCTAGAAAGAATGGTTTGAGCCAGTGCCATGAAGAACATTAAAGTGTGAATGCCTGCCTCCTTATATGACCAGGACTATATCATTCTGACATTCATTTGCTAAATTAATAGTAAATATTGATTGAGGCTTTTCATAAATCCCAGATTGATGTTGCTCACCTTCATGAGGTTGGCAACCTTCCCTTTGAAATTAAAATAGCCAAGTTACCAAATTATATAGGTTTTCCAGACAATTAACTAACACTATATGTTTCCATATTTTATTTTATTTGAACAAAACTATAATTTGAAAGCTCCCTTTGAAAAAGCCAATTAATTGTAAACTTCATTTACATTTGGCCCGAGCCTATGCGGTTTTGCAATTTAGGACTAGGCCTATTTGTGTTCCCCTTATACATTCACTGAATTTATGTTGCTATTGTCCAGTATAATTACCCTAAACTGTAAAAAAGACCTGAATAAGATGTAAAAAAAAAAATCCTGTTGTCTTTACCGTGACTTACTGACAGTGAGTCACTGTAAAAATGTACATTATGTTCCAAAGAAAAATTTGGTTTAACAGTACCCTACTGTAAACTTTACAGTAATGTACTTTTAAACCAAGTTTATTTGGAATATTTACTTTTTACTATAGTTACTATAAAAACAACAAGATATTTTTACATAATTTTCTGGGCTACCTAATAAAAGAAACGTCCCTTTTTCAGGACCCTGTCTTTCAAAGATAATTCGTAAAAATACAAATAACTTCACAGATCTTCATTGTAAACGGGTTTAAACACTGTTTCCCATGCCTGTTCAATGAACCAAATACAATTAATGAATATGCACCTGTGGAATGGTCATTAAGACACTACTTACAGACGGTACGCAATTAAGGTCACGGTTATGAAAACGTAGGACACTAAATAGGCCTTTCTACTGACTGGACAGAACGGACAGCTGATCTTCCTCGCAGTGGCAGACCACTTGTAACAACACCTGCACAGGATCAGTACATCCAAACATCACACCTGTGGGACAGGTACAGGATGGCAACAACAACTGCCCGAGTTACACCAGGTACACACAATCCCTCCATCAGTGGTCAGACTGTCCGCAATAGGCTGAGACAGGCTTGACTGAGGGCTTGTAGGCCTGTTGTAAGGCAGGTCCTCACCAGACATCACCGGCAAAAACATCACCCTGGACCCGACAGAACAAAGCCTGGACCCGACAGAACTGGCAAAAAGTGCTCTTCACTGACGAGTCGTGGTTTTGTCTCACCAGGGGTGATGGTCAGATTTGCGTTTATCGTCAGAGGAATGAGCGTTACACTGAGGCCTGTACTCTAGAGTGGGATCGATTTGGAGGTGGAGGGTCTGTCATGGTCTGGGGCGGTGTGTCACAGCATCATCGGACTGAGCTTGTTGTCATTGCAGGCAATCTCAACGCTGTTTTTTTACAGGGAAGACATCCTCCTCCCTCATGTGGTACCCTTCCTGCAGGCTCATCCTGACATGACCCTCCAGAATGACAATGCCACCAGCCATACTGCTCGTTCTGTACGTGATTTCCTGCAAGACAGGAATGTCAGTGTTCTGCCATGGCCAGCGAAGAGCTCGGATCTCAATCCCATTGAGCACGTCTGGGACCTGTTGGATCTGAGGGTGAGGGCTAGGACCATTCCCCCCAGAAATGTCCGGGAACTGGCAGGTGCCTTGGTGGAAGAGTGGGGTAACGTTTCACAGCAAGAACTGGCCAATCTGGTGCAGTCCATGAGGAGGAGATGCAATGCAGTACTTAATGCAGCTGGTGGCCACACCAGATACTGACTGTTACTTTTGATTTTGACCACCCCCCCTTTGTTTAGGGACACATTGTTCCATTTCTGTTAGTCACATGTCTGTGGAACTTGTTCAGTTTATGTCTCAGTTATTGAATCTTGTTATGTTCATACAAATGTTTACACGTTAAGTTTGCTGAATAAACGCAGTTGACAGTGAGAGGACATTTCTTTTTTTGCTGAGTTTTCAAGAAGGTAGGCCTATGCACACTTAGCTTGCTTCTGTGTTTGTTAAATCATCATCTAAGTCTACTCTCGGACAAGCATTTGGTTTATGGAATTTTATTCAGCAGATTACATGGTCGGTTAATAGTTATGCATTATGCAGTCCTTAAACATCTTTTATTAAGCATACTTAATTCAGAAATGTTACTCGCCAGCCCATTCATGTGCTTCATTGTTTGCAGTCCGGCTGACATGTATTTCCTATTCCTAGGAGTAGACGACGCACCTGATTGGTGCCAATTCATGCCCGGTTTCGAGGAGCCAATTTTGCCTCATGGGTTTAGTTTCTCCCTATTTGTTATTTTGAGATTACATAAATATATAGTCTTTGTGTCATTTGAGTTCATAAGGCCATTTTGTTCTATGGTGATTCATTTATTAATGTTATTTCACAGATGTAGGCTGAGAGGTTGATGTGCCTAATGTTACCTCTCTAGAGTAGTGAGTTGGTATGACCCAATCCAGGAGGGCTGTCAACAGGTATGTTGTCTTTTTCAGACTTTCAGTTGGGCGTGTTCCCCTGCTCAAACGTTGAATGCATTAACCAATGGTTGCATGCAACGTCATTGACTGTGTCATCGACTGACAGATTGCTATAACATATGATGTGGTTAGCTGATATGTAAAATATCTATCCAGAAATTGTCAAATCTGGCAGGTGTCAACAACACCTGGGCAGAGGAATGCGCCCATTGACTTCTGATAGTCGCCTGCCTGTCTGGCAGCCATAATGTTAAACGACATGCTTGTTGCGAGGCCTTATTAAGTGCAGCTTTATGGTTAAAAGCTGTAGTTCACAGTAAAAGTTTTTGCAAAGACAGTTTATTCTACATCCTTTCCATTTTTTTTGGGGGATCCCTTTTGTTGGCACATTAATTGGGGAGGATGGGCTCGTGGTAATGGCTGGAGCGGGATTAATACAATGGTATCAAATACATGAAACACATGGTTTGATACCATTCCATTTGCTCCATTTCAGACATTATTATGAGCCATCCTCCCCTCAGCAGCCTCCATTGCTTTGTAGGCCTATATATTCGAAAGATAGTGGATAAATCATGATAGTTCACTCAGGCCTCTTATTGTTGGAAAAATTATCAGTTTCGGTTTGCTTAACGGGGTAGCCCATAGACACCAATGTGATAGCATCTGGGTCTGGTCTGCTTAGTTCATTGACTTCAATTGTACCATAAATAATTAGTGGGTGAAATGTCTCGCTTCCTTTTCCGTGTCTGACGCAAAGCTTGCGTTCCCCTGCTTAGATGTTGCATGCATCAACCAATGGTTGCATGCCACGTCATTGACTGTGCAGCTGGGCACTAGATTGCTATAATATGTGGTATCATGTAAAATACCTATCCAGGTGTTGTAAGATCTGACATGCGTCACCAACGCCTGAGCAGGGGAACACCACCTTAGTCTTCTCTTTCACACTATCTGTAAAAATGTAAATAGCCTTGCTCTCTCAGCTTCCCATTTATGTATTAAAGGATTTAGTCCAGTTGATATGGTGGAGTGGAGGGGAACATTCATTCATTGTTGATTGTTTCGGTCAACAGTCGAGTGGGTCTAACCATAGAAAATTCCTTTAAAATTCCTTTAAATTCCTTCTGTATTTAGCCTAGTGAAGGACTGAAAACGAATCAATAGGGCATGTATTACATCTCACTTAATAGGATGTGTATCTGTGTTATTATATGGTCAACGTTAAAGTGTAGGCCTAATATAGAAAAGTATGTCAAATGAACCTAATAGGCCTAATGAAATATGTTAAAATGTTCATTATCATAAACCACTCAATTTTTGTGATTTGTATAGCCTCCAATTAATTCAGATAGTTTCATATTACATTCGCCACGTCTAGGCTATAGTGATTGCATTATTTTGCCTATAATCAGATACATGTTGAAGCTTTTTTAAACCAACAGATGGCGATATTCACCCATGTTCACGTTTTATAGCCGATGTCAAGAGTGGATAGAAGGAGCGCACTGCTGGCTCTACACTCTCAGCTCTGGTACTGTATGGTACTGTGTGGTTTGCACTACAATCAGCAGCACACATCAGATAGACAATTTAGGCTCCGTCTCCTTTTTCATTACACGCTCCAAATGTGTGGCGAAAGCGCAACCTGAGCATAGCAAACACTAAGTCAGCATTAATACGCAACGATCTGAATAGATGTTTCAATGTGAAAAAGGAACAGTGACAGGTTTCAGTCGAATTGGTGGGATAGCGTCGCACGTCAACACAGATATTCAATCGATAGTGTACTTGTAGGCTACAGCATATTATCTGTGCGCATGGGGTTGTCTCTCGCTAAAATTTGAGTGTGCTGTTTTGAACGGACATAGCAGCTTTGGTTTTGACTAAGGTATTGGGGATAGTCACACAACACGTTGTTTAACCTCTACATGTTGTGAACTCTCTGTAACCCCATGAATAATATAATATTGTAAATTATAAGGGTGTAGCCTTGTCCGATGGAATGAATCAAGACACTATAATATTTTGATACAATTTAATACAGAATCAACAATCAAAACATTTGCAAATAGTGTCATACCATATGTTTTCACAAATAAGATATTGCGTATGTATTTAGCCTCACATCGACACTGTATTCCAGAAATAAAATGTGTCTGAAAGTTTGAATTGATCTACTTGTCATCACCGAAATCCACGTTGAAACGCAGAAGTTCCACTGCCTTGCCGCTGCTGCCGGATTGGGGTTACTGCACTATTGAGCAGTGGGCTACAGCATCCTCGCGCGCTAAGACACACGCGGACATCCTACGAGCTGGAGTTCGGAGAGCACTCACCGGTTCGTTTTGTCTCCTTGTGATCTCTCATCCAAGTATTTTATTTAGTTTTTAAACGGAATCATTCTGTGGTTGATGGTATCGGTTATCTGTCGCAAAACATTGGAGTACTTTTGGGTCGGAATGTTTTACGCATGAAGTCAGCTGGATGTGTTCTGTAGCCTATGTCGGACCTCATCCACCCGATATTTTCAATGGATTTGAATAGAGTGGAAATGCCTTGGGAATAAAATCACAAAGTTTTTTTCTATATGTTCTATAAATTCCATTGTAACAAGGCATCACACGGATACAAACGCAATGATTTTCATCACACTTTATGTCGTGCTGCCTCTTTTAGGTAAGTTTTAGTTTCTCAAGGCCTATTACTTATGAATATGACTAATATATGCTATACATGCCTAGTATGTGCATTTTTAAATGGACAATAATAAGAAATCAGAGGGCAGCTGAGTTGAGTACATAGGAAACCTATAGTGATCTTTGTGGAGAGAGATGAGCCACCATAATGCGGACCATGCCCATTGACTACCGAAAAATCAAATACGAGCTCATGTAGCCTAATCGAAGTTAACTGAGTTCTAATTCGGTAATAGACACAACTAAACACAGTGGCAATTCATTATCCGTCTCTCATGTATAGCCTATATACAGTACTATAGCCTACATTGAAAAATAAAAAGCATAACATGTTTTACCCGTTTCATATTTAATAACTTTACTTGTTCTCAGCTGATTTTTTAAATATTTCACAAATGTATAGGGTATGCGATGCATTGATCACTATGTCAGTGACGAGTAGCCTATATGAGATGTTTGTGTTGTTGTTATTGTCACGGAGTTGCGCACTAAAATACGCTCAGTACAGCGTTAATACAGTATGTTAATCTGTAAAGAAGCTTTCATTTGGATTAATCTCTGAATGTGTATTGTGACTAAATCCCGTAAAGCCTACAATATTTAACATTTAAACGACAGAAACATTATTAGTATTATCACTATTTATTCTCCCCAAACAGATGTATTGTATGCCCAGGAGAATGTCCTTTCTGGTCCCAACCGCCTCGACTGTGTCAAGGCGAGTGAGCAGTGTATGAAGGAGCAAGGATGCAGCACCAAGTATCGGACAATGAGACAGTGCGTTGCTGGGGGGAAGGAGAGAAACTTTAGCATGGTAGCCGGACTGGAGGCGCAGGACGAATGTCGGAGCGCCATGGATGCGCTCAAGCAGAGCCCCCTGTATAACTGCAGATGTAAAAGGGGTATGAAGAAAGAGAAGAACTGCCTTCGCATCTATTGGGGAATCTACCAGACTTTGCAGGGTATGCACTTTGGTATCATTGCAGTTGGCTACAACACAGCAATCACACATTGTCAGAAGTCAATCTGATGTTAATCAATGGTTTTAAAAAAAAACATTTCCCAGACCTGCTGTATGAGTAATGTATTAACGGACCATGTAAACTGCTAAAGCAATACCGTTTCAGGGAGAAAACAACACATTATTGGGTGCGTAACTTTCCCGTCCGTGCGTAATGGGAAAGGAGTGAGTAATAACCTTAAACCAATCTCTTAGAATGAATCGAGTGTAAAGCCCTTTGTCACTCGTCATCTTGCAGTAGATCGCACACAAAAAGTGTACTGCCTAATGCCAGTGGCCAGTGGGGCAGTAGGGGTTCTCAGTTGCTGACCAATATGCCTAATCAACCATAGCCTAACGAGTAGTAGGGCGTCATGGAAATTGACTGACCTAGATACCCATCTCATGTGTATGCGCATGTGAAGAAATGGCAAGCCATGGTAGTTTACAAACATTTAGTGAAAACAATAACCCACGTGCATGCTCTTTAAATAAAATCTATATATCTTTATGTATGTGTGTATGTATGTATGTATGTATGTCTGTCTAGCTGGTTGTCTGCAACATGTACATGCCTATTAACACTACAAGAGTATGTTAAAAATCACATTGTATTTCAATATTCCTTTCAGGGAACGATTTCCTCGAGGACTCTCCTTATGAGACCATGAATAGCAGGCTGTCTGACATATTCCGACTGGCCCCCATTATTTCAGGTAAGGGCATGGATTTATTAAGAGTTTACTATCGTGCAACTTATTTAAAAGTTCACGAACGGACACTTGGCTTCTTTGTGAAAGTATACAGATGAAATGCTGTCTGTGCATGTTCTTAGTGAAATTGTGTTTCTATTTTTTTTTACAATCCTCACACTTTCCCTCTTTCGCCCCAATGAAATGCATGACCATTGTTAGTGAATTTGCACGGGGAGCTATAGTTCTGAGTGTTCACTGAGAGCTCAACACGGAGTGTGGTGGTGTGGAGTTGTAAAAATGTAAAAATGCGTCAGGTTGTAGCATAGTTTATTGAGCTGTGTTTAAATTGTACATTGAATTGTGATGGTCATATCAAATCGATCTTGAATGCGGGGAGGGGGTATCACATAGGACCCGTTACACGCATTGGTGGAGTGAGTTTATGTTCAATTATGAGCTGCCTCTAGATGGCAATATTTTCCCTTGTTCACGATCGCACAGGTGCTATCCATGGAAGCTATAGCGGCCTTTGACTTTACCTTGGTCTATGTTGTGAGAAACTACAATCCGGTGCTGGTGAGGTGCCATGTTGTGTGGCTGGTGATGGAGAATAAGAGAGCTTGAGATGAGTTTCATAAGCACATAGAAATGTAACACAGAAATTTGGCTCTATTTAGATTTGCAATCGGATTGTGAATATGAAGGGGAGCTAATCTTTTCATACATTTCCTGTCCTAATTTAAATGGCCAAGACTGTAACACTGAGCAAAAGTATTGATCCTGCCTGCAAAAGGAATCACCTGTTATTATGTCACTTGTGGACATACTTGTGTAAATAATATAGTAGGCCTACATTTCTCAATTACACTAACCTGACCAAAGGTATTTATTTTTATTTATTTTACCTTTATTTAACTAGGCAAGTCAGTTAAGATCAAATTCTTATTTTCAATGACGGCCTAGGAACCCTGGGTTAACTGCCTGTTCAGGGGCAGAACGACAGATTTGTATACTGCGGGGACTTGCTTCCATTCAGCAACAAGAGCATTAGTGAGGTCGGGCACTGATGTTGGGCGTTTAGGCCTGGCTAGCAGTCTGCGTTCCAATTAATCCAAAAGGTTTTTGATGGGGTTGAGGTCCGGGCTCTTTGCAGGCCAGTCAAGTTCTTCCACATCGATTTTGACAAACCATTTCTGTATGGACCTCGCTTTGTGCACAGGGGCATTGTCATGCTGGAACAGGAAAGGGCCTTACCCAACTGTTGCCACAAATTTGGAAGCACAGAGTCGTCTAGAATGTCATTGTATACTGTAGCGTTAAGATTTCCCTTCACTGGAACTAAGGGGCCTAGTCCGAACCATGAAAAACAGCCCCGACCATTATTCCTCCTCCACAAAACTGTACAGTTGGCACTATGCATTGGGGCAGGTAGTGTTCTCTTGGCATCCGCCACACGCAGAGTCGTCCGTCAGACTGCCAGATGGTTTAGTGTGATTCATCACTCCAGAGAACGTGTTTCCACTGCTCCAGAGTCCAATGGCGGCGAGATTTACACCATTCCAGCCAAAGTTTGGCATTGCACATGGTGAACTTAGGGTTGTGTGGGCTGCTCGGCCATGGAAACCCATTTCCCTAAGCTCCCGATGCACAGTCATTGTGACGTTACTTGCTGATGTTACTTCCAGGGGCAGTTTTGAACTCGGTAGTGAACTCGGGGGTCCCGTTCTATGAGCTTGTGTGGCCTACCACTTCGTGGCTGAGCTGTTGTTGCTCCTAGACATTTCCACTTCATAATAACAGCAGTTAAAGTTGACCAAGGCAGCTCAAACAGGGCAGAAATTTGACAAACTGACTTGTTGCAAAGGTGGCATCCTATGACAGTGCCATGTTGAAAGTCACTGAGCTCACTGGCCATTCTACTGCCAGTGTTTGTCTTGGAGATTACATGGCTGTGTGCTGGATTTTATACACCTGTCAGCAACGGGTGTGGCTAAAATAGCCAAATCCACTATTGGCCATGTAGTGTATATAACCTGGAAGCATAGACAATTATGGTTGTTCCTTTAGTTAATTATTTTTTGTATATTGATTGCTAAACTGACAAAATCAAGGGGCAATTTCGTTAAATCATCAATGGCGATAGAGACATAAACTGCAGCAACATGATGTGTCCTTGGGCAAAGACCCAAATAATGTTTCTAGGACAAATACTCTAATTTCAGAAAAGTGGAAATTACACATCAGTCATTATAGATGCCTGTCAGAATAGAGCCAAACATCAAAGCTACATTTCTAGCTTCTTAGGAGCATAGTTCATATCAAGGCAAATAACAGCCCCAGACATTTTCCCCTCTGAGCTACCAGAACAGAAAGATTTATAGGAAAGCGCTCAGCATTTGAAGGTGCTCCTTATTCCCCTTTGAAAAGCTCTTTATGTTGATTGACGGTTGCACATTTCTCTCTTAGCTACGTGTCCCACAGATCATCCGTACTTGCTTATCATGGGGAATTTATGGGCCAGGCAGGGTGAGAGGGACACCTTATGGGTGAGAGGGGTGACAGGACGGGTGTCAGGGAGGTTTAGTTCAACACAGTGCCTCCCACAGGCCCTACTTCCAGGCAGCCCTATAAAATGGCTGTCTCCGTAAGGCTGAGAGGACTCATAGATCAGCTGACTGATTCATAGTGGGGAACAAAGGGAGGCATTGTGAGATGTAATTAATCTGTAATAGGCCCCTGCTTTGGCCCTGAGCCTCATAATCTCCAGTGACACTCTGGTCATTCTCCTCAGACCCTTCCTGATTATAGTGAGGTTTATTCCTGATCTTTCCTACACACTGACCCCCAGGTCCCACTGTCCCCATTCCCACCTCCACTCTGGGTACTGTAGGCCTCTGATGGACTGAACCAGACATAAAGCTTGAACAATATCAGTGAAGCTTATACTGTAGCTGCCTTAAAGCATGCTGGCTGTCCTTTATTAAGTCACATGAGAATAGAATAGAGTAGCATTAGAACAGCAGCTCAAATGTGTGAAGAGGATGTGGAAAGCCCAGAGCGTGATTGCATGGACACACACACATTTGCCCATACATACACACACACCTTATCAACAATTTTTAATGGAAGAGCTCCACAGGTAAGCAGGCAGGAGCCATCCAGGGCAGTCAATAGCTCAGGAATAAGGCTATACTCCACAATGTCTGGGACAGAGCCAAAGACTCATACTGCACACAAGTACACACACACACACACACACACACACACACACACACACACACACACACACACACACACACACACACACACACACACACACACACACACACACACACACACACACACACACACATTCACTGAGTGTACAAAACATGACATAGACTGACCAGATGAATCCAGGTGAAACCTATGATCCCTCATTGATTTCACTTGTTAAATCCACTTCAATCAGTGTAGATGAAGTGGAGGAGACAGGTTGTGTAGGTGTGCCATTCAGAGGTTGAATGGGCAAGACAAAAGATTTAAGAGCTTTTGAACGGAGTATGGTGGTAGGTGCCAGGTGCACCGGTGTGAGTGTGTCAAGAACTGCAACGCTACTGGGTTTTTCACACTCAACAGTTTCCTGTGTGTATCAAGAATGGTCCACCACCTAAAGGACATCCAGCCAATTTGACACAACTGTGGGAAGCATTGGAGTCAACATGGGTCAATATCCCTGTGGAACGCTTTCGCCACCTTGTAGAGTCCACGCCCAGACAAATTGAGGCTGTTCTGAGGGCAAATGCGTGTGCAACTCAATATTAGGAAGGTGTTCCTCATGTTTTATACACTCAGTGTACATCCAGTTCTAAGTTAATTACATTATTTTCAAATATTTTCTCCAGGCAGGTAGAATGCTTTTAGCCTTATGTTGAGTCAGGGTGAGTCACTTCCCACTGGGCAAAAACTGGTTGAATCAACGTTGTTGTCACGTCATTTCAAGCAAAAAATCAATGTGATGACTCTGAATCAATGTGGAAAACTGATTGGATTTGCAAAAAGTCATCAACGTAAGGGAATTTCTTTTTTCACCCAACTTTTAAACTTAATCCAATGACATGGTGATATCTTTTTTAATTTAATGTTGAATTCACGTAAATTGACAACTCAACCAAATGTAAAGCAAAACTAAACATTGAAATGATGTCTGTTCCCAGTAAGTCAGTCTCTTAAAACCTCCTAAATATAATAGCAACATTTAGATTTCTGCCTAAATAGACATACCCTAAAGTAACTGTTACTCATGTGTAATTACATGACTCTGGTAGAGTTACATAGTTCAGAATACACAAGCACACACAAAATAACTTTTTTTTTGTATTTTTATGTTAAAACTCATCTTTCATTGACAAGCTATAAGTGAATGATTGATACCCAGAGCTGGAAACAAATCAGATGGCTTCTACAATATTTGAACAATATCCTAAAAAAAATGGGATTGATAGACCTAACAACTAGAAATGAGTAGATGTTTTAGTAGGTGGTGTCAGGTGTGGTCACAGGACGTTTCCAAGTGTCCCTGAACCTCTCCAAAGTGGCTTATGTCTGTAAATTAGATCATTCCAGTGCTATTACATATTTGCAATCCCTACATGCTATTTGTTCAATATAAAAACACAATTTCTACCATTTCAACCTCTCCAAAGTACCTGAACCTTTAGTCTAGGCATATCCACTGTATTGATCCCACATACAAATGACAGTTTTACAAAAACAGTGTAAAAGCAACAGGAATACATAAAAAATATATAAAAATGTTTTATCAAACACCAACTTGGTTACACACGTGTCATTCACTAAAAAAGGTGTAAAAATAGAAAAAAGCTGAACTATTTACAAATTGCATTTGTGTTCGTTTTACATCCCAGGTTTAGATGATTGGATTTCACTATCACCGTAGCTTGTGCATATCGTGATAGTCTTTGAAGCAGTCCCTCTCTGCCAGGAAACAAAAAGCAAATTGGCATTTTGGACAGAAGATCTGGCATTTCCCCCCTTTTACCCCGTGTTTTGTGCAATGCTTGCAGTTCTTCCTTTTGTCTTTTGGCATATGTGTTTTATAGTGGCGCTCACCTTGAGTGGGGGGGTCTTGTGATGGTTGTGAGGTTGCTTTGGGCCCCCAATTCAGCCATTTCCAACACCAGCTGCTCTCTGAAGGCCAACTGGGAGAGAGGTGTTTGACCTTTTGCTTTGGCCATCTGCTTGTGGAGAATGAAAGCATTTACTGTAGCAATGTCCACAAAGTGGTAAAAAAAAAGTCTTATACCACTTCCTGGTCTGGTGGAGGACCTGGTAGTAGCCTATCAGAGCATCAGATAGGTCGACACCCCCCATGTTGGCATTGTAGTCCTTCACAGAAACGGGGACATTCTTCCCTTTTCACCCTCCTTTAGACGTGGTCGTTATTGAATGCCTTATGCTGTGTGGTAAGCATGGTTACTTTCCTAGTGCCCTTCCATTTCACAAAAAGCAGCTTGTTAGTCCTGATCAAACCTATGGTCCCCCTCTCCGCTGTCTTTACCCTGTTATTTACCTTGATATTCGGGAAACCAATTCTGTTAGGAGGAATGGTGCCACAAGCCCCAATTTTATTTTTCAAGAGGTCTATGAAAAGTGGGAATTGAACCATCAGACAGGGTGATTGACATAGCAATGGGGGGGTGAAGACCTTGACTGGCGGGTGCGCTTGCTGGTGAGGGGTGGCTCCCAAACATCATCATCCAAATCCTCCACTCTGTAGTGAATAAAATACAGGGATATGCTGTTATAAGACACACAGAATTTCAGTTGACTAAATTTACAAAACAACATTAATGTAAAGTAAAAACACCAAGCCTAAACTTTATCTGTACAGTGACTCACATAGAAGGTGTCAAGCACACACACAATGCAAAAAGTAACACTTTGGAGACAAAGACAGAGGTCAGAACCACAAATTAAGAATGGCCATAAGAGTTCAGTGGTCTCTCCAAAGTTACAAGGATGAAACTTAGAACAGCAAACAGTGAACTAATATGAAACATAGACATGAACTACTTTGGAATTATATAACATTAAAATGACTTGTTACATAGGTCTATGTAAATTAAATCCAAATCCTCGTAGTCCAAATCGCTCCCCTAATCCGAGTCTGACCAGTATTTTATTCAAAGTTTCTGTCGGTATACTTATTCATAGCTGTCGGTATACTTATTCATAGCTGTCTTCTTTTTAGCTTCCTGTTCGATATTCTTAGTTTTGACCTTTATTTCCCCCCATGAGAAGCCATATTTTATGCTGAAGCTATGAAATTAAAGCGATTAAATCTGTTTACAATGTAATGTAGCGTGCTTGGTGCGTCTCGTCTCTGAGCCAGTTAGCAATAGTTTGCATTATGCATAAAAGTTTCTAGGCCTTGCTTTGTCCCACCCAGGTCAACTACATATCCCTGGAAAGCTTATCTCATTGGCTACAAGACTGTCAAGGTGCCATAGTAGCCAATACCCTGTGTAAGCAGGCAAAATCATATTTTTAATGCGCAGCGATATAGTCACCCGGTAGACATTCAATGTTGCCATTAAGTCACACATCATCAGATAGCATTGGCAATAGGCTCCTTTCATACTCGCCATGTAGCTTTAGCTCAAACACAGACCAAATCGAAGTTAACCTAGTAAGATGTTTCCTGTTTGGTGTTAACGTTGTGTAAAATAAATATTTTGACTCTCTGGGCTGGTGATCAGTAACGGTAGGTCACAGGCAGACAAATAAGACATCCTCATGATCTGTGGAGTCCCAGCTTTCGGTGTGTATCAATATTGTTCCGTGTTTATTTCATTTATGTTTCACAACGCTAACCAGAATGTAGCTAGCAGCCACCTTGAAATTAGGTCATCGGCTCGGCTTGTCCTTATACATTTGTTTCCCCATATATTGTAGTAGGTCACACCAAAGATTTTAAGGCACAGATCAATAGCCAAGATACTCAGATTTCCGCAGACACCCTGCTTTTGCAGATAGGAGCTACCGTTCTCATTTCAGACTGAATTGAATAAAAAACATCTAATAGGGTCCCCAAATATGGGGACTTTACATTCAAGAGGTTAATGTGGTAGAAGTTGCCACATGAGAAACTTAATCTGAAGAACAGAACAATCACATTTTTGATTTGATTTCGATTTTCCATTTCAGTCACATTGACAAAAAATACTTTAATAATATCTCGACACACAAATGAATAAAATCAGCAGATAGCGAATTGGGCCTTTTTTGATGCAACACTCATTTACCACATCAGTGACCACATCATGCTTTGAGGCTGTAGCTGAGTTATGTGTTTCTTCTTCTTCTTCTAATACAAGTGGTGCAGCTTGTTTCTTTCCCCTCCATTTCCTTACAGAAATCCTAAGTCTCTCTCAGGGAGAACTACCTGTATTGATGTCTGTGTTTCTACTCGATTAAATGGATCATTAAATGCTTCTGGGCTTCCGGTGTCTGCAGAGCTCATTGCTTCTTATTAGCAAGAAGTGCCATGCTGTTGTCTGTGTGCCAGGTTAGGGTATCGGTAAAACATACTTAGTTTGGAGTGGTTCATGGGTAAAGGGTCACGAAAGCCACAACTGCTTTCATAAGACAGACAAGGTAGGTCATTTCAATCAAGAGAAATGGTTAACTCACACAGAGAGGTGGAATGCTCATGAATGAAGTACCAGACCATTGAATTTGTTTTGTACACTCATTTGTGTATGTTGGCATGTTTGCATGTGTGTACGGGTGTACGTGTGTACGGGTGTACGGGTGTACGTGTGTACGTGTGTACGTGTGCACGTGTGTACGTGTGTACGTGTGCACGTGTGCACGGGTGTACGGGTGTACGGGTGTACGGGTGTACGTGTGTACGGGTGTACGGGTGTACGGGTGTACGTGTGCACGTGTGCACGGGTGCACGTGTGCACGGGTGTACGGGTGTACGTGTGTACGTGTGTACGTGTGTACGTGTGTACGTGTGCACGTGTGCACGGGTGTACGTGTGTACGTGTGTACGGGTGTACGGGTGTACGTGTGCACGTGTGCACGTGTGCACGTGTGTACGGGTGTACGGGTGTACGTGTGTACGTGTGTACGTGTGCACGTGTGCACGTGTGTACGGGTGTACGTGTGTGCGTGTATGGGTGTATGTGTGTATGTGTGTATGGGTGTATGGGTGTATGGGTGTATGGGTGCATGTGTGTATGTGTGTATGTGTGTATGGGTGCATGTGTGCATGTGTGCATGTGTGCATGTGTGCATGTGTGCATGTGTGCATGTGTGTATGGGTGCATGTGTGCATGGGTGTATGGGTGTATGGGTGTGTGTGTGTGTGTGTGCGTGTGTGCGTGTGTGCATGTGTGTATGTGTGTATGGGTGCATGTGTGCATGTGTGCATGTGTGCATGCGTGCATGGGTGCATGTGTGCATGCGTGTATGGGTGTATGTGTGTATGTGTGTATGGGTGTATGGGTGTATGTGTGTATGGTTGTATGTGTGTATGTGTGTATGTGTGTATGTGTGTATGTGTGTATGGGTGTATGTGTGTATGTGTGCATGTGTGCATGTGTGCATGTGTGCATGTGTGTATGGGTGTATGTGTGTATGTGTGTATGTGTGTATGGGTGTATGGGTGTATGGGTGTATGTGTGTATGTGTGTATGTGTGTATGTGTGCATGTGTGCATGTGTGCATGTGTGTATGTGTGTATGTGTGTATGTGTGTATGGGTGTATGTGTGTATGGGTGTATGGGTGTATGTGTGTATGGGTGTATGTGTGTATGCATGAGCGAATGAGCGAAAAAGCAAACAAGGAATAGAGGAAGAGCATTCAATGAAATGGTTCCTTTTCCGCCCACCAGTTTGCCATCGTGTGATGCACTGATCCATAGAGAAGGCAGTAAGAACCAATTTCTCACAGATTCAAGTGGACTTCCATTATTCCCAGGCCATTTGCCCCTGCCCAAGAGGCAAGCAGTGGAGTAAATGGATGAATACACAGCAGAGTTACATATGAACATATTCAGGAACACTCACTGGTCTGGAGCCTTTCATACTGACCTATGTGCATACTTTTCTTTTCCTCGATCTTGAGAACTAGAATAACTAAAGGTTTGTTTGCTGTATGCGTGGCATAACATTGGAGTTTGACTCGTGAAAGTGTAAACTCATTGGAGGTTGACTCGTGGAAGTGTAAACTCATTGGAGGTTGACTCGTGGAAGTGTAAACTCATTGGAGGTTAACTCGTGGAAGTGTAAACTCATTGGAGGTTGACTCGTGGAAGTGTAAACTCATTGGAGGTTGACTCGTGGAAGTGTAAACTCATTGGAGGTTGACTCGTGGAAGTGTAAACTCATTGGAGGTTGACTCGTGGAAGTGTAAACTCATTGGAGGTTGACTCGTGGAAGGGTAAACTCATTGGAGGTTGACTCGTGGAAGTGTAAACTCATTGGAGGTTGACTCGTAGAAGTGTAAACTCATTGGAGGTTGACTCGTGGAAGTGTAAACTCATTGGAGGTTGACTCGTGGAAGTGTAAACTCATTGGAGGTTGACTCGTGGAAGTGTAAATTCATTGGAGGTTGACTCGTGGAAGTATAAACTCATTGGAGGTTGACTCGTGGAAGTGTACTGTAGCTTTAAACTGAAGAAAACTCAAATATGTTATTAAATGGTCTGGCTTATCACCATGGAGATACAGCTACGGTACAATCACTCTGTTTGTAGATAAAGCCCCTTTAAATGTCAGACTATTGTCATTTAATGTTCAGTCCGCCAATGAGAAAAATGAAAAGGGGGGAAAAATGTGACACAAAATGGAATAGTGAGTCTGCCGTGTAGGCGAGACTGGCTGGACTGAAATTGCCTAAATGATGAGGTAGTGGTGAAAAAAGGATAAGGACATAAGGAAGGACATAAGGAATTTGTGAAGTACTACTATGAATGAAGATGAGTTTCTATATCACTCCATTATGTTCTGAGACCTGTTAAGTTTTGTGGTCTGAGCTGATATTGTATCAGGATGATGATTATGAGCTCAGCACATGAACACACAACTTGGCATTTTAATTATTTTAATTGAAGGGTGGCTGTATTTGGGATAAAAGACGATTCTGACATTGTCTCCTAATTTCCTTGTCCTTCTTCTCCCTACGTTTTCCACTCTTTACATGTTTTCTTTTGAGCAATATTTTGTCTCATTCTGTCAAACTGGAGCCAATCCTGTGCTCTCTCTCTCTCTCTGAAGTCCTCGACCTTGAGCTGTGTATGTGTGAAAACATCAGTAGTAGTCCCAACCTTGCAAACAGAACACACAACACCTTAAATCCCCGTACTGACACGATGCTGAGAGCCTGTCAACACAGCTCACTACTGTTGGAATGCCACTCTAATAATGAACTCAGATCCCAGCGGTGTATGAGAACAGACTGCTGCTAGGGGTTCTTACAGAGTGAGAGGAGGGAGAGCCCACTGGGCACACACTGGTTAAATCAACTTTGTTTCCAAATCATTTCAATAAATTAATTAGAACCAACTTGGAATAGATGTTTAATTGAAGTCTGTGCCCAGTGGGAGGAATGGGAAAGAGAATAGCATATGTTGGTTGGACCCGGGAGTACCTCTGCTCTTAATGGGGCTCCCGAGTGGCGCAGCGGTCTAAGGCACTGCATCTCAGTGCTTGAGGCATCACTACAGACACCCTGGTTTGAATCCAGGCTGTATCCCAACCGGCTGTGATTGGGAGTCCCATAGGGCGGTGCACAATTGACCCAGCGTCGTCCGGGTATGGCCAGTGTAGGCCATCATTTTAAATAAGAATTTGTTGTTAACTGACTTGCCTAGTTAAATTATTATATATATATTTTAAATGGTGTGGTTGGACCCGGGAGTAGCTCTGCTCTTAATGGTGTGGTTGGACCCGGGAGTAGCTCTGCTCTTAATGGTGTGGTTGGACCCGGGAGTAGCTCTGCTCTTAATGGTGTGGTTGGACCCGGGAGTAGCTCTGCTCTTAATGGTGTGGACCCGGGAGTACCTCTGCTCTTAATGGTGTGGTTGGACCCGGGAGTAGCTCTACATTTAATAGTGTGGTTGGACCCGGGAGTAGCTCTGCATTTAATAGTGTGGTTGGACCCGGGTGTAGCTCTGCATTTAATAGTGTGGTTGGACCCGGGAGTAGCTCTGCATTTAATAGTGTGGTTGGACCCGGGAGTAGCTCTGCATTTAATAGTGTGGTTGGACCCGGGAGTAGCTCTGCATTTAATAGTGTGGTTGGACCCGGGAGTAGCTCTGCATTTAATAGTGTGGTTGGACCCGGGAGTAGCTCTGCATTTAATAGTGTGGTTGGACCCGGGAGTAGCTCTACATTTAATAGTGTGGTTGGACCCGGGAGTAGCTCTACATTTAATAGTGTGGTTGGACCCGGGAGTAGCTCTGCATTTAATAGTGTGATTGGACCCGGGAGTAGCTCTACATTTAATAGTGTGGTTGGACCCGGGAGTAGCTCTACATTTAATAGTGTGGTTGGACCCGGGAGTAGCTCTGCATTTAATAGTCTGGTTGGACCCGGGAGTAGCTCTGCATTCAATAGTGTGGTTGGACCCGGGAGTAGCTCTACATTTAATAGTGTGGTTGGACCCGGGAGTAGCTCTGCATTTAATAGTGTGGTTGGACCCGGGAGTAGCTCTACATTTAATAGTGTGGTTGGACCCGGGAGTAGCTCTACATTTAATAGTGTGGTTGGACCCAGGAGTAGCTCTGCATTTAATAGTGTGGTTGGACCCGGGAGTAGCTCTGCATTTAATAGTGCGTTGGTGGAAGTATTTTGACACTTTCAACCCTGGTTTCCAGCAACCAACCAAAACCCTTCTCAGTGGTATCGCTTTGGTGTTTGACTCTCTGTACTTTCCCCAACTTAAAATGTTTGTGTGAGATAAAGAGAATTGAAGGAGACGTGTTTGAAAACCATCTGCAGCGTTTCCATATCGATATTCCATGTGCCAGCTGACAAACAAATGTCATTAAAATGGCTACTTTGATAAAGCAACTCCCTTTGCCACTGTCTGGTTGTTTGTGTCAAGATGTGTCACTCACAAGCCAAGCCCGGGCCTCTGAAGTCTGGGTACAGCAGTGCTCTGTCTGTCAGAGTTGTGGCCTCAGCCTCCTCAGTGAGCATTGACTGAGATAGCGGTTCTATGTTAACCTTCCCTTACTCCCTCCTTCCAATTTTACAAGGTTATTCTGTTACACTAAAGACTTCCAAATCCTCCTAGAGTGTTTGCTGTCGAAGGGAGACATCGCATATGAAAGCGAATCAATAGCCAGCCATGTTAAAATAGAAACTTGAGGCTGTGTGTGCAAGAAACTATTGATTTCTCTTTTCGCCATATCTCTTCCGTTGGACTGGATAAAATTATAATCCCTCTGTTGCAGGGTGCACAATGCACATCGTTCTGGAGAATTGAGGAGTATCCACTGGGTTGTCTTGACTCCTCCATTCTTATCGGCCATATTAGTAAATGTAGAGCAGGGATCATCAACTTGATTCAGCCAAGGGCACATTTTTTGATGAGCGGATGGTCGGATGGCGGAAACAAAATGAATTATAATTTGTAGACTGCAAATTGACCGCAAGAATCCCAAACATATGTTTGACTGTCAAAACGTTGGTTATCAGGTTATTAAATTGTTGCATCTGAACTCCTAGAGTGGCTGGCTAATGATTCTCCTTTTCTTTTTCAAGTGTTCTACTCCGCTAGCCAGCACCTCGCCTAAACAGGTGTGCATTTTTTCCGCCTCCAGATTATAATGTTTGACTAAAACATAATCAATTCGAACCTTGCTTACATTTGTTCATGATTACATGTCTCTCTATTTATGTGTGGGAACAGATTTCTTAAATTAAAATCACTTGGAGCTTATTTCCTTGTGTTTTTACAGTCTTTTATGTCCAACAATGAAAAGGAAAAACATTTAAAAAAGCTTATTTTTGATTTTGTTGCTCAGAAAACTTTCCAAATGAAACCAGTTGGGGAACCCTGATGTGGAGATTGATTATATACATATATTTCATTTTTCATTTAGCAGAGGCTCTTATCCAGTGCAACTTACAGTTTTCTCAGTTCTAGTAAAAAGCCAGTGCTAGTAGGAAAATGTAAAGTGCGAGTGTTAGTTCACGAAAGGCAAGGGTGGTTCAAGATTAGATCCCGATGAAGGTTTTAAATATGTTTTTTATACCGAAGCTTTACAGAGCTTCCAGGATGTCTGTTGTTGTCTGTCTGTCTGACTTTCATCCAAATGTCTATAGCTTTCCCTCCAAATCACACGGAGGATTTAGCCACAGGTCGTAGGGTCTTTTGCTGCTAAATGCACATACCGTTCCAGACATTACTCTCACAGCTGCACCCTAATGGCAGAATAATGCCAACAGCAGCATCGGGTTCCAGCCTTGTCCCTGCGTCTAGCTCTATGCGGCCAAAAGATAATTGAGTTAAAGGTGACCAGAATGGAGTCCTGAGAGTTTTCTGATTGGATATAAAGTGGGAGAGTGATTCATCATAGTTAATTGACGCTCCTGACAGCTCGATTCACCAGGGGCATCACATGTGCCAGCTACCTCTAATGCTTTTCTGCCCAGATGCATGCACATTTGCATAATTACCTATACAGCAAACAGTGAGGTGTCAGTCTAAAGTCGGATAAATGTTGTGAGTAACCACGTTTGATCAAATTGTCACTTGCGGCATACACCCCCCCCCCCCCCCCATTGAAAAAATATTAATTGGTACAATACAGTTAGTGATGAATTGGTTGGGATTCAATTGATCATTATGCAAGAGCATACATACTGCCAGACTCAGAGATGTTAGCCTTGGGTGGAGCGACAGTCCTAAGCCCTCAAATGAAGTGAGAGAATATAGATGTTAATCCTTTTTTAAGGCTGCAGCTGTTTTGTTTTCCAGCCGAGAAGGAGGTAATGGTCTGTTTATGTGTGTCTGTGACTCTTCTAATCATGGCTGGAAATGCTAGTAGTCCTCTGATTATACAAGACAATGTGCTACAGCTCTTGTCTCGAGAGAACAAACCCCCCCACCCCCCCTCCAACACTTTTAATCACATTTTCACTCTGTAAACTTCCTGGAGAACAGACGACCATGAAAAGATGCATATCTCCAGTATCCAGCTGTTTTTGGCTTTGCGACATTCTTGATCTCAAGCATGTTAAATGAGGGCATTGATACTACATTTGCATCTGTGCTGTGTGCCACTAATATACAAACATCTTCAGATGTTCCATTTGGGTACAGTTTGTGTAAGTCCATCAATTGAACGTACAGTATACTTACCAAATATTTGTGTGTACATTTTTGTTTACATTAAAATACCTATCAAATTACACATTTAGTAATGACAGGATGCATTTGAAACTTCCCCCACAGTAAAACTTTTGTATGACATATTTTATCGTGCTTATGCATTGATAAGCACACCAAAGAACACCAAATCCAGGCAATAACGCTACGTAATTAAAGTTGCACATGGCACTTCTAAAAGCCTATTTCACACCATAGCAAGATAACATTTCTTTCATGTTGATGTAGGAAAAAATGAAGACGTGGCACTGACTCACCTATGGATTGATGTCTCACCATAGTCTCGATGAAGAGTTCAGCGTTCAACTAGCCACATGCGGCATGCACACGCAGTTACAAGCCTGCTAGAGTTAGCAGCAGGCATACGAGCAATATCCACAGTCGTAATACGGATGAAGCCTGAGCTGGAATGTGAGGCTAACTGAAGCTGCCTAGCTTTAGAAAACCCTGAGTAGATTTAGCTAGCATCGTAGTATACCACTAGGGTCTTTGATTTGCCACCAGCTACCATAAATTAACAACTTCTGAGGGGGATATGAGTGGGTATTGTTGTGGGTGTTCGTGGGTAGTATGGGTAGAAAATGCAAAAATACTTCATATACCTGTCTAGTCACCATTGAGCTGTATCTCATGTTGTGTAATATACACTGAGTATACAAAACATTAAGAACACATGTTTGGTATACTCAGTGTAATTAGCAGGCCAGTGACCTGGGAATAGCATCTATCCTCCATTTCCTTGTTTTTGGTGCTACCAGGTTAACCAGCAACTTGCTGTCAAAAAGCTGTCTCTAAGAACTATACTCCCTCAGCAAAATGCTGCCCAACGCAAGACCTCCCCTCTTCTCCTTTGTACTGTCCCAAACCTTCCACTAACAAGACCTCCCCTCTTCTCCTTTGTACTGTCCCAAACCTTCCACTAACAAGACCTCCCCTCTTCTCCTTTGTACTGTCCCAAACCTTCCACTAACAAGACCTCCCCTCTTCTCCTTTGTACTGTCCCAAACCTTCCACTAACAAGACCTCCCCTCTTCTCCTTTGTACTGTCCCAAACCTTCCACTAACAAGACCTCCCCTCTTCTCCTTTGTACTGTCCCAAACCTTCCACTAACAAGACCTCCCCTCTTCTCCTTTGTACTGTCCCAAACCTTCCACTAACAAGACCTCCCCTCTTCTCCTTTGTACTGTCCCAAACCTTCCACTAACAAGACCTCCCCTCTTCTCCTTTGTACTGTCCCAAACCTTCCACTAACAAGACCTCCCCTCTTCTCCTTTGTACTGTCCCAAACCTTCCACTAACAAGACCTCCCCTCTTCTCCTTTGTACTGTCCCAAACCTTCCACTAACAAGACCTCCCCTCTTCTCCTTTGTACTGTCCCAAACCTTCCACTAACAAGACCTCCCCTCTTCTCCTTTGTACTGTCCCAAACCTTCCACTAACAAGACCTCCCCTCTTCTCCTTTGTACTGTCTCAAACCTTCCACTAACAAGACCTCCCCTCTTCTCCTTTGTACTGTCCCAAACTTCCACTAACAAGACCTCCCCTCTTCTCCTTTGTACTGTCCCAAACCTTCCACTAACAAGACCTCCCCTCTTCTCCTTTGTACTGTCCCAAACCTTCCACTAACAAGACCTCCCCTCTTCTTCTTTGTACTGTCTCAAACCTTCCACTAACAAGACATCCTCTCTTCTCCTTTGTATGATACCAAACCTTCCACTAACAAGACCTCCTCTCTTCTCCTTTGTATGATACCAAACCTTCCACTAACAAGACCCCAGCAAGCTGTATTCCTCTTTAACACCTTTCCCTTCCCCGCCTGGTGACTCTCCTGCCTCTGACCTGTCCCCTTTACCCTCTGAGTGTGGCCTGTCCCCTGGTCCACTGTACTGTGAGCTCTGTTCACCCTGTGGTCCTGAATGAAGCACATTTCTTGCAGAGGAAGGGGTCATCGGCGACCCCAGGAGCAGCACTGTCACAGTGCCCACAGGGAGGGGGCCCCAAGTCAGGGGTCGAGCAGTGGAAGACCCCAGTAGAAACAGGAGAGCCCATCCCAATTGGGCAATTCTGGGTAATGAACCTCAAGACTTACATTATGCACGGCAGGAAGTGTGTGTGTAAAGGTGTGTGCACAGGTGCGTGTGTGTTTGTGTTTGTGTGAGAGATAGAGAGAGAGAGAGATATGGAGAAATAAATAAAGATGGGTGGGTGGGGGTTAATAAGGTTTTTCAGGAGTTGATGAGAACCAGCATTATATTACATGGGTTATGTTGATGAGAACCAGTATTATATTACATGGGTTATGTTGATGAGAACCAGTATTGTATTACATGGGTTATGTTGATGAGAACCAGTATTATATTACATGTGTTATGTTGATGAGAACCAGTATTATATTACATGGGTTATATTGATGAGAACCGAGAACCAGTATTATATTACATGTGTTATGTCGATGAGAACCAGTATTATAGTACATGGGTTATATTGATGAGAACCACTATTATATTATGTGAGTTATGTCGATGAGAACCAGTATTATATTACATGGGTTATATTGATGAGAACCAGTATTATATTACATGGGTTATGTTGATGAGAACCAGTATTATATTACATGGGTTATAATGATGAGAACCAGTATTATATTATGTGGGTTATGACGATGTGGACCAGTATTATATTACATGGGTTATGTTGATGAGAACCAGTATTATATTACATGGGTTATGTTGATGAGAACCAGTATTATATTACGTGGGTTATGTTGATAAGAACCAGTATTATATTACATGGGTTATAATGATGAGAACCAGTATTATATCATATGGGTTATGTCGATGAGAACCAGCATTATATTACATGGGTTATATTGATGAGAACCAGTATTATATTACATGGGTTATGTTGATGAGAACCAGTATTATATTACATGGGTTATGTCGATGAGAACCAGTATTATATCATGTGGGTTATGATGATGAAAACCAGTATTATATTACATGGGTTATGTTGATGAGAACCAGTACTATATTACATGTGTTATTTTGATGAGAACCAGTATTATATCATGTGGGTTATGTCGATGAGAACCAGCATTATATGACATGGGTTATATTGATGAGAACCAGTATTATATTACATGGGTTATGTTGATGAGAATCAGTATTATATTACATGGGTTATGTTGATGAGAACCAGTATTATATTACATGTGTTATGTTGATGAGAACCAGTATTATATTACATGGGTTATATTGATGAGAACCGAGAACCAGTATTATATTACATGTGTTATGTCGATGAGAACCAGTATTATATTACATGGGTTATGTTGATGAGAACCAGTATTATATCATGTGGGTTATGTCAATGAGAACCAGTATTATATTACATGGGTTATATTGATGAGAACCAGTATTATATTACATGGGTTATGTTGATGAGAACCAGTATTATATTACATGGGTTATAATGATGAGGGCCAGTATTATATCATGTGGGTTATGTCGATAAGAACCAGTATTATATTACATGGGTTATATTGATGAGAACCAGTATTATATTACATGGGTTATGTTGATGAGAACCAGTATTATATTATGTGGGTTATGACGATGAGAACCAGTATTATATTACATGGGTTATATTGATGAGAACCAGTATTATATTACATGTGTTATAATGATGAGAACCAGTATTATATCATGTGGGTTATGTCGATGAGAACCAGCATTATATTACATGGGTTATATTGATGAGAACCAGTATTATATTACATGGGCTATGTTGATGAGAACCAGTATTATATTACATGGGTTATGTCGATGAGAACCAGTATTATATCATGTGGGTTATGTCGATGAGAACCAGTGTTATATTACATGGGTTATGTTGATGAGAACCAGTGTTATAGTACATTGGTTATGTTGATGAGAACCAGTATTATATTACATGGGTTATGTTGATGAGAACCAGTATTATATTACATGGGTTATGTTGATGAGAACCAGTATTATATTTCATGGGTTATGTTGATGAGAACCGGTTTTATATTACATGGGTTATGTCGATGAGAACCAGTATTATATTACATGGGTTATGTCGATGAGAACCAGTATTATATCATGTGGGTTATATTGATGAGAACCAGTGTTATAGTACATGGGTTATGTTGATGAGAACCAGTGTTATAGTACATGGGTTATGTTGATGAGAACCAGTATTATATTACATGGGTTATGTTGATGAGAACCAGTGTTATAGTACATGGGTTATGTTGATGAGAACCAGTGTTATAGTACATTGGTTATGTTGATGAGAACCAGTATTATATTACATGGGTTATGTTGATGAGAACCAGTGTTATATTACATGGGTTATGTTGATGAGAACCAGTGTTATAGTACATGGGTTATGTTGATGAGAACCAGTATTATATTACATCTGTTATGTTGATGAGAACCAGTGTTATAGTACATGGGTTATGTTGATGAGAACCACTATTATATTACATGGGTTATGTTGATGAGAACCAGTGTTATAGTACATGGGTTATGTTGATGAGAACCAGTACTATATTACATGGGTTATGTTGATGAGAACCAGTGTTATAGTACATGGGTTATGTTGATGAGAACCAGTATTATATTACATGGGTTATGTTGATGGGAACCGGTGTTATATTACATGGGTTATGTTGATGAGAACCAGTGTTATAGCACATGGGTTATGTTGATGAGAACCAGTATTATACTACATGGGTTATAATGATGAGAACCAGTATTATATTACGTGGGTTATGTTGATGAGAACCAGTATTATATTACGTGGGTTATGTTGATGAGAACCAGTATTATATTACATGGGTTATATTGATGAGAACCAGTATTATATTACATGGGTTATGTTGATGAGAACCAGTGTTATAGTACATTGGTTATGTTGATGAGAACCAGTGTTATAGTACATGGGTTATGTTAATGAGAACCAGTGTTATAGTACATGGGTTATGTTGATGAGAACCAGTGTTATATTACATGGGTTATGTTAATGAGAACCAGTGTTATAGTACATGGGTTATGTTGATGAGAACCAGTGTTATAGTACATGGGTTATGTTGATGAGAACCAGTATTATATTACATGGGTTATGTTGATGAGAACCAGTGTTATAGTACATGGGTTATGTTGATGAGAACCAGTATTATATTATATGGGTTATGTTGATGAGAACCAGTATTATATTGCATGGGTTATGTTGATGAGAACCAGTATTATAGTACATGGGTTATAATGATGAGAACCAGTATTATATCATGTGGGTTATGTCGATGAGAACCAGTATTATATTTCATGGGTTATGTTGATGAGAACCAGTGTTATATTACATGGGTTATATTGATGAGAACCAGTGTTATATTACATGGGTTATATTGATGAGAGCCAGTGTTATAGTACATGGGTTATAATGATGAGAACCATTATTATATTACATGGGTTATGTTGATGAGAACCAGTATTATATTACATGGGTTATGTTGATGGGAACCAGTATTATATTACATGGGTTATATTGATGAGAACCAGTATTATATTACATGGGTTATGTTGATGAGAACCACTATTATATTACATGGGTTATGTTGATGAGAACCAGTATTATATTACATGGGTTTTGTTGATGAGAACCAGTCTTATATTACATGGGTTATGTTGATGAGAACCAGTATTATATTACATGGGTTATGTTGATGAGAACCAGTATTATATTACATGGGTTATGTTGATGAGAACCATTGCTATATTACATGGGTTATGTTGATGAGAACCAGTACTATAGTACATGGGTTATATTAATGAGAACCAGTATTATATTTCATGGGTTATAATGATGAAAACCAGTATTATATCATGTGGGTTATGTCGATAAGAACCAGTATTATATTTCATGGGTTATGTTGATGAGAACCAGTGTTATATTACATGGGTTATATTGATGAGAACCAGTGTTATATTACATGGGTTATATTGATGAGAACCAGTGTTATAGTACATGGGTTATAATGATGAGAACCAGTATTATATTACATGGGTTATGTTGATGAGAACCAGTATTATAGTACATGGGTTATATTAATGAGAACCAGTATTATATTTCATGGGTTATATTGATGAGAACCAGTGTTATAGTACATGGGTTATAATGATGAGAACTATTATTATATTACATGGGTTATGTTGATGAGAACCAGTATTATATTACATGGGTTATGTTGATGAGAACCAGTGTTATATGACATGGGTTATGTTGATGAGAACCAGTGTTATATTACATGGGTTATGTTGATGAGAACCAGTATTATATTACATGGGTTATGTTGATGAGAACCAGTATTATATTACATGGGTTATGTTGATGAGAACCAGTGTTATAGTACATGGGTTATGTTGCGATATTGTGCCTTTGCATTTGTTTGTAGTTGATTTGAAGACTGCTGTGGGATGACATTGTTCTATTATTTTTTATAATTGGGTTTTGTAACAAATATCAATAATATCATGACAAAAAGTTACAGTATGTAGACTTCAGTCGATATCATCCAGCCCTAAGATAAATAGTTGTTTCGGTGGTAGCTAAGTCAGGATGAGGGTTGCAGCATCCTTGGGAAATATATTTTAGAGCAGATGTGCTCTAAGCTCAGGCCCTGGGGAGCAGAGAGAAAGATTATGGGGAGAGTTGGGTTTTACCAACCTGGATGATTTTACATTCTCATAATATTAAAAAGAGTGTAAATATTTGATATGGCTGTTTAAGTGGCTGTTTGTGGGTAAGGTCAGTGGTGTAGTGGAGGGTAAATTCATGTAAAAGCCGTCTACGCACCTTTTTGGTTTTGCACAATCGTTCCCCAACTATAGCAGAAAATACATGGCAAATGTAGGGAGCGTTCGATTCTTTTTACCACTACATCATAGGACACACACACACGCACACACACACACACACACACACACACACACACACACACACACACACACACACACACACACACACACACACACACACACACACACACACACACACACACCAAACACCCATACCCACTCCCAGTGTTGTGCTTGCTCTGTGCTTCAGTGAGTGTTCAGGGGGATCTGGGGGTCTTAACTCACTATATGAGGTGGCAAAACCCTGGTTCATTCTCACACTGAGCAATTTGGAATAGATACAATTTAAAAACACTCATGAAGGCAAACATGTAACAAATGCATCACATGCTCACGTACAAATGCATCACAATGTAAGGACTGTGGGGGAGGGCATTGTAAGGACTGTGGGGGAGGGCATTGTAAGGACTGTGGGGGAGGGCATTGTGTGTGGATAAGAATTTTGTTCGCTTAAAATGCTTTTAGATCACAACAAAATCACACACAAAAAACAAATACAATAAATAACCTGAAAAACAAAACAGATCAAAAAAACTAAACAGGCTAAAAAACGGAAATATACTTTATTTAGTAATATGATACAAGTAATTGTTGACCCTAAAAAATATCGTAATAAAACAATAATAGTAATATTATATGTATGCAGTATATATATATTTTTTTTACAAGGTATCTTTTGTTTTTCATTTCATTGCAAACTCATTCACTCTCCCACAAACAAACCTAAATCTAAAACTAAACACCTTATTTAGTGTCATGCAATGTGGTGTTTGGTTGTATCGTGGCCCACCTACTCACATTGAATGAATAATTCAGTAACCTGACCATGCTATAAATGAAGGATACAGAGGACCATTTTCCCTACATGTCCTACAACAGTGACAAGCGCTCTCCATTAAAAACAGTTCAAATCATAAATCAAATCAAATTTTATTTGTCACATACACATGGTTAGCAGATGTTAATGCGAGTGTAGCGAAATGCTTGTGCTTCTAGTTCCGACAATGCAGTAATAACCAACAAGTAATCTAACTAACAATTCCTAATCTACTGTCTTATACACAGTGTAAGGGGATAAAGAATATGTACATAAGGATATAGGAATGAGTGATGGTACAGAGCAGCATAGGCAAGATACAGTAGATGGTATCGAGTACAGTATATACATGTGAGATGAGTATGTAAACAAAGTGGCATAGTTAAAGTGGCTAGTGATACATGTATTACATAAGGATGCAGTCGATGATATAGAGTACAGTATATACGTATGCATATGAGATGAATAATGTAGGGTAAGTAACATTATATAAGGTAGCATTGTTTAAAGTGGCTAGTGATATATTTACATCATTTCCCATCAATTCCCATTATTAAAGTGGCTGGAGTTGAGTCAGTGTCAGTGTGTAGGCAGCAGCCACTCAATGTTAGTGGTGGCTGTTTAACAGTCTGATGGCCTTGAGATAGAAGCTGTTTTTCAGTCTCTCGGTCCCAGCTTTGATGCACCTGTACTGACCTCGCCTTCTGGATGATAGCGGGGTGAACAGGCAGTGGCTCGGGTGGTAGATGTCCTTGATGATCTTTATGGCCTTCCTGTAACATCGGGTGGTGTAGGTGTCCTGGAGGGCAGGTAGTTTGCCCCCGATGATGCGTTGTGCAGACCTCACTACCCTCTGGAGAGCCTTACGGTTGAGGGCGGAGCAGTTGCCGTACCAGGCGGTGATACAGCCCGCCAGGATGCTCTCGATTGTGCATCTGTAGAAGTTTGTGAGTGCTTTTGGTGACAAGCCGAATTTCTTCAGCCTCCTGAGGTTGAAGAGGCGCTGCTGCGCCTTCTTCACGATGCTGTCTGTGTGTGTGGACCAATTCAGTTTGTCTGTGATGTGTATGCCGAGGAACTTAAAACTTGCTACTCTCTCCACTACTGTTCCATCGATGTGGATAGGGGGATGTTCCCTCTGCTGTTTCCTGAAGTCCACAATCATCTCCTTAGTTTTGTTGACGTTGAGTGTGAGGTTATTGTCCTGACACCACACTCCGAGGGCCCTCACCTCCTCCTTGTAGGCCGTCTCGTCGTTGTTGGTAATCAAGCCTACCACTGTTGTGTCGTCCGCAAACTTGATGATTGAGTTGGAGGCGTGCGTGGCCACGCAGTCGTGGGTGAACAGGGAGTACAGGAGAGGGCTCAGAACGCACCCTTGTGGGGCCCCAGTGTTGAGGATCAGCGGGGAGGAGATGTTGTTACCTACCCTCACCACCTGGGGGCGGCCCGTCAGGAAGTCCAGTACCCAGTTGCACAGGGCGGGGTCGAGACCCAGGGTCTCGAGCTTGATGACGAGCTTGGAGAGCTTGGAGGGTACTATGGGGTACTTGGAGGGTACTTTCACGCCAGTGTTTTCCGTCTTATACCGAGACATTGTGGGAGTGAAAACAGAAGTGTTGTTTCCTCTGATTTATTGGGATTAAGTGTAAGGGATTTCTTCCATTGACGGAGAGGCGGACCAAAGCGCAGCGTGGTTAGTTTTGTGCATCTTTAATAAAGATGAAAATACTACAATCTACAAAACAAGAAACGTGCAAAAACCAAAACAGTCCTATCTGGTGCCACAAACACAAAGACAGGAACAATCACCCACAAAACCCAACACAAAACAGGCTACCTAAATATGGTTCCCAATCAGAGACAATGACTAACACCTGCCTCTGATTGAGAACCATATCAGGCCTAACATAGAAATGGACAAACCAGACACACAACATAGAATGCCCACCCAGCTCACGTCCTGACCAACACTAAAACAAGGAAAACACACACGAACGATGGTCAGAACGTGACAGTACCCCCCCCCCCCCCCACCCCCACCCCACCCCCCCCAAGGTGCGGACTCCAAACGCACAACCTAAACCTATAGGGGAGGGTCTGGGTGGGCATCTGTCCGCGGTGGCGGCTCTGGCGCTGGACGTGGACCCCACTCCATAATTGTCTTAGTCCCACTCCTTAGCGTCCCTTGAGTGGCAACCCTCGCCGCTAACCTTGGCCTAGGAACCCTAACAACGGGCCACACTGGACTGAGAGGCAGCTCCGGACTGAGGGGCAGCTCGGGTCTGAGGAAGCTCAGGACTGAGAGGAAGCTCAGGACTGAGAAGAAGCTCAGGACTGAGAAAAAGCTCATGCAGGTTGATGAATCGAGCAGATCCTGGCTGGCTGGTGGTTCCGGCAGATCCTGGCTGGCTGGAGGTTCCGGCAGATCCTGGCTGGCTGGCGTTTCCGGCAGATCCTGGCTGACTGGCGGTTCCGACAGATCCTGGCTGACTGGCGGATCCTGGCTGAATGGCGGATCCTGGCTGACAGGCAGTTCTGGCAGATCCTGGCTGAATGGCGGATCCTGGCTGACAGGCAGTTCTGGCAGATTCTGGCTGAATGGCGGATCCTGGCTGAATGGCAGATCCTGGCTGAATGGCAGATCTGGAAGATCCTGGCTGACTAGCGGATCCTGGCAGACTGGCAGTTCTGGCAGATCCTGGCAGACTGGCGGATCCTGGCTGACTGGCAGTTCTGGCAGATCCTGGCTGAATGGCGGATCTGGCGGCGCTGGGCAGACTGGCGGCACTGGCGGCGCTGGGCAGACTGGCGGCGCTGGGCAGACTGGCGGCGCTAGGCAGACTGAAGAGCACTGGCGGCGCTGGGCAGACTGGCGGCGCTGGGCAGAATGGCGGCACTGGCGGCGCTGGGCAGACTGGCGGCACTGGGCAGACTGGCGGCGCTGGCGGCGCTGGGCAGACTGGCGGCACTGGTGGCGCTGGGCAGACTGGCGGCACTGGTGGCGCTGGGCAGACTGGCGGCACTGGGCAGACTGGCAGTGCTGGCGGCGCAGGGCAGACGGGTAGCTCAGGCAACGCTGGGCAGATGGGTAGCTCAGGCGGCGCTGTGCAGACGGGTAGCTCAGGCGGCGCTGGACAGGAAGGCTCTGGCAGTGCTGGACAGAGAAGCTCTGGCACCTCTGGACTGAGGGGCTCTGGCGCCTCTGGACTGAGGGGCTCTGGCGCCTCTGGACTGAGGGGCGGAAACTCTGGTAGCGCCGGACAGGCCGGGAGCACCTGTGTTGATGGGACAGAGAGACAGCCTGGTGCGGGGTGCCGGCACTGGTGGTACCGGGCTGGGGACACACACCTCAGGGCAAATGCCTTGCCTACTATGCCAAACCAACAGCCTTCACTCTACTCTGTCCAATATATCCTCAACACTCTCAGACTCAGCACTCAGCTTTGCCGACAGCTCCAAATCCATCCATGGCTCCTTACAGTAAACAGGGGGAGTTGGCTCAGGTCTGACTCCTGACTCTGCCACACTCTCCCCGTGCCTCCCCCCCAAGAAATTTTTGGGGCTGCCTCTCGGGCTTCCAGCCGCTCTGCCGTGCTAGCTCCTCATGCTGCTGGGAGGGTGCA
Source organism: Oncorhynchus masou masou (assembly GCF_036934945.1). NCBI lineage: Eukaryota > Metazoa > Chordata > Actinopteri > Salmoniformes > Salmonidae > Oncorhynchus > Oncorhynchus masou. Next base: position 58,071,934 of record NC_088234.1, read on the forward strand.
GTGCGTCCTCTGCCTGCTCTCCGCTCGTGTCGGGCAAATGTGGGAGTGGAGCCTAAGGGAGAGGTGCGTGTAGTAAGCACTAGATCTCCCGTGCTTACCCACAGCCCGGTTCAACCTGTGCCTGCACTCTGGAGGGTCCGGGCTAGAGTAGTTGTCCAGCCTGGGGAAGTGGTGCCAAGGTTGCGCACCAGAGCTCCAGTGCTCCCCCACAGCCCGGTCCTTCAGGTGCCTCCTCCTAACACCAAGCCTCCTGAAGGTCTCCCCAGCCTGGTGGTTCCTGTGGCAGCCCCACGCACCAGGCTGTCTCTCTGTCTCCTCCCTGCAGGTGGTCCTGTCTGTCCAGCGCTGCTGCCGCAGTCTCCCTCCTGTCCGGCGCTGCTGCCGCAGTCTCCCTCCTGTCCAGCGCTGCTGCCGGAGCCTCCCGCCTGTCCGGCGCTGCTGCCGGAGCCTCCCGCCTGTCCGGCGCTGCTGCCGGAGCCTCCCGCCTGTCCGGCGCTGCTGCCGGAGCCCCCCGCCTGTCCGGCGCTGCTGCCGGAGCCTCCCGCCTGTCCGGCGCTGCTGCCGGAGCCCCCCGCCTGTCCGGCGCTGCTGCCGGAGCCCCCCGCCTGTCCGGCGCTGCTGCCAGAGCCCCTCAGCCCAGAGGCGCCAGAGCCCCTCAGCCCAGAGGCGCCAGAACCCTTCAGCCCAGAGGCGCCAGAGCCCCTGCCCCTCTGTCCCGAGCTTCCGCCCCTCTGTCCCGAGCTTCCTCCCCTCTGTCCCGAGCTCCCGCCCCTCTGTCCCGAGCTCCTGCCCCTCTGTCCCGAGCTCCCGCCCCTCTGTCCCGAGCTTCCGCCCCTCTGTCCCGAGCTTCCGCCCCTCTGTCCCGAGCTGCCCCTCTGTCCATTGAGAAGAGTTGCCATGGTTAGGAAGCCACGGAGGCGGACTAAGACAATGTTGAAGTGGGGTCTGCGTCCTACGCCAGAGCCGCCACCGTGGACAGACGCCCACCCAGACCCTCCCCTATAGGTTAAGGTTTTGCGGCCGGAGTCCGCACCTTTGGGGGGGGGGTACTGTCACGTTCTGACCTTTATTTCCTTTGTTTTGTATTAATTTAGTATGGTCAGGGCGTGAGTTGGGTGGGCAGTCTATGTTTGATTTTCTATGATTTGGGATTTCTATGTTTCGGCCTAGTATGGTTGTCAATCAGAGGCAGGTGTCATTAGTTGTCTCTGATTGAGAATCATACTTAGGTAGCCTGGGTTGCACTATTTGTTGGTGGGTGATTGTCTATGTTGATGGCTTGTTTCAGCGCAGCTCGCATTAGCTTCACGGTTGTTATTTTGTTTACACATATCACGCCGCATTTTGGTCCTCCGATCCTTCTCGCCTCTCCTCTTCAGATGAAGAGGAGGACGACCGTGACATTAAGAGGTAAAACATGTCACAAACATATCCAGTGCTAATATAACCAGGGATTCGACCAGTCTGCCAGGGTATTGAAGGTCCAGTGCTAATATAACCAGGGATTCTACCAGTCTGCCAGGGTATTGAAGGTCCAGTGCTAATATAACCAGGATTCTACCAGTCTGCCAGGGTATTGGAGGTCCAATGCTAATATAACCAGGTATTCAACCATTCTGCCAGGGTATTGAAGGTCCAGTGCTAATATAACCAGGGATTCTACCAGTCTGCCAGAATATTGAAGGTCCAGTGCTAATATAACCAGGGATTCTACCAGTCTGCCAGGGTATTGGAGGTCCAGTGCTAATATAACCAGGGATTCTACCAGTCTGCCAGGGTATTGAAGGTCCAGTGCTAATATAACCAGGGATTCTACCAGTCTGCCAGGGTATTGAATGTCCAGTGCTAATATAACCAGGGATTCTACCAGTCTGCCAGGGTATTGGAGGTCCAGTGCTAATATAACCAGGGATTCTACCAGTCTGCCAGGGTATTGAAGGTCCAGTGCTAATATAACCAGGGATTCTACCAGTCTGCCAGGGTATTGAAGGTCCAGTGCTAATATAACCAGGGATTCTACCAGTCTGCCAGGATATTGAAGGTCCAGTGCTAATATAACCAGGGATTCTACCAGTCTGCCAGGGTATTGAAGGTCCAGTGCTAATATAACCAGGGATTCTACCAGTCTGCCAGGGCATTGAAGGTCCAGTGGCCCTGCTAAATGTGCTACAGCCTTATCATTTTGTTTTGATAGGTGTTGGATTCAGCAGGGAATGTGTTGAGTTCTCTCCACCTCTCAGTGGCTTACAATTAATACCACTGCCAAGTTTGTGAGAACCAGGGCCCTCAGGGAGGAACATTCAGATGAATTAAAACTCAAATCCCCTGAATGTTGTTAGTCATTGTTAAAGTTAATAGGAATGAAGCTGTGGGCTTCCCGTAAAGACTTTTTTGGAAATATTAATCACATTATTAAAGCAGATTTATTGTTTTAAGTAATTAGTCGTTTAATAGCATCACATCCTGTTGGGTAAGTGTACTTTTTGTGTGGAAGTGTTGTAGCATATTCTGATGAGGTTGTTGCTGTTTTAACCATATTAATTAAGTGGACATCTCTGTTTTATCAGAATGGGTGATAAGTCAAAGTTGCGTACTTTTATATGATTTTGTAATCCTCATACACAGATCATCTAGGGAAATGCCTAGAAAATCAGACCAGTGTCTCTTTCAACACTATTCTAAATGCCAAACCTTTCTTTTGTTTTAGACTATTCTCAATAATGAATTAACTTTCAAGAAAATCTCTCACAAAGATTCCAGACTGAGTGTAATTATAGTTCTTTGACAATGTTAATATTTGTATTTTTGGAGTGTACATGTTGTACTTTGTCAGGGAAATTAAATTCACCGTATTAGCATAATATAAAGCTAGTTCCAGAGAGAGACTTAGGTCCTGTGTGAATATTCCAAGCAGTTTATACCGGTGGGTTTGTTTGCTGTTAGGCCTTCTGCTCTGCTCTCCACTCTTTCATGTAATGTTTATTTAGTTTCTGGCCATTTGCGATCAGTACTTAAAACTTCTTACAGCTAGCGACACCCCTCGACAACATTCCGCTGAAAAGGCAGTGCGCGAAATTCTAAAATATTTTTTAGATGTATGTAACTTTCCTACATTAACAAGTGCAATACACCAAATGAAAGATACACTTCTTGTTAATCTACCCATCATGTCCGATTTCAAAAAGGCTTTACAGCGAAAGCACAACATATGATTATGTTAGGTCAGAGCCAAGTCACAAAACACACACAGCCATTTTTCCAGCCAAAGAAAGGAGTCACAAAAAGTAGAAATATAGATAAAATGAATCACTAACCTTTGATGATCTTCATCAGATGACACTCATAGGACATCATGTTACACAATACATGTATGTTTTGTTCGATAAAGTGCATATTTATATCCAAAATCTCAGTTTACATTGGCACGTTACGTTCAGTAATGTTTTGCTCCCAAAAACATCCGGTGATTTTGCAGAGAGCCACATCAATACAGAAATACTCATAATAAACATTGATAAAATATACAACTGTTATTCACAGAGTTAAAGATATACTTCTCCTTAATGCAACTGCTGTGTCAGATTTTTTTTTTACTTTATGGAAAAAGCAAACCATGCAATAATCTGAGTACGGTGCTCAGACAACAATACAGATATCCGCCATGTTGGAGTCAACAGAAGTCAGAAATAGCATTATAAATATTAATTTATCTTTGATGATCTTCGTCAGAATGCACTCCCAGTTCCACAATAAATGTTTGATTTGTTTGATAAAGTTTATCTTTATGTCCAAATACCTCCTTTTTGTTAGCGCGTTCAGCCCAGTAATCCAAATTCATGACGTATGAGCAGGCGAAAAGTAAAAAAGTTCCATTACAGTCCGTAGAAACATTTAAAATGAAGACTGTTGACATCTAGCGGAAGCCTTAGGAAGTGCAATTTGACCCCATAGACACTGTGTATTCGATAGGCCAAGAGTTGAAAGACTACAAACCTCAGATTTCCCACTTCCAGGATGGATTTTTCTCAGGTTTTCGCCTGCCTTCTGTTATACTCACAGACATCATTCAAAAAGTTTTAGAAACTTCAGAGTGTTTTCTATCCAAATCTACTAAAAATATGCATTTATTATCAACTGTGACTGAGTAGCAGGCAGTTTACTCTGGGCATGCTTTTCATTCAAAAGGGAATATGCTGCCCCCTATCCCAAACAGGATAAAGAGCTAAACAGGTCACCGAGCCTCCTAAAAATGCCTAGAGGACTTGGTGGCACAAAACCAGCCACACATGCATGATTTCCGCCTCTCGACCCGGTGACTTTTTAAAAAAGAAAGAAAAAAATAGCATTCTTGAAGACCTTGTAATAATCTGCCAGATATAGAGCATTACGAAAATTGTGGCTGGCATGGCAACCAACAGTCCTGAGGGGAAAGGCAGGCAAGGTGTACATAGTGGTTTTTCACATAACTACTATTGTAAGGACATGGTAAAGGTTGAGGGAAAACAGCAGCTTTTGACTGGGAACATGTTGATATTCATTAAAAATATGTACTCTATGTCTAACATGAATCAGCATAACACCATATGTCATAATGCATCAGTCTGACTCCAAAAGTAGTTTGATCATGAAACACCCATGTCTACAGCCAGTGGTCTCTCTATTGAGCAATAGGATGATGCTTTGCCTACCAACAGAAAGCAGTTCGGTATGCAGACGATGTTTTCAGTGCATTTGAACGCATCAAAGTAAAGTTTAAATCCTCATCTGGCGGGGTTGTGGCTGGCCAGGATTTACAGCTTGTACTTCATACATTATTCACACACTCTGATTCACCCAGTTAGAGGGATGAGGTCAGAGACATAAGAAGGGACATTGTGTGTGTGTGTGTGTGCGTATGTGTGTGTGTGTGTGTGTGTGTGTGTGTGTGTGTGTGTGTGTGTGTGTGTGTGTGTGTGTGTGTGTGTGTGTGTGTGTGTGTGTGTGTGTGTGTGTGTGTGTGCTTGCATGCACTTGTGTACAGTATGAGGCTTTCCCAGACATTATGGAAGAGAGCCTTATTCCTGAGCTGTGGTCTGCCCCGGATGGCTCCTGCCTGCTTGCTTGTGGAGCTCTTCCATTAAAAATCATTGATAGGGCGGGTGCGCTCACACCCTCAATAAACTGCCAGCCATGGCCGCCCATCACTACATCATTGTGCCTTTCTGCTGACTGAATGATGGGCAAAGCAATAATCCCCAAATGTCTTCCAGTGGGCAGTGATTGCGTGGCTTGGCTGGTGCATTGGCTTTTATCCGCGTCCCCCGACGGCTGCAGTTTGGCAAGACACCACGGTGATATTTGTGTCTCAAGCTAATCTATTAGCTTTCAAGCACCTTATTGCGGAGTGACCTGCTGAGACAGCAGATGAATGAGAATGGAGAGAAGTGGCCGTCAGCCTACTTTCGCGTTTGTTATTCATTCTTACAGGGGAGTGACTCATTTTGAAGTGTCCTGTATAGCAGGAAATACAGTCTGGCAAGGTGGAGTGGGATTCGCTCTGGAGCTTTGGAAAATATGTATGGGCTGCATGCTTAACTTTTAGATTTACATGCAAAGTACTGCTGCTAGGTCTAACTGAGGAAGTCTGAAATGTAAAATGTGCTTAGGACTTTGGTACCAATCACATTTTGTTACAAGTGGAAACGTGGGTGATATCTTTCTAAAGTCACTCACACTCACTTTGAGATTGTTAGTCTTTTTGTATAGAGGAAATCACATCAACAGCTGATGCATATCAGATTAGCTAATTTATTCAAATATCCTGTTGTGTAAGAATATCCATAATATTATTCCATGACCTAAATAGTTATTCCATAACTGAAATGATCTCCCTATGTATTTTTCTCCCGAGTGGCTCGGTGGTCTAAGGCACTGCATCTCAGTGCTAGAGGCGTCACTACAGACCCTGTTTCGATTCCAGTCTGTATCACAACCGGCCGTGATTGGGAGTACCATAGGGCGGCGCACAATTGGCCCACCGTCGTCCGGGTTTGGCCGGGGTACGCCGTCATTGTAAATAAGAATTTGTTCTTAGCTGTCTTGCCTAGTTAAATAAAAGTTAAATACATTTAAATATATATATACTGTATACAGTATACACTACCGTTCAAAAGTTTGGGGTCACTTAGAAATGTTCTTGTTTTTGAAAGAAAAGCTAATTTTTTTGTCCATTAAAATAATGTTGTAAATGACTATTGCAGCTGGAAACTGCTTATTTTAATGGAATATCTACATAGGTGTACAGAGGCCCATTATCAGCAACCATCACTGTTCCAATGGCACGTTGTGTTAGCTAATCCAAGTTTATCATTTTAATAGACTGGTTAAGTATCTGGAGCATCAGCATTTGTGGGTTCTATTACAGGCTCAATAATGGCCAGAAACAAAGAACTTTCTTCTGAAACTCATCAGTCTATTCTTGTTCTGAAAAATGAAGGCTATTCCATGTGAGAAATTGCCAAGGAACTGAAGATCTCGTACAACGCTGTGTACTACTCCCTTCACAGAACAGTGCAAACTGGCTCTAACCAGAATAGAAAGAGGAATGGGAGGCCCCAGTGTGCAATTGAGCAAGAGGACAAGTACGTTAGTGTCTAGTTTGAAAAACAGACGCCTCACAAGTCCTCAACTGGCAGCTTCATTAAATAGTACCCGCAAAACACCAGTCTCAACGTCAACAATGATGAGGCGACTCCGGGATGCTGGCCTTCTAGGCAGAGTTGCAAAGAAAAAAACATATCTCAGACTGGCCAATAAAAATAAAAGATTAGGATGGGCAAAAGAACACAGACACTAGACAGAGGAAGATTGGGGAAAAAGTGTTATCGACAGACGAATCTATAGAAAGTTTGAGGTTTTCGGATCACAAAGAACAACATTCGTGAGACTCAGAAAAAATGAAAATATGCTGGAAGAGTGCTTGACGTCATCTGTCAAGCATAGAGGAGGCAATGTGAAAGTCTGGGGGTGCTTTGGTGGTGGTAAAGTGGGAGATGTGTACAGGGCAAAAGGGCTCTTGAAGAAGGAAGGCTATCACTCCATTTTGCAACGCCATGCCATTCCCTGTGGACGGCACATAATTGGAGCCAATTTCCTCCTACAACAGGGCAATGGCACAGCTCCAAACTATGAAAGAACTATTTAGGGAAGAAGCAATCAGCTGGTATTCTGTCTATAATGGAGTGGCCATCACAGTCACTGGATCTCAACCCTATTGCGCTGTTGTGGGAGCAGCTTGACCGTATGGTGCATAAGAAGTGCCTATCAAGCCAATCCAACTTGTGGGAGGTGCTTCATGAAGCATGGAGTGAAATCTTTTCAGATTACCTCAATAAATTGACAGCTAGAATGCCAAAGGTCTGCAAGTCTGTAATTGCTGCAAATGGAGGATTCTTTGACGAAGCAAAGTTTGAAGGACACAATTATTATTTCAATTCAAAATTATTATTTATAACCTTGTCAACGTCTTGACTATATTTCCTATTCATTTTGCAACTCATTTCATGGATGTTTTCATGAAAAACAAGGACATTTCTAAGTGACCCCAAACTTTTGAACGGTAGTGTATATATGAATTTCATATCATCAGGAGTTAAAACGTTGTCCCTGCCAGCCATGATATGCAGGATCAACACCAGTGGGAGTCGACCAGCTCCACTAGCGTGTAATGGCATCTCCCTTCCTCAGGTTTTTTTCTCCAACTCAATCTCTCTGAGTTGTGCCACAAATCAAGCCCCGGGCCTCCAATGATGAAGCTCACGACACAGTCCATACCTCCACTACATGTGATCTGAATGTTTTTACCACAGACGAGATGGGTATTTTCACTCCTGCAGAAGCACACTATCCCAGACTAACTCGTACACGTCCAACCAACAACACGGCGAAGGCAATAGGGAGGGATTATTTTGTCACCCAACAGGTTATTTGGACTGTAAATAGGGCAAGGGCAACAACTGGGATTTGTTTGTAAATACAATTCAATTTGATTGACTTAACAGGCTTTTTCCATTTTCTCCCCTGCTTCTCTACCAAGCACTCAACTTTCAATCTGAGCAATAAATCACTCAAAAGCCACATTTCTTTTAGCAGTTTGCCCTTTGACCAATTGAGTTGGCTACATAAAACCTCCAATAGCATCTCATGTGACAGCGCTTAGGGGCAAATAGGTTAATTGGAAAAGTCCGGCGTGAAGAGCAACAGCAGGGTCTGTTGTGTGAATATGTCAGCGGGAATGAGAGAGAGACATGGCGACGGGTAGAGTTTCACTGGAGGGAAACCAGAGCCTGTTCCTACTCTCAGCTCTCAGACAATCCTGCTGGATGAGGTCGGGCATCAGTCTGAGGAACCACCTGGTGGTAGATGGCACCCAGTACAGACCTACACACACCAACATGACTGTTTCAATTTGCCCCATGAAATCGCCTGGTGTACAAACCCTGTGTGTTATACTAGAAACACTGTGTGTCCAAAAGTTATACACTATAAAATCTACACATTCTATACTTGTGTGCGCACACACTCACACACGTACACGCACCAATTGCCTTTTAATTTTACTTCAAAGTGTAACTGACTGCAGTCATTCCACAAACTTGCCTGAGATGTGAGGTAATTAAATCAAATCAAATCTAATTGTCATTGTCACGTGCCGAATACAACAAGTGTAGACCTTACTATGAAATGCTTACTTTACACACCCTTATCCAACAATGCAGTTCAAGAAATAGAGTTTAATAAAATATTTACTACATAAACTAAAGTTTAAAAAAATAAAAAGTAACACAAGATGTTTACATAACAATAACGAGGCTATATACAGTCAATGTACATTTACATTTACATTTAAGTCATTTAGCAGACGCTCTTATCCAGAGCGACTGTACTGAGTCAATGTGCGGGGTTACAGGTTATTTGAGGTCATTTGTAAAGTAGCTATGCATAGATAATAAACAGCGAGTAGCAGCAGTGTAAAAACAAAGGGGGGGTTCAATGTAAATAGTCCAGGTGGCCGTTTGATGAATTGTTCAGCAGTCTTGGGGGTAGAAGCTGTTAAGGAGCCTTTTGGTCCAAGACTTGGCGCGCCGGTACCGCTTGCCTTGCGGTAGCAGGGAAAAGAGTCTACATGTATGACTTGGATGACTTGAGTATTTGACAGTGTAAGGAAGCTTGGCCCCAGTGATGTACTGGGCCGTACGCACTACCCTCTGTAGCGCCTTATGGTCAGATGCCGAGCAGTTGCCATATTACAGTATCTATTACAGTGTACATAACATTTTACTGCTAAAGTACAAAGTGATACATCAAAATAATTGTAATCCCTCGCGGGACGCATTTAGTCGGCTGGCTGTAGTTTGCCTATCTCTGGTTGTAGTTTCCCCACCCCTGGCTGTAGTTTGCCCACGCCCGGCTGTAGTTTGTAGCCAACCTTTATTTGGTAGGAAAAAGAGAAGAGAAGCAGTAGGTTGTTTAAATACAGCATGCACTAGAGTGAGGAAGGGGGCAAGGTGCTGTGAACAGCCCTGAGATGTCTGAACGACAGCAAGCAGCAACAATCAAACTAAGCTTGCGACCGAACCACAGCAACGCCAACCTGGCAGAACTGACAGGCTGAGTATATAATCCTCCAGCAGCACAGTGTAGTGCGGACGCAGCACTGCGCCCAGCCAGGCCGGCTGCCGAAATGTCGACAGGCCTCACACTGCTGCAGAAGCCAAGTAAAGGGAGTAAATGCATAGGTACTCCACCTGCACGAGAGAGCCCTCTCTCCATAATGACCGTTTCGATTGGTCCTGGGGTGAAAACAACCTATTAGATTCACTTTGGGGAGATTTGATGTGATGTCAAAAGTGTTAGTGATATTTTGGGGGTAGAAAAGGCTGATATTAGATGCAGGCATTTTAGGAAGACTTTAAAATACAATGCAAGTTATGTAAAGGGTTTATTTAAAGAGTATCACACTATGAATCAGTGGGAGTAAATGGTGACTATTTGTCCACTAATGAAGAGATTGAAATGAATTAAGTTAACCGGGGTTTCGGGCTGTGTGTCAGTTATTTGTTTGTTGTATGTGAAGTAATCTGTTTAGACTGACGAGTTAGAGGAATAGAGATGCATCTTTTCACTGTTGTGTGAAACACTGTCCCTCTATTTCTCTCTTTCTTTCCCTCTCTCTCCTTCTGTCTATCTTTCTCTGTCTCTCTCTCTCTTCCCCCCCTCTCTCACACTCACTAGGTTTCCCTCTCTCTCCTTCTGTCTATCTTTCTCTGTCTCTCTCTCTTCCCCCCTCTCTCACACTCACTAGGTTTCCCTCTCTCTCCTTCTGTCTATCTTTCTCTGTCTCTCTCTCTCTTCCCCCTCTCTCACACTCACTAGGTTTCCCTCTCTCTCCTTCTGTCTATCTTTCTCTGTCTCTCTCTCTCTTCCCCCCCTCTCTCACACTCACTAGGTTTCCCTCTCTCTCCTTCTGTCTATCTTTCTCTGTCTCTCTCTCTCTTCCCCCCCTCTCTCACACTCACTAGGTTTCCCTCTCTCTCCTTCTGTCTATCTTTCTCTGTCTCTCTCTCTCTTCCCCCTCTCTCACACTCACTAGGTTTCCCTCTCTCTCCTTCTGTCTATCTTTCTCTGTCTCTCTCTCTCTTCCCCCTCTCTCACACTCACTAGGTTTCCCTCTCTCTCCTTCTGTCTATCTTTCTCTGTCTCTCTCTCTCTTCCCCCCCTCTCTCACACTCACTAGGTTTCCCTCTCTCTCCTTCTGTCTATCTTTCTCTGTCTCTCTCTCTCTTCCCCCCCTCTCTCACACTCACTAGGTTTCCCTCTCTCTCCTTCTGTCTATCTTTCTCTGTCTCTCTCTCTCTTCCCCCCCTCTCTCACACTCACTAGGTTTGTAGTTTAGAATTGAGTTTTTCCCCCGGTGTATTTCCATATAATTAGATTGTTCCTCCCACCTATTCCATAGTGTTTGGGAAAGATAGTCTAAATGGATAGTGTTAGGGAAAGATAGTCTAAATGGATAGTGTTAGGGAAAGATAGTCTAAATGGATAGTGTTAGGGAAAGATAGTCTGAATGGATAGTGTTAGGGAAAGATAGTCTGAATGGATAGTGTTAGGGAAAGATAGTCTAAATGGATAGTGTTAGGGAAAGATAGCCTAATGATACCCTTTAGGGGAAATGGATAGTGTTAGGGAAAGATAGCCTAATGATACCCTTTAGGGGAAATGGACAGTGTTAGGGGAAGATAGCCTAATGATACCCTTTAGGGGAAATGGATAGTGTTAGGGAAAGATAGCCTAATGATACCCTTTAGGGGAAATGGATAGTGTTAGGGAAAGATAGCCTAATGATACCCTTTAGGGGAAATGGATAGTGTTAGGGAAAGATAGCCTAATGATACCCTTTAGGGGAAATGGATAGTGTTAGGGAAAGATAGTCTAATGATACCCTTTAGGGGAAATGGATAGTGTTAGGGAAAGATAGCCTAATGATACCCTTTAGGGGAAATGGATAGTGTTAGGGGAAGATAGTCTAAATGGATAGTGTTAGGGAAAGATAGTCTAAATGGATAGTGTTTAGATTTTGGGCAGATTTAGTCTCTCACAAACAAGTCCACACATACACACATGGACTCTCTCTCTCTCTCTCTCTCTCTCTCTCTCTCTCTCTCTCTCTCTCTCTCTTTTCTCTCTCTCTTTCCATCTTTCTTTCTCTGTCTCTCCCCCCTTCTCTTTCTCTACCTCACACACACAAGCACACACACAAATCCCCAATGCCTCTTTTAAGGTTACTAACATCCGCTTGTCAGTCAGAATGGGACAAAGTTTGAGGTCCCATAGCCATTAACAGAGACACTGTTATGGCGAGCTCACGTTGGACTATTTGATGTGAGTCTATCTGTACTATTCTGTCATTAAAAAAACACTTCAAAGTAGTTGAGATGAATATGACTCACTAACTCACTTTGACGACAGGAAAACACGCACATCTGGAAAACGCTTACTTGTTGCTGAAATGCAGCAAAGCGTTTAATTTGCATTTCATTTGCATGTATGAGGGAGGTGGAACGAAGTGGTGAAGCGTACAACCTCTGGGGGAAATGCCTTTTGGAAGCAAGCCATCCTATAGCAGGACTTTAACATCAGATGAGTCCAGTTTTCTCCCCCACACTACTCTCTCCAGCCCCAGGTAAAACGGCAAACATCTTTAAACTGTATTTATTTATTTAAATACGTCATTTAATCTGACATAACTTTTAGTTTTCATTTCAATAGTTACTGTAGACAAAATATATATTTCCTAAACAACACAATACTTTCACTTTTGACAGTCAATTCTGTATATTTGGTGTGACCATAGGTTTGCATTACCCACCATAGGCAGACATATAGTACCATGGGTCTCCTCATAAAGCTCTATCCTTCTCCCCTCTGTTAAGCAGATTCCACAAAGCATATTTATGTCACGTAAGCATTCGTTATAATTTAGAACAAGTTATTTCAGAAAGTGGTCAGCGTGCCTATAACCTTGTGATAAGTGATAGGTGGGAGAATGATTAATAGCAAACCATGACCTAAAGCCAGATAGTGCCTATGTATTAAAACATATCCCTACAATACTCCCAGATTGGGTCATCAATCATTCATAAAGACCACTGTAAGACAGTGCCAGAATTTGCATTTGCTCTTATGGTGTGTTTTTCTTCCCTTTATGTCTGAAAGACAATTGCCATGGTGATACAGGTATTGGTAGTCATAGCTGTTTTTATTCTGGTAGAGAAGAGTCTGACAGCCACACCAAGTCTTTTTTAGGGGTTAGATCAGCTTTAATATTGAGGATAGATTGTAGCTTTCATCAATGTAATTGTCTGCATCATTTCCAATCCCCCATATATTTTTGAGGGGTAAATATACACCTAGTCTTACTTTTAGGACCTCTTGGTTTTTGGCCACAGTAGTAGATGAGAAGCCAGCCAGTGAAAGTTTAGCTTAGGGGTGGGTCTGTATTGTACCAGCGTTATCAGAAGAGGTATATGTTTATTGTCTGTGCCATTTTTGGTCTGTTAATGATCTGAGTCATGAACACAAGACCTCTTGCTTCAGCTCCTCTGGTTTTTCAGCACGGAAGTAGTTCAGTATGTTAACTTACCAGTTTGTTTGGGGAGGGTTTCGGTTATGTATTGTATATGCCATGTGGAGCAGAATGATTTGGCAGGGAATATCTGCCCCCCCACCCACCCACCTCTTCCTCTCTCGCTCTCTCTCCCACAGACACATTTCTCCCTCATACCCATATTTTACACACTGGGCCAGATGCAGGCATTGATTTTTCAGAGTGCTATCTAAGTTGTCAAGGCCATAGAGAAGTGCTTTTGCCCGGGGGAAGTTATGTATGTTATTAAGAAAATGCCCTGGAAAGGAAGGTTGTTTTTTTTCAGTAGGGGAACCAGATGGATTAAATATCTGGTAGAGTTCAGCCAGTAGGGGAACCAGATGGATTTAATATCTGGTAGAGTTCAGCCAGTAGGAGAACCAGATGGATTAAATATCTGGTAGAGTTCAGCCAGTAGGGGAACCAGATGGATTAAATATCTGGTAGAGATCAGCCAGTAGCGGAACCAGTTGGATTTAATATCTGGTAGAGATCAGCCAGTAGCGGAACCAGATGGATTTAATATCTGGTAGAGTTCAGCCAGTAGCGGAACCAGATGGATTTAATATCTGGTAGAGATCAGCCAGTAGCGGAACCAGATGGATTTAATATCTGGTAGAGATCAGCCAGCATGGGAACCAGATGGATTAAATATCTGGTAGAGTTCAGCCAGTAGGGGAACCAGATGGATTAAATATCTGGTAGAGTTCAGCCAGTAGGGGAACCAGATGGATTTAATATCTGGTAGAGTTCAGCCAGTAGGGGAACCAGATGGATTTAATATCTGGTAGAGATCAGCCAGTAGCGGAACCAGATGGATTTAATATCTGGTAGAGATCAGCCAGCAGGGGAACCAGATGGATTTAATATCTGGTAGAGATCAGCCAGTAGGGGAACCAGATGGATTTAATATCTGGTAGAGATCAGCCAGTAGGGGAACCAGATGGATTTAATATCTGGTAGAGATCAGCCAGCATGGGAACCAGATGGATTTAATGTCTGGTAGAGATCAGCCAGTAGGGGAACCAGATGGATTTGATATCTGGTAGAGATCACCCAGCAGGGGAACCAGATGGATTTAATATCTGGTAGAGATTATCCCACTGGCAATAATAACGTATAAGCATTTATGACAGCTGAAGAAGGAGGGATTTTGGTCCTGGCTCTGGCGTGTCTGTAGCAGGAAGCATTCATCCCGGTGCCTCTGAGCCCCAGCATTCATCCAGCAGTGTTTACACCACAGCAGGTCAAGCCTTTCCTATTCACTATGGGGGCTTAGCCCAGACAGCCCCATCCATCTAGCACAGGGCTGAGTAGTGCTGCCATACCAATGATTAAGTGACATGGCCACAGGCATTAGTAGGCACATGTACACTTGAACATGAAAGTATACATGGACTTTATGACTAGACAAATCCTAGATTGATAAACACTTGAATAGGCAATGACTGATCACACACACATATGCACTTCCATAAATGGAGACACATACTGTGAAATGACATGTAACCGGTGTCAGATTACCTAGGAGGTTGGCAATGACATCTGTCTTTGACCCCTAGGTTATATGATGATTTTGCGGGGCAGTGCAGTATTTTTTCAACTGGTTTTCATCACTCTTAGATCATGCCTCCTGTGACCCCAGTTGAACAGACTGTTCACCTCATTTGATTCCTTCGCAGTAATCTTTTATATTGGTTGAGATTGTTTTATTACTGCTAATGAGGCAAATTGAAAGCCTAGGCCCCAAGGGTGTATGACTAGGCCGCTGGCGATGGTAAAACAGAACATGTAAATGTTCATAGGTTATTAAACATTGATTTCGCTTGGATTAAGAGGCACTAAGCGCTATGAATTTAAAATGTGTCCTGTAAAGCTGTTATAAGCCGAGTGGAGAGAACTAATGGAAACATTATTTATGTGTACACACAGACTTCTACACACTAGGGTTGGGCTCAATTCTAATCAAAGGCAGTTAATTCAAAAATCTAAAATAAATAAAAGGGGTATTTATTTTCAATTACTTCTCAAGCTATTAATTTCAAAAGTTACACATTTTTAAAATTCAAATCACTTCCTGAACTGCCTTCAATTCGATTTGAACCCAACACTAATACACACTCACACAAGTAGGGCCAGACGAATTACCAGGACGTGTACACCGAGCATGCGCTGACCAACTGGCAAGTGTCATCCCTGACATTTTCAACCTCTCCCTGTCTGTAATAGCCTGTAAAACCAGTCTGTAATACCAACATGTTTCAAGCAGACCACCATAGTCCCTGTGCCCAAGAAGACTAAGGTAACCTGCCTAAATGACTACCGACGCGTATCACTCACGTCCGTAGCCATGAAATGCTTTGAAAGGTTGGTCATGGCTCACATCAACACCATTATCCCAGAAACCCTAGACCCACTCCAATTTGCATACCGCACCAACAGATCCACAGAGGATGCAATCTCTTTTGCACTTCACACTGCACTTTCCCACCTGGACCAAAGGAACACCTATGTGAGAAAGCTATTCATTGACTACAGGTCAGCTTTCAACACCATAGTGCCCTCAAAGCTCATCACTATGCTAAGAACCCTGGGACTAAACATCTCCCTCTGCAACTGGATCCTAGACTTCCTGACAGGCCGCCCCCCTGGTGGTGAGGGTAGGAAGCAGCACATCCGCCACGCTGATCCTCAACACGAGGGCCCCTCAGGCGTGCGTGCTCAGTCCCCCTCCTGTACTCCCTGTTCACTCATGACTGCATGGCCAGGCACAACTCCAACACCATCATTAAGTTTGCTGATGACACAAAAATTGTTGGCCTTATCACCAACAATGATGAGACAGCCTATAGGGAAGTGGTCAGAGACCTGACCGTGTGGTGCCAGGACAACAACCTCTCCCTCAACGTGATCAAGACAAATGAGATGATTGTGGACTAAAGGAAAAGGAGGACCCGAACACGCCCCCATTCTCATCGACCGGGCTGTAGTGGAGCAGGTTGAGAGCTTCAAGTTCTTTGGTGGTGTCCACATCACCAACAAACTAACATGGTCCAAGCACACCAAGACAGTCGTGAAAAGGGCACAACACACCCTATTCCCCTTCAGGAGACTGAAACAATTTGGCATGGGTCCTCAGATCCTCAAAAGCTGCAACTGGTATGGCAACTGCTCGGCCTCCGACCGCAAGGCACTACAGTGGGTAGTGTGTATGGCCCAGTACATCACTGGGGTCAAGCTTCCTGCCATCCAGGACCTCTATACCAGGCAGTGTCAGAGGAAGGCCCTAAACATTGTCAAAGACTCCAGTCACCCTAGTCATAGACTGTTCTCTCTGCTACCACACGGCAAGCGGTACCCGAGCGCCAAGTCTAGGTCCAAGAGGCTTCTAAACAGCTTCCACCCCCAAGACATAAGACTCCTGAACACCTAATCAAAGGCTACCCAGACTATTTGCACCCCCCCCCCCCACACCACTTTTTTTTATTATCTATGCATAGCCAATTTCAATAACCATACCTGCATGTACATAATTACCTCAACACCGGTGCCCCCGCACATTGACACATTGACTCTGTACCGGTACCCTTGTATATAGCCCCACGATTGTGATTTAATGCTGCTCTTTAATTATTCGTTTTTATTATCTCTTACTTTTTATAGGTATTTTCTTAAAACTGCATTGTTGGTTAAGGATTTGTAAGTAAGCATTTCACTTTAAGGTCTACACCTGTTTTATTCAGAGCATGTGACAAATAAAATTTGATTTGAATTGATCCTTATGTTGGGTACGCCCTACATCTCTGCTTCCCAGAATCACATAGGCTCCACTAGTATGCTTTTCCACACTGGCATTTACCACATACAGGCAGGTATACACACAAATGAGGATCCATTGTCTCACACACACACAAATAATCAGTACATGAGCAGATTCCCCAATTAGCCACGCAGTCAGATAAAACGGCACCGAGTGAAATCAAATATCCTTAGGGCCAACATATTTAAAACATCCACTCAAGAAGGCAGAGAGAGAGAGAGAGAGAGAGGAGTGGGAAATTAAACAGGAATATTTCCATTAGGAACAGACTGTATCCACCTGGAGCCATCACAGTAGTGTAGCAAAGAGGACTGGATTCTCAAGGTCAGAACATGCCTAACGCATTAGTCATCCAATAGCATGTGAAATGCCCTAATCACTTTCACCTGCGGAGAAACACATCCATGGTAAATACATCCAAATGCATGTGAGAGACACTACGTGAAAGCATGGTATAAAACACAAAGGACAGATCAATATGAACTGACAGTTATTTTTAAGACATGCGCTAGTTCAGGGTCGTAGTGATGACGGCTGTTGCTTCAGTTGTGTGTCTGTTTAGGTTGCTGGATGGAAAAGAAGATGGCGTGTGTGTGTGTGTGTGTGTGTGTGTGTGTGTGTGTGTGTGTGTGTGTGTGTGTGTGTGTGTGTGTGTGTGTGTGTGTGTGTGTGTGTGTGTGTGTGTGTGTGTGTGTGTGTGTGTGTGTGTGTGTGTGTGTGTGTGTGTGTGTGTGTGTGTGCGCCTGTTTAGGTTGCTGAATGGAAAAGAAGATGGCGTATGTAAAAGTACAAGTGTTCATAGCTTAAGATAGTTATTTTCTTAGACCAAAACAGATTCCACTGAATTAAGAATGGGCCTAATATGTAGTGTAGCAACTATTGCAGATTACAAATTAATATTAGGATAGGTTTGCTCTAACACCATCAAAAGGATTTCTTTGGAAACATTTACAGTTTAAGTCATTTAGCAGGTGCTTTTTATCCAGAGCAAGTTACAGTAGTGAGGGCATTCATTTTCATTCTGGCCCCCTGTGAGAATTGAGCCCACAACCCTAGCGTTGCAAGCACCGTGGTCAACCAACTGAGCCACACTTGGCCAGAGGGAGATGATTTCAGTTCAGATGAAAAGTAACATCACTTCCTGGAATTCTCCATGGTCTACAGAGCACTTATAGAAAAGAACATGAGCACACGCAAAGTGTGTGTGTGTGTGTGTGTGTGTGTGTGTGTGTGTGTGTGTGTGTGTGTGTGTGTGTGTGTGTGTGTGTGTGTGTGTGTGTGTGTGTGTGTGTGTGTGTGTGTGTGTGTGCGCCTGTTTAGGTTGCTGAATGGAAAAGAAGATGGCGTATGTAAAAGTACAAGTGTTCATAGCTTAAGATAGTTATTTTCTTAGACCAAAACAGATTCCACTGAATTAAGAATGGGCCTAATATGTAGTGTAGCAACTATTGCAGATTACAAATTAATATTAGGATAGGTTTGCTCTAACACCATCAAAGGGATTTCTTTGGAAACATTTACAGTTTAAGTCATTTAGCAGGTGCTTTTTATCCAGAGCAAGTTACAGTAGTGAGGGCATTCATTTTCATTCTGGCCCCCTGTGAGAATTGAGCCCACAACCCTAGCGTTGCAAGCACCGTGGTCAACCAACTGAGCCACACTTGGCCAGAGGGAGATGATTTCAGTTCAGATGAAAAGTAACATCACTTCCTGGAATTCTCCATGGTCTACAGAGCACTTATAGAAAAGAACATGAGCACACGCAAAGTGTGTGTGTGTGTGTGTGTGTGTGTGTGTGTGTGTGTGTGTGTGTGTGTGTGTGTGTGTGTGTGTGTGTGTGTGTGTGTGTGTGTGTGTGTGTGTGTGTGTGTGTGTGTGTGTTTGCATGTGTGTGTGAGAAGACAAACATACTGTACAGTACCCGAACAAAGTTTGGACACACCTACTCATTCAAGGGTTTTTGCATCCCAAATAAATGCTTCACAGAGTTCAAGTAACAGACACATCTCAACATCAACTGTTCAGAGGAGACTATGTGAATCAGGCCTTCATGGTGAAATTGCTGCAAATAAACCACTACTAAAGGACACCAATAATAAGAAGAGACTTGCTTGGGCCAAGAAACATGAGCAATGGACATTAGACCAGTGGAAATCTGTCCTTTGGCCCACATTTAAGTGTTTTGGTTCCCACTGCCGTGTCTTTTTGTGAGACGCAGAGTCTGTAAACGGATGATCTCTGCATGTGTGGTTCCCACCGTGAAGCATGGAGGAGGAGGTGTGATAGGTGGGGGTGCTTTGCTGGTGACACTGCCTGTGATTTATGCAGCGATACGCCATCCCATCTGACTATCATTTGTATTTCAGCAGGACAATGACCTTACACACCTCCATGCTGTGTAAGGGCTATTTTATCAAGAAGGAAAGTGATGGAGTGCTGCATCAGATGATGTGGCCTCCACAATCACCCGACCTCAACCCAATTGAGACGCTGGGCCAATTGTGAGTCGCCCTATGGGACTCCCAACCACGGCCCGATTTGATACATCCTGGAATCCAACCTGGGACAGTAGGGATGCCTATTGCACTGAGATGCAGTGCCTTAGACCACTGCACCACTCGGGAGCAGTGTTGGACAGCAGAGTGAAGGAAAAGCAGCCAACAAGTGTTCAGCATATCTGGGATCTCTTTCAAGACAGTTGGAAAAGCATTCCAGGTGAAGTTGGTTGAGAGAATGCCAAGAGTGTGCAAAGCTGTCATCGAGGCGAAGGGTGGCTACTTTGAAGAATCTCAAATTTAAAATACATTTTAATTTGTTTCACACTTGTTTGGTTACGCCATGGATTCCATATGTGTTATTTCATCGTTTTTATGTTTTCACTATTATTCTACAATGTAGAATAAGGTGTGTCCAAACTTTTGACTGGTACTGTACATACCGTCAGAGCACTGTGAACAGAGGTACACACACACGCATGTGCACACACACACACACACACACACACACACACAGCACATCATAGCTGAGACAACAATTGATACTCTGGTTATTTTATAGTAAATATGTTCCGCCACTATAATGTCAACAGTGAATAATACATGTAATTTTTTAAGAAAAGCCCCAGGTTAATAGACAGCTAATGAATAAATGAAAGAAAATTTTACATCAACTTCGGGAAGAGATTCAACTGTTTAATAATTTTTGAGGCCAATGAATGAATTCCATTGTGTGCTCAAATTGCAGTATGTGGTTGTTTTGAATTTAATCAATTCACAAGGGCTTTTAATATTTATGCCCATCGAGCAATAATGTGTTGGCAACACTTAAAAGTGAATGAATTCACTCACTGTTCCATCATTGTCTTTTTCAATTGATATAAAGTAATTTTATAATAATGATGTTGAGACAAGCTAAAAGATGAAGGGTATGATATACAATGAGCCATGATGGGAAAAAACACATGAAGTTTCACTTAATATACCATATGTCTTAATATATGTCTTAATATACTGTACAACTTAATATACGTCTTAATATACAGTTGAAGTCGGAGGTTTACATACACTTATGTTGGAGTCATCGTTTCTCAACCACTCCACAAAGTTCTTGTTAACAAACTATAGTTTTGGCATGCCAGGTAGGACATCTACTTTGTGCACATCAGTCATTTTTCCAACAATTGTTTAAAGACAGATTATTTCACTTATAATTCACTGTATCACAATTGCAGTGGGTCAGAAGTTTACATACACTAAATTGACTGTGCCTTTAAACAGCTTGGAAAATGTCCGAAAATTATGTCATGGCTTTAGAAGCTTCTGATAGGCTAATTGACATCATTTGAGTAAATGGAAGGTGTACCTGTGGATGTATTTCAAGGCCTACCTTCAAACTCAATTCCTCTTTGCTTGACATCATGGGAAAATCAAAAGAAATCAGCCAAGACCTCAGAAAAAAAATTGTAGACCTCCACAAGTCTGGTTCATCCTTGTAAGCAATTTCTAAATGCATGAAGGTACCACGTTCATCTGTACAAACAATAGTACGCAAGTATAAACACCATGGGACCACTCAGCCATCATACCGCTCAGGAAGGAGACGCGTTCTGTCTCCTAGAGATTAACGTACTTTGGTCCGAAAAGTGCAAATCAATCCCAGAACAACAGCAAAGGAACTTGTGAAGATGCTGGAGGAAACAGGTACAAAAGTATCTATGTCCACTGTAAAACGAGTCCTACATCAACATAACCTGAAAGGCCACTCAGCAAGGAAGAAGCCACTGCTCCAAAACCGCCATAAAAAAGCCAGACCACGGTTTGCAACTGCACATGGGGACAAAGATCGTACTTTTTGGAGAATTGTCCTCTGGTCTGATGAAACAAAAATAGAACTGTTTGTCCATAATGACCATCTTTATGTTTGAAGGAAATAGGGGGAGGCTTGCAAGCTGAAGAACACCATCCTAACCGTGAAGCATGGGGTTGACAGCATCATGTTGTGGGGGTGCTTTGCTGCAAGAGAGACTGGTGCACTTCACAAAATAGATGGCATCATGAGGATGGAAAATTATGTGGATATATTGACGCAACATCTCAAGACATCAGTTAGGAAGTTAAAGCTTGGTCAAAAATGGGTCTTTCCCATAGACGATGACCACAAGCATACTTCCAAAGTTGTGGCAAAATGACTTAAGGACAACAAAATCAAGGTATTGGAGTCACAAAGCCCCAGAGGTGTGGACTGGAGTCACATGACTTGGACACGAGTCAGACTCGAATCACGAATATGGTAACTTGCAACTCGACTTTGACTTTAACACCAATGACTCGTGACTTGACTTGGACTTGAGCCTTTTGACTCGACCTGACTTGATACCCTCCCAAGTCAAATAATAAAAATGATGCTATTAAAAAAAATGTGCAGCGCATGAAATCTTCATTTACGGATTACAGTTTGAATCGGACAGTAGCCAATCAATGACATACGTTAGCCTACTGTAACCACACACAGAGAGTGTTGGGCAATTGTGTACAAGCCTATATCGCCCGATTGCACTCCATAGCGATCCACGATAGTCGATCGCAATGGGGGGGTAGTCTTTCTCATGGCTACCCATGTATTTCCATGGAAACATAAAGTTTATTTGGAAAGACATAAGTATATACATTTTTAAAAGCATTCATGATTTGCGTAAATGTAATATATTAACTATTACTCTTGTTAAAAATATGAAAAGGTATTACATTTGGTTTTACATTCGGAAAATTATGTGTATATTGAAGCAACATCTCAAGACATCAGTTAGGAAGTTAAAGGTTGGTCCCAAATGGCTATTCCAAATGGATAATGACCCCAAGAATACTTCCAAAGTTGTGGCAAAATGGCTTAAGGACAACAAAGTCAAGGTATTGGAGTGGCCATCACAAAACCCTGACCCCAATCCTATAGAACATTTGTGGGCAGAACTGAAAAAGCGTGTGTGAACAAGGAAGCCTACAAAACTGACTCAGTTACACCAGCTCTGTCAGGAGGAATGGGCCAAAATTCACCCAACTTATTGTGGGAAGCTTGAGGAAGGCTACCCGACACGTTTGACCCAAGTTAAACAATTTAAAGGCAATGCTACAAAATACTAAATGAGTGTATGGAAACTTCTGACCCACTGGTAATTTGATGAAAGAAATAAAAGCTGAAATAAATCATTCTCTCAACTATTATTCTCACACTTCATATTCTTAATATAACGTGGTGATCCTCACTGACCTAAGACAGGGAATTTTTACTTGGATTAAATGTCAGGAATTGTGAAAAACTGAGTTTAAATATATTTGGCTAAGGTGTATGTAAACTTCCATCTTCAACTGTACGTCTTAATACACAACTTAATGTACTTCTTAATATATAACTTAATTTACATCTTAATATGCGACTTAATATACGTCTTAATAAAATTCTTAATATACGACCTAATATACGTCTTGATATATTACTTGATATGCGTCTTAATATATGTCTTTATAGGTGCGGCAGGGTAGCCTAGTGGTTAGAGCGTTGGACTAGTAATTGAAAGGTTGCAAGTTCAAATCCCCAAGCTGACAAGGTACAAATCTGTCGTTCTGCCCCTGAACAGGCAGTTAACCCACTGTTCCTAGGCCGTTATTGAAAATAAGAATTTGTTCTTAACTGACTTGCCTAGTTTAATAAAGGTAAAAATTAAATATACATCTTAATATGTGTCTTTATATACTTCTTAATATACTTGTCCACTCTCCAGTGTAATTTCCACACACACATAGCAAACCTATGCAATTCTAATGTGCGTATGAGTGTACATTTATTTTGTAAAAAAATGTCATGTGTGTTTGCTTCGCATGGGTGCATGGGTGTTTGTGTGCACACACGTGAATGTATTTTCGTTCCCCTCTGTCTGTTCACTCTCTCCCCCTACCCGCTCTTGCCCACCTGCCAGTGCTGATGAATGGCCTGGTCATGTGAGTCCATTTCCCCCAGTGCTCACCTGTAAGTGTTTCTGGAAAGAGAGGGACCCATTCATCCCATCCACACAACAACTCCACACAGATGCTTACCACAAACGGCTGGTGGCACCTTAATTGGGGAAGACGGGCTCATAATAATGGCTGGAACAGAATAAATGGAATGGTATAGAACTCATCAAACATGTGGTTTCCATGTGTTTGATTTCATGTCGTTCTCTCCATTCCAGCCATTATTATGAGCCATCCTCCCCTCAGCAGCTTCCTGTGCTGCTCACATACATCAATAGCCCAGCTGGCACTTGCTTAACATGGGAAGCCTGCAGAGCTGGACTTCCACTCTACATCACAGCTTTCTCTCTGTGTCTGTCTGTCTCTCCAGGAAAACTCAAATCTGCAGAGCAATAAAAAAAAAGAAAGCACATCCAACAGGTCAGATGCAAGATTCTATATTATGTTTCACAGCCAGAGGTTGAATGAGGAAGTTAGTGTCTGGAAAACATGGGACAGTTTTATAAATGTCCATGGGCCAATTATTATTTAAGTGCTTCTCAGTACTGGAGAAGTGAAAATATCAGTCACAAACGGAAGCATATTTCTTATCAGTCAACATTCATTTGAGATGAGATGGCCAGCAATCTCCACTAATATGGTATACTTAATAACAGTGATGAGAATGTTGCTGACTAAATTGTGTAACAAACACAGCAGTATGTGGTTCGGGACTCAGATCCTGAGTTGTCCTTGACCACATGACATGACCAGTAAGCCTTTGGGCCCTACTGTGGTTCCTATGTGCGCCCATGAATGGAGCTCTTATCCTTCGTCTTAACAGCAGTAGGTTGTGATGAGAACACCTTCCTTCCTTTAGGGTGAGGAATGTGGAACATCTGGACAGTGTCTCAGTGACAGTCCCCACCGGTACTCTCACCTTTCCCTGTGGTCACAGGGATCACGCCAGGGTCACTGGATGGGGTCATTTCCCAGTCAGCTCCATCATAGCCAATCCCCAGGTTCCATCGGGAGACAGGACTGTGTTATTTAAACAGTGTGTCAGGGATGGAGCTCTGTTATGGAGTGTGATGGATAGACCTAAGCTTTTTACTGACTAGGATGTTCTGTGTGTACATTCTCATTTCAAACAGATAAGGATCTATATAAAACAAACCTGGTATACCTTCACGCGGAAGTCTGTGTAACATCAGCCACTACTTCATCAGTGTTCATAACAATAAGTCTGCTAACGCATTATATATTAGCCACATATGAATGCAGCAACAGTATCCTACTTATCTGATCTCAAGTGGCAGATGGATTCAAGAACTGGGGATTCTGACTGAAGTAGATGTGGTTGTTGGTAGTAGTGTTTCTTGTGTCTTCAGTGGTTTGGTTTTCCCAGAGGGTCGGTTGTATACAACCGTTCTTATCCTATTTTAAAGATCAGGTGAGACTTTACGCTGCCAAGTGAGTCTCTCCGCTCATGTACCTCACCATGCCTGAACAACACACAATGCAAAGTGGACCAAGTCAAGCGAGGCCCCTGTCTGTTTGATGTTGTGTTCAAAAGACAGAGGGTGGTGACAGACAGGAGTGGTTTGAACATAACTGAGAGTAAGAGACCTGGGATGGTTCCGGCCTTCAGTCACAGCAGGGGGGTTCCTCCTCCAACCCAGAGGGTATCACGCCAGCTTGCCTAATGGTCACTGCAGGAACACTGATCAAAGGAACCTCTCCCTCACCATACGCCACCATACTCTGGCAGGGTAAAGCTCAAACTCTGTGTGAAATAAACATGTTGAAGTGGGTGTTTATAGTTTGTAAGTTTACTGTTTGGCCTTTAAAAGTGGGGCTCTAAGAGAGCTTAGAAAGAAGCTGTCTTAGGTTTTATAATGTGCTTTGTAATATCACCATTTAAAATTCAGGTTGCTCTGTGCCAAGGTCTGTAATTCCCCTCCGTCTTGCTTTTGAGCTTATTCGTAGCATATACTCTGGAACGATTCCACTGTCTGGTTGATCTCAAACTTGACCTGCGACATCTTGACCTTCCACCACTGCGATGGAAATGGAGTCATAGTTTAACAGCATTGGGTGAGTGTAAAACCACAGAGGCACCATAAAACAACACAACAATTGTTTTATCGGTACAGCACTTTACTAGCCAGGGTAATTTCCTGTGTGTCAGATGTGATGTTAGTGGCTGTAGAGAAAGCTCAGCAACTCTCAATCTAGACCCTTATAGAGAAATGCTGCTGTGTTGATATTACTGTTGGAGAGGCCTGCAGATATGAGTGTGTGGACACACTCACACACACGCACACGCATGCACACATGCACACACGCACACACCGGCCTTTACCGCCGCTCTAGCTCCCACCTCACTCAATGACAGCTCATTTCAAATCAATAAGAGAGAGCCGGTACAGAGCATGATTTCCCCCACAATCAAACAGAAAAGAAGTAGTGAATCAATAATTACTGTCCTTGTAATGGGACTACAGCCCCTAGAACGCATTGATGTCCCCAGATCTCATAGCTAGGCTCTTCAGAAAGGCGAGAGTTTAGACAGTTGAACCATTATACTGCGCTTGTCATTTCAACAAACGGCTTAGAAAATAGAGTGGCTGACATGTTCAATCGTGTTTAATAATCTGCAGCACTGCTTAGAAATCAGTGATCACTCTGGGGTGTGGGAATCGACTCTTTAAAGTGTGCTACATGAATACAAGTGTTCAATCTGGCCTCTGTTGTAGCTGCATGAGTGAGTGAAGATATTGACCAGGTGATAGGATTGTTTTAGGTTGCTTTGTTGCATTCACATCCTGCATGTTAAGACCAGACAGAGCCAGCATACAGGAGCTCTACAAGACTAAGACGTGACATGATAGGCAACCACCATCTCCCTCACTTCAAGCTGTCGGGAAGGCGAACAGTTCTGGACTGTCCACTTGTCTGAAACGTCATTACCAATTAAGACTTTTGCACATCTTGCACAGTTACTTTTGTTTTGTGGATGTAAGGAATGGGAATACGTTTTGTGTCAGTGTGAAAATGGAACCAGGGAGGCATTGGGAATGTGTCTGCTCTGTGCAGAATAAAATAATGGAGTTCTGCTGTGAGTTCTACAGCGCTGTCACTGAGAGGTTTACCAGACGAATGGACTTCATTTACAAGTAAAGGTAGACCTAAATGCATTTTCCTTTGCAATTTGCAGGCTAGGCTTCTGTTGAATCATGAGAATGGACAACATCTCTTTGAATGCATTGTAATTTCGTTTTGCTAAGATTTTTTTGTCATTTCGATTGTTGATATGTACATTTCGCTAGAACCTTTTTTATTATATATGTGTGCAATTTTTGTGGCCGCCGCGCATTGAAAGAATTGTAAATCCATTGTGAAAGGCTATGAAGTTTGCGTTGCAAACTATTCCAATGAAATGTGTCCATATATTGGTATTTTAGTGCCACCTATTGGTTGTAACTGTGGATGCCACATCAGTTTAAGGGTGAGCTGAGCTGAGCTGAGCAGTGAGTCATTTTTACATTTGGTGAAAGTTAATAGTCAATTTTGGTTAATAGTCTATGTCACTCTGGTTGTTGGTGTTATCTGTTGTATGGTAAGCTTGGTATATTTATAAACCTGGCTTTGATAATAGCCCGTGCTTAACCCAGCCACCGACCTCACCACACGTCACTGGTGTGTGTGTGTGTGTGTGTGTGTGTGTGTGTGTGTGTGTGTGTGTGTGTGTGTGTGTGTGTGTGTGTGTGTGTGTGTGTGTGTGTGTGTGTGTGTGTGTGTGTGTGTGTGTGTGTGTGTGTGTGTGTGTGTGTGCGCTGTTCAGTTCCAGGTATGCGGGTGCCACGTTATGTAGACGCCCAAATGAGCACAGCTACCCCAGGTAATACCCACACAACATGTTTAGGCAATGCACATGCGCAAAATATGAAATTCACTCAATGCAACGAATATCAGTTAGGCCAGGGTTTCCCCAACTTGGTTAGGCAGGGCGGTGAGTTCTATGCTGACCCTGTCCATTAAACAGTCATTGCAGTCAGGAACGTCCGTGCACATCAACAATTTGAGTGGATGAGGATTTTGGGGAGGAAGGCATACCCTGATCCTGTGGTTTTGATGCAGTTTTAGTTTTTGTAATTTTGAGCATAAAAACCACCAGAATTACTGAGAAGAAACATTAGATAACAAAAATAATTTTTAAAAATTATATTATTATAATATTTTTTTTAACCTAATTCACACAAATCTAAGTAAAGGGATGGAATCAGAATATGTACATATAAACATATGGATGGACCATGACCGACCGGCATAGACAAGATGTATATACAAGATATGTAAACGTCATTATTAAAGTGGCATTAATAAAGTGACTAGGGATCCATTTGTTAGAGGGGCTAATGATTTCAAGTCTGTATGTAGGCAGCATCCTATCTGTGTTACTGATGGCTGTTTAACAGTCTGATGGCCTTGAGATAGAATCTATGTTTCAGTCTCTCGGTCCCAGCTTTGATGCACCTGTACTGACCTCGCCTTCTGGATGATAGGGGGTGAACAGGCAGTGGCTTGGGTGGTTGTTGCAGATTAAAGGAGGATAGATTCTTTACATTTTGAGACAGTTTTATTAAATAGCATATGGGTGTTTAAATATACATCACTAGGCCCAGCCACTTAGCTCTAAGTACATATCAAAGCCCTTCTGCTGTGTGGAGATGCTCTGTGGGCTCTCTAGGCTTCTCTCTGCCTTAAACCTAGAACTGCATTGATTAACTCGAAAAATAGACTATTCTCTTGTCTTTATTCTTGTGTTGTTTCTCTTGTTCTCTTGTCTTTTGAACACACAAGGCTAAGATGAGCTGTCAATAGGAGCAATCAAGCAAAACAAGGTCCTTCAAATAAACCCACCCTTCACCACTTTAGTCTCACATGACCACACTTCCAAGAATCATATTAAATTTCAGAATGACCGTGTGAATGCCAGAAATTGAGGTTCGAGTAAAAGGGTGAATTGTCCCTGAGTTTGTTTTGTTGGATTCCTTTGTACAATAACAATAACATGTTCCCTTCAGCGAACTCGCAAACAAGATATGATACTTCCTGCAGGTCAAATCAGAGGCATCACTTTTGCCCTAAATCTTACAACTGCAAAATTTTAACAGTTGTAAAAATCCAAGGATCTCAACCCCCGTAGTCTAAGGATCTCAACCCCCGTAGTCTAAGGATCTCAACCCCCGTAGTCTAAGGATCTCAACCCTCGTAGTGTAAGGATCTCAACCCCCGTAGTCTAAGGATCTCAACCCCCGTAGTCTAAGGATCTCAACCCCCGTAGTCTAAGGATCTCAACCCCCGTAGTCTAAGGATCTCAACCCTCGTAGTGTAAGGATCTCAACCCTCGTAGTCTAAGGATCTCATCCCTCGTAGTCTAAGGATCTCAACCCCCGTAGTCTAAGGATCTCAACCCTCATAGTCTAAGGATCTCAACCCTCATAGTCTAAGGATCTCAACCCCCGTAGTCTAAGGATCTCAACCCTCATAGTCTAAGGATCTCAACCCTCGTAGTGTAAGGATCTCAACCCTCATGGTCTAAGGATCTCAACCCTCGTAGTCTAATGATCTCATCCCTCGTAGTCTAAGGATCTCAACCCCCGTAGTCTAAGGATCTCAACCCTCATAGTCTAAGGATCTCAACCCTCATAGTCTAAGGATCTCAACCCTCATAGTCTAAGGATCTCAAACCTCATAGTCTAAGGATCTCAACCCCCGTAGTCTAAGGATCTCAACCCTCATAGTCTAAGGATCTCAACCCTCGTAGTGTAAGGATCTCAACCCTCATGGTCTAAGGATCTCAAACCTCATAGTCTAAGGATCTCAACCCTCGTAGTCTAAGGATCTCAACCCTCATAGTCTAAGGATCTCAACCCTCGTGGTCTAAGGATCTCAACCCTCATAGTCTAAGGATCTCAACCCTCATAGTCTAAGGATCTCAACCCTCGTAGTCTAAGGATCTCAACCCTCATAGTCTAAGGATCTCAACCCTTGTAGTCTAATGATCTCATCCCTCGTAGTCTAAGGATCTCAACCCCCGTAGTCTAAGGATCTCAACCCCCGTAGTCTAAGGATCTCAACCCTCGTAGTCTAAGGATCTCAACCCCCGCAGTCGAAGGATCTCAACCCTCGTAGTCTAAGGATCTCAACCCTCGTAGTCTAAGGATCTCAACCCTCGTAGTCTAAGGATCTCAACCCTCGTAGTCTAAGGATCTCAACCCTCGTAGTCTAAGGATCTCAACCCTCGTAGTCTAAGGATCTCAACCCTCATAGTCTAAGGATCTCAACCCTCGTAGTCTAAGGATCTCAACCCTCGTAGTCCAAGGCTGTTGTTCCGTTTCACTATTTGCTGCTCCCTCGTACATAAACCCTCCCCTCTCTTTTTCCTTCTTTCCTTCCTCACATGACACTTTCCCATGGAGGATAGCAGGCTATTCATCTCTACTGAGCCCTAGTAGTTCGCCCCTTATTCCTTCCTCCCCCTCTCCTCCTCTGAAGGATCCTTGCAGAACTCCAGCGTTGATGAGGTGGCCACTGCTGCAGTTATATCATGGTAACTTATATTATTGGGCTGTGGCACGGCTCATCCCAAAGGCAGTGCTTCATTTGTAAATTGGGAGGTGGCGGAACGAAAAGAGAGCCCAAGAGAGGGGTGATCTGGGAGGCTCTGAGGTATGGGAAGGCACCTTTATAATAAAGCATTGCATGCATTATCCTTGCTTTTGCATACTGGCATAGAGCAGCAGAGTAGAGTTGAGGCACTTGCAGAAGTTGCACACGTGGGGAACATTTTTTGTAGCCAAGGGTCTGGGAAAAATGTGGCCTTTAAAAACTAATTTCATGCAATTCTACGTCAATGTAGATGACTGGAGACTTGAGCAGAATCTTTTTTAACACCTCAATAATGATCAAAATGACAGGCTACTTTGACACTGACAAACTCCAAATCTGATCAATTAAAACAACCTTGTCATGAATCCATCAATAACCTAGGTCTCGGTGTGTGGAGACACACATATTGTACAGTATGAGGAGGGAATTATAGTCCTAAAAAAGCTTTCCAGTTTCACTGACTCACCCAGTGATGCACAGCTCACTCACCGCTCATGCCAGAAGCTTATCTCTCTCCTGTTTTAATTTGTAAAACAATGCTGTTCAGTCAATAGGCCTATTTGGATGTTGATAACTTGGTAGCATACAGAGAGATTAGTCTTTTTTCAGCAGGATCCATTTGCTTTCCAAACTGTGTTTTCCTGTGATTTTATTTGAAATATTGCGAAAGGCCTGTTTTGGCTGCATGCTGTTCACTGACAGATTTGCCTCGCGTTCTCGACTGTAGGCATGCCTTGTGATTGGGCTACACATAATCCACAGCTAGACTATTTATGTTAAATAAGCTATTGATCCTCTGTGGCTAAATTATAGGCCTACTACTGGTGTAGTATTCAGAATGATTTCATTTATTTCTGAACAGACAGCAGTAATTTGGCAAATATATTTCAATTTATCAGGGGTGCTGTGGCACCTCCAGAACCCTTTGCTCGGCAATAATTCTATAAGGAAATAAATGATGAAGTGCAATGCTGGAAAGATGACAGTTACAGGGTCATGTCTATCAGAGAGGGAGCGAGAGAGATCATAAAAAGTTAATCTCCTTCTAGTTCTGTGAGAGATACAAGTGAGCTTCTATTTCTCCACATCATTGGTCACGCGTTGGTCTATATAGGCTACAGTGTAGGGCAAACCATAAATCCGGCCTGGCCCAACACAAATCAATTATTAGAATATAACGTTTTTTAGGGGGCAGCCAGGAGAATTACAGAGTCAACTAACTCTGATTACTTTTATTAGAATTTTTACACTGTAATCAGTGAAAATATTTTTCATGCCACGAGAGGTATCGGATCCTGAGAAGTCCCAGATCCTGTTCCAGCAGGATCCGGTTAAAATGAAGCACTGCACAGAAGCCCACAAAGCTTGGGGCCAAAGTTCCACACTCTGAGACTAAACTCTGACGAAGAGACAAGTCTCACAGTACGAATTTAATCTGAAAATGAGAGAGATTATTATTTTGCTGGACACTTGCCTGGTGTCATTATAGTAGTGGTGGTGTGGAGTGTTATAGATGTTTGAATCATTTACACATCTCACAGAGACCAAAGAGGTGGGCTTGGGTCATTGGTAGGTTTTAATGGCTGCATTTATTTATTTATTTTACCCCCTTTTTCATGGTATCCAATTGGTAGTTCACAGTCTTGTCCCATTGCCGCAACTCCCGTACAGACTTGGGAGAGGCGATGTGATTACCTACTAGCGAAGCTCTTTGTGGTCTGATCTCTCAAAATGACCATACAAGATGTAGAATCTTAATTTGAGCGAATTTGCTATAGCAGGAAAATAATGTTTCAGTAACAGGAAATGTTAATTATTATGTGGATTATAATTAATGGGCATTTTTGTAGGGGTATGATGCAAATAAATGGTAAGGGAATATCAAGTCTGAAACTTCAAAGTGGAATTGACAAACTTCGGAAGCCTTTTTAAAGCTCAAATACTGCAGTGCAGGAAAGTTCTCTAGCAACAGGGTGATCAAATTAAGATCCCACATCTGTATATGTGATTGGCTATTATATCTCTTTATGGTTCAACTCTCTTGAGACAAGCAGGTATGAATAGTTGAGGTGATTGGTATTATCATCTCTCAGCTCCTACTCAACAGTAGTACATATATTCCTGGGATGCCAGAAATATGGGATGTCTGTTCTTTATGTGTTTGCAGATAAAACGTCCCCCGCTGTAATGTAACGTAACCTCTGCTGTAATGGCCTGTATGAATCCCCATAAACCACCACTCACCTGGTCATGGCTCAAAGCACCACCAATCCCTGAAGAGACTGCCACTAAACTCGTATATTGTTGCTGTTTCTATATATGACATAGATTTGAGTTACCTTGGAGATGGAGTCACAGATTACGAAGTTTAAAGATTATTGTTTTATATACCTTTGATTTAACATGTACGGAGCTTGATGACATTTTATTTATTTATTTTTTGAATTGTTTGGAATTTATCTCCCCAATTTCGTGGTATCCAATTGTTGGTAGTTACTATCTTGTCTCATCGCTACAACTCCCGTACGGGCACGGGAGAGACGAAGGTCGACAGCCATGTGTCCTCCAAAACACAACCTAACCAATCCACACTGCTTCTTAACACAGCGCGCATCCAACCCGGAAGCCAGCCTCACAAATGTGTCGGAGGAAACACCATGCACCTGGCGACCTGGCTAGCGTGCACTGCGCCCGGCCCGCCACAGGAGTCACTAGTGCACGATGAGACAAGGATATTCCTACCGGCCAAACCATCCCTAACCCGGATGACGCTAGGCCAATTGTGCGTCGCCCCACGGACCTCCTGGCTGCGACAGAGCCTGGGCATGAACCCAGAGTCTCTGGTGGCACAGCTAGCACTGCGATGTAGTGCCCTAGGCAGCTTGATGACATTTCTGTTCAGTTTTCCTCCCTTGTAAGTTTGAGACGGTTGAATGGATGTTACCTCACTGGTAAAAAGTTGGAGGGAACTCATAACCTTAGGGTGAACATTAGTTTGAAACGAGGTAGCAGTTCACATATGTGTGATAGTGTCAGTCTAGCCATTAAGAATAAGAAGCCCACAACTACATGTATTTTCACTGTAGAGTGGTCCCTCAGAGCTGCTTTTCTCCTTCTATCAATCCGTTGTTACTTTCCCACCTTCCTTCCCCTAACGGATAGAAAGCAACACACACCCTGAGTTACTCAAACCCCAGCCTTTTAGAAGGAAGCTTCACAATAAGTCCAGCTCTTCTAGTACATGGTAACAGAAGCAAAAGGACACAAAATGCTCAAAATGCTACAGAGTTTGTTTTCTGAGTGATCACAATTACCTTAGTAAATGTATGGATTTCTTAACTCTGCTTTTAAAAACAATCAGACAATGTGATTGAGCTTTGCCTCAACATACAATGACTTTTCTAGTTTTTCTAGATAATGACAGGGGAAGTAATTCTGTCTCAATATGGCCCTGGGCCAGGATGGTTGCCTGTGAAGTCATTAGGTCATCTCATTTAGTAATGACCTCATGGTTCGTTTATGTATCTTTCACATTCACAGAGAGGAGTATTGTGAGAACAACACGATGTGTCCCTGACTTCCTGTGTCATGTCTTTCTTTGTTTGTTTTTTAAGAAAAATAGTTTTGTGCATAGAGATGGATTCCAAAAGTCTGCGCTGTGAAATGAAATAGCGGGGAGGTTTCAGAGGGAAGAGAAAATGTTGTGCCTTTGTATTCTGATCTGATCTGTGCTCTGAGACTCGCTGCCGAGTGTACAGCGGCACATATTCACGGGGGGTCAAATATCTCCTGCAATTAGCTCTCCTATCCTCATATCTGCTCTGTCAGTGGGAGCCTTACATGGTTAATATCCTCAAACAGCCTCCTCCTGATGCCCTGCGCTGCCATCATGTCTGCTGAGCTTTCTGCTTCTCTTTCAAACACACTCCCTTTTCCCCTCCCGCTCTCTTTCTCTCTCTCTTTCTCTCTCCCTCTCTTTGTTCTTCCTCATCCCGCTCTCTTATCCTCCTTTGTCAGCAGTCTTGATGGAGTCAATGTAGCACTCAGTTCTCCTTATATGGATACTTCTAGAAACCTTCTATCTGCTCTCTCCATATGCCTGCCAAACCTAACAGTTTTTTTCTCCCATCAACATTATTCAGCTCCACCTGCCAGGAGTCTGAGAGTAGGGACTAATCCATCTTCAGGGCAGACTTTGGCACGCTGGATGTTAAATTAAAAACGTATCACCCAAAGAACTGGGTCATATGCACAAGGTATTGAAGACACAGTTTAGAAAATAAATATCATCAATCACAGGCTCCAGTCCACAATGCTTTGTGAATACAGCTCCAGCCTGATGCTGCATCACCATAGCCAATTATAGTGGTGACAGTTGGGAAAGTTTGTTTGTTGTGCCGCTAAAAGTCTCCAAATGTCACTAGTTTTAGGACGCTGTCCCAGAGGAGAACCTTTGGGCAGTCTTTCATCCGATATTTGGACACTGTCAAACAAATGTGATGGATGTGGTCATTGCAAAGCAGCATATTAATGCATGGTGAGAGAGCTGGATTTTTATTTTCCAATGAAAAGTTACTGTACATCGAGCCCAACAATCCAACAATCGAGATCAATAAACTCAGCCAGAGACAACAATGGTCCAAAGGTAATGTAGATTTAACATTTGATTTATTGATCATCCACCCATGTAGATTGTGTCACCAACATGATTCTTTTGAATAAGTATTTATGTTGAGCTTATCTCCAATTCATATCCTATTAATCTTTATACATGAAAAGTTTAAAAGGCATTTGAATATCATTTGAATGAGCTGTTCTTGCATTAGTTCAACTTTGACATATAGTCTGTGTTGACTAAAACTACAGGGACTGCCAACCCAAGAAGTACTATAACATATTATAATTGTTGTGTCACATTACAACATGCAATTTATTCAACACCATGTAAATCTCAGCTGATCTGTGTTATAAGCGAGGCTGTCTGAACTGTTCTGTAGTGGGCGATGTGACCTCGAGTCCCCTTCCAACAGTAATAGGGGCTCAATGTAACGATTGGCCAATGCAGACGAGGCGCCTTCATGTGACTGTATCAAACTACGGCCTAAATTGAGCCATTTCACATGGCAGTCAACTCTGAGCTACAATAAACCTTATGATCCAAACATGACGGGACAGGCTATCCTATTGTCATTCCATTACAGTAGCTACATACTGCCATTCCTTTATCCATTATGAAAGGTGGTACTGAGTACCGTCAGACCATATCATAACAGAAGTGCTCCATGTCTTTCATCTGACACTGCCCGAAAAATAGATTGCAAAAAACTTTCCTAGGACAATGTCAAAATGACTGTATTTTCACATGATTAAAAAAATATAGGAACACATTTCAAGGATTGATTTTTATTTACTTAATTTAACTAGCCAGTTAAGAACAAATTCTTATTTACAATGACTTACTATACACCAGCCAAACCCAGACACTGGAACCAAGTGTGTGCCACCCTATGGAACTTCGAATCACAGCCAGTTGTGATACAGCCTGGATTCAAACCAGGGTGTCTGGAGTGACGCCTCTAGCACTGAGAGGCAGTGCCTTAGACCGCTGCGCCACACGTGTCCTAGGTTACATTTATAAAACGTCCAGCTGATATGACAAACTTTGGTATGTTATATTATCATGTTGATTATAGCCATGCTAGAAGCCTCAAGAAAATCATAGGAGTCAGACAGATGTATTCTCAAAGCCCTCTTACACTTTCCTACAGATAACCACCCACAATTCATGGTCTGAAAGGGCACCAGTAGGGCTAATTATCGTCCGACATAACATCCCCTGGTCTTACTGCATTGTAACAAGTTCATTGGCACTTTGGTACCACTATTGTAAATCGTTATAAAAGGTCTGGAGATATAGTGTTGAATACAGTACATTCACAGCATTTAAAAAAAACATTTTTTTTACCTTTATTTAACTAGGCAAGTCAGTTAAGAACAAATTCTTATTTTCAATGACGGACAAGGAACA
This sequence comes from Oncorhynchus masou masou, assembly GCF_036934945.1. Lineage (NCBI taxonomy): Eukaryota > Metazoa > Chordata > Actinopteri > Salmoniformes > Salmonidae > Oncorhynchus > Oncorhynchus masou. The sequence continues at coordinate 58,108,128 of NC_088234.1, forward strand.
GTCGTTCTGCCTTGTTCAGTGGCAGAACGACATGTTGTGTCAGCTCGGGGATTCGATCTTGCAACCTTTCGGTTACTAGTCCAACGCTCTAACCACTAGGCCACCTGCTGCCTGCAGCCTACATTTTGTGTTTGTGTAGTAGAGGCTTGTAATGCAAGAAATAATCAGGATTTTTTTGTTGATATATTCTCATCTATCTGTGCGGTGGCTGATTGTTTCTCATAAGGAGTGGGCTGTGGGGCTGTGAGGGCTGGCGTGCTGGAAGGCTGTGGGGCTGTGTGGGCTGGCGTGCTGGAAGGCTGTGGGGAGAAAGGGGAAAGGGCGGTAGTATTTGTAGACATTATTAAAGGCCCCTCTTAGCCTGCTCTGGCTCACTCCCAGAGGAGGTCCTCCTTACCACCTGATCTCCACACAGCCTGGTTGGTCATGAAACAAGTCACAGTAGAAATTAATTACTGTGTAATGCAATATCCGAGAGGAACAGTGTCTGTCCTCGCAACGAGGACCCTCACTCCCACAGGGGACCAGGGAACACAGAGAGTACGAGGGAGAGGAAAGGTCTCACTTGAAAGGATAGTAGAGAGAAAGAGAGAAGGAGCAAGAGAGAGGGGAAAGAGGGTGGCAAGAGAGTGAGGGAAAGGGGGGAGAGAGGGTAGAGAGAGAGAGCAGGCAAGAGTGTGAAAGCGAGAGAAAGGAAGAGAGAGAGAAAGAGAGATATAGAAAGAGAGAGTGGAAAGATATATATATATAGAGAGAGAGTATATATATATATACATACAGTTGAAGTCGGAAGTTTACATACACCTTAGCCAACTACATTTAAACTCAGTTTTTCACAATTCCTGACATTTAATCCTGGTAAAAATGTACTGTCTTAGGTCAGTTAGGATCACCACTTTATTTTAAGAATGTGAAATGTCAGAATAATAGTAGAGAGAATGATTTATTTCAGCTTTTATTTCTTTCATCACATTCCCAGTGGGTCAGAAGTTTACATACACTCAATTAGTATTTGGTAGCATTGCCTTTAAATTGTTTAACTTGGGTCAAACGTGTCGGGTAGCCTTCCACAAGCTTCCCACAATAAGTTGGGTGAATTTTGCCCATTCCTCCTGACAGAGCTGGTGTAACTGAGTCAAGTTTGTAGGCCTCCTCGCACACGCTTTTTCAGTTCTGCCCACAAGTTTTCTATAGAATTGAGGTCAGGGCTTTGCAGAGGTGGGACCAAGTCATTGTTTTACAAGTCACAAGTAAGTCTCAAGTCTTAGGACTTGACTTGGGAGTTGAGTGCTAAGTCAAGACAGACAAGTCCGAGTCAAGTTTCAAGTCAAGACCGACATGTCTCAATTCAAGTCTCAAGTCCTAAATTTTGAGTTTCGAGTCCATAATGTGCTCTTCACCAAATGTAATACCATTTCATATTTTTAACAAGAGTAATAGTTAGTATATTACATTTACACAAATCATGAATGCTTTTAAAAATGTATTTATTTATGACTTTATGACTTTATGACTTTCCAAATGTGCGCTGCACATTTTTTTTAATAGCATCATTTTTATTATTTGGACTTGGGAGGGTATCAAGTCAGTTCGAGTCAAAAGGTGTTACGAGTCATTGGTGTTAAAGTCAAAGTCGAGTTGCAAGTCACCATATTTGTGATTCGAGTCTGACTCGAGTCCATGTCATGTGTCTCGAGTCCACACCTCTGGCGCTTTGTGATTCCAATACCTTGATTTTGTTGTCCTTAAGTCATTTTGCCACAACTTTGGAAGTATGCTTGTGGTCATTGTCCATTTGGAAGGCCCATTTGCGACCAAGCTTTAACTTCCTAACTGATGTCTTGAGATGTTGCTTCAATATATCCACATAATTTTCCATCCTCATGATGCCATCTATTTTGTGAAGTGCACCAGTCTCTCTTGCAGCAAAGCACCCCCACAACAAGATGCTGCCACCCCCGTGCTTCACAGTTGGGATGGTGTTCTTCAAGTTGCAAGCCTCCCCCTTTTTCCTCCAAACATAACGATGGTCATTATGGCCAAACAGTTCTATTTTTGTTTCATCAGACCAGAAGACATTTCTCCAAAAAGAACGATCTTAGTCCCCTTGTGCAGTCGCAAACCGTAATCTGGCTTTTTTTATAGCAGCTTTGGAGCAGTGGCTTCTTCCTTGCTGAGCGGCCTTTCAGGTTATGTTTATATAGGACTAGTTTTACTGTGGATATAGATACTTTTGTACCTGTATCTTCACAAGGTCCTTTGCTGTTGTTCTGGGATTGATTCGCACTTTTCGCACCAAAGTGCGTTCATTTCTAGGAGACAGAATGCGTCTCCTTCCTGAGCAGTATGACGGCTGCGTGGTCCCATTGTGTTTATACTTGCGTACTATTGTTTGTACAGATGAACGTGGTACCTTCATGCGTTTAGAAATTGCTCACAAGGATGAACCAGACTTGTGGAGGTCTACAATTTATTTTTCGACGTCTTGGCTGATTTCTTTGATTTTTCCATGATGTCAAGCAAAGAGGAACTGAGTTTGAAGGTAGGCCTTGAAATACATCCACGGGTACACCTCCAATTGACTCAAATGATGTCAATTAGCCTATCAGAAGCTTCTAAAGCCATGACATCATGTTCGGGAATTTTCCAAGCTGTTTAAAGGCACAGTCAACTTAGTGCATGTAAACTTCTGATGCACTGGAATTGTGATACAGTGAATTATAAGTGAAATAATCTGTCTGTAAAAAATTGTTGGAAAAATGACTTGTGTCATGCACAAAGTAGATGTCCTAACCGACTTGCCAAAACTATAATTTGTTAACAAGATCTTTGTGGAGTGGTTGAAAAACGAGTTTTAATGATAGTTAATACTTGTTTATACAGTATATACTGTATATATAGGGAGAGAGAGAGAGAGAGATCCATTACAGGGTTTGTAAGTTATCATATTTGCTGCCCTGCCATGTGGGTTTATTGCACTGGGACACAGTCAGGAGAAACAGGGAGTTTAATAAGCGTTGCAGAAGAAGGAAAGAAGTAGATGAGTAAATCTGGGGGCTTCCTCTCTTCCGTCCCACTCCTCCTCTCATTCATTTCTGCTTATCAGGCACTTTCAGTAGGAGACCATTAAAGTTGCGAGTGGAGTAACTCAAAGCAATGATAATCAAGAAGAGACTGAGTAGACGCTTTATAATTACCACTACATTGAATACTGCGCCATGAACCGCAACATTGATGAAACCGATCACAAATCATCATAGCTGACGTCTCCTCACACCCATTTAGAAGTTCATCACACATCTTCACACTAATTTTAGTGACTACCAGTATGCACATGACTCACCGCAAATTATCACAGCAGTGTACAACCCATTAAAATCTATCACAGCGATGCCACAGACATCATACTGTCTTTCATACAGCAAAACCAAAGAATCAATCAAATGTATTTATAAAGCCCTTCTTACATCAGCTGATGTCACAAAGTGCTGTACAGAAACGCAGCCTAAAACCCCAAACAGCAAGCAATGCAGGTGTAGAAGCACGGTGGCTAGGAAAAACTCCCTAGAAAGGCCAAAACCTAGGAAGAAACCTCGAGAGGAACCAGGCTATGAGGGGTGGCCAGTCCTCTTTTGGCTGTGCCGGGTGGAGATTATAAAATAACATGGCCAAGATGTTCATAGATGACCAAAACCCCTTATAATTCATCAGATCTTCAGGAAACTCCATTGAGACCCTTCATCACTGACTTAGCCCCATGACACTAGGTTACTGCAGCAATGTCAATACTCATCACAATGACTAATGATTGACCATGACAGTAATCCCTACAATATCAGTGGAGTCCGTGCTATGGACACTCAATACATCCCATCATATGATTCCCGAGCTCAACAACATCCTCCTTTGTCATTCGCTGCCTGCCCACAATGGACTAGAACCACTCAATTGTTACTCGATCAAGCACCTGAAAAACTCTCTTTACTTCTTGCATCCAATAATACCATCTCATCAGTGTGTAGCCTGCATCTTAGAGACTGCTGTCCTACGTACATAGTCCTTGAACACTGGTCACTTTAACAATGTTGACATAATATTTTATCCACTTCATATGTACAGTGGGGCAAAAAAGTATTTCGTCAGCCACCAATTGTGCAAGTTCTCCCACTTAAAAAGATGAGAGAGGCCTGTAATATGCATCATAGGTACACTTCAACTATGACAGACAAAATGAGAAAAAAAATCCAGAAAATCACATTGTAGGATTTTTAATGAATTTATTTGCAAATTATGGTGGAAAATAAGTATTTGGTCACCTACAAACAAGCAAGATTTCTGGCTCTCACAGACCTGTAACTTCTTCTTTAAGAGGCTCTTCTGACCTCCACTCGTTACCTGTATTAATGGCACCTGTTTGAACTTGTTATCGGTATAAAAGACACCTGTCCCCTCCTGTCTCAGCCTCCAGTATTTATGCTGCAGTAGTTTATGTGTCGGGGGGCTGGGGTCAGTTTGTTATATCTGGAGTACTTCTCCTGTCCAATCCGGTGTCCTGTGTGAATCTAAGTGTGCGTTCTCTAATTCTCTCCTTCTCTCTCTCGGAGGACCTGAGCCCTAGGACCATGCCCCAGGACTACCTGACATGATGACTCCTTGCTGTCCCCAGTCCACCTGGCCGTGCTGCTGCTCCAGTTTCAACTGAACCGCGGCCCTAGGACCATGCCCCAGGACTACTTGACATGATGACTCCTTGCTGTCCCCAGTCCACCTGGCCGTGCTGCTGCTCCAGTTTCAACTGTTCTGCCTTATTATTCGACCATGCTGGTCATTTATGAACATTTGAACATCTTGGCCATGTTCTGTTATAATCTCTACCCGGCACAGCCAGAAGAGGACTGGCCACCCCACATAGCCTGGTTCCTCTCTAGGTTTCTTCCTAGGTTTTGGCTTTTCTAGGGAGTTTTTCCTAGCCACCGTGCTTCTACACCTGCATTGCTTGCTGTTTGGGGTTTTAGGCTGGGTTTCTGTACAGCACTTTGAGATATCAGCTGATGTACGAAGGGCTATATAAATAAATTTGATTTGATTTGATTTGATTTGTCCACAACCTCAAACAGTCACACTCCAAACTCCACTATGGCCAAGACCAAAGAGCTGTCAAAGGACACCAGAAACAACATTGTAGACCTGCACCAGGCTAGAAAGACTGAATCTGCAATAGGTAAGCAGCTTGGTTTGAAGAAATCAACTGTGGGAGCAATTAGTAGGAAATGGAAGACATACAAGACCACTGATAATCTCCCTCGATCTGGGGCTCCACGCAAGATCTCACCCCGTGGGGTCAAAATGATCACAAAAACGGTGAGCAAAAATCCCAGAACCACACGGGGGGACCTAGTGAATGACCTGCAGAGAGCTGGGACCAAAGTAACAAAGCCTACCATCAGTAACACACTACGCTGCCAGGGACTCAAATCCTGCAGTGCCAGACGTGTCCCCCTGCTCAAGGCAGTACATGTCCAGGCCTGTCTGAAGTTTGCTAGAGAGCATTTGGATGATCCAGAAGAAGATTGGGAGAATGTCATATGGTCAGATGAAACCAAAATATAACTTTTTGGTAAAAACTCAACTCGTCGTGTTTGGAGGACAAAGAATGCAGAGTTGCATCCATAGAACACCATACCTACTGTGAAGCATGGGGGTGGAAACATCATGCTTTGGGGCTGTTTTTCTGCAAAGGGACCAGGACGACTGATCCGTGTAAAGGAAAGAATGAATGGGGCCATATATTGTGAGATGTTGAGTGAAAACCTCCTTCAATCAGCAAGGGCATTGAAGATGAAACGTGGCTGGGTCTTTCAGCATGACAATGATCCCAAACACACCGCCCGGGCAATGAAGGAGTGGCTTCGTAAGAAGCATTTCAAGCTCCTGGAGTGGCCTAGCCAAACTCTCAAACCCAGATCTCAACCCCAGCAACAGCCCCAAAACATCACTGCTCTAGAGGAGATCAGCATGGAGGAATGGGCCAAAATACCAGCAACAGTGTGTGAAAACCTTGTGAAGACTTACAGAAAACATTTGACCTCTGTCATTGCCAACAAGGGGTATATAACAAAGTATTGAGATAAACTTCTTGTTATTGACCAAATACTTATTTTCCACCATAATTTGCAAATAAATTCATTAAAAATCCTACAATTTTTTTCCTCATTTTGTCTGTCATAGTTGAAGTGTACCTATGATGAAAATGACAGGCCTCTCTCATCTTTTAAGTGGGAGAACTTGCACAATATGTGGCTGACTAAATCCTTTTTTGCCCCACTGTATATACTGTATTCTAGTCAAGCATAATCCTATATAACTACTGCTGTACACACCATTTATATTATATTCATGTACTGCCCATACTGTCCATGTACAGTGCATTCACAAAGTATTCAGACCCCTTCCCTTTTTCCACATTTTGTTACTTTACAGCCTTATACTGAAATGGATTAAATCATTTTTTCCCTCATCAATCTACAACAAAATACCACAGAATGACTTAGCAAAAATTGTTGTTTGGAAAACAATAACAGAAATACCTTAATTAAATAAGTATTCAGACCCTTTGCTATGAGACTTGAAAATGAGCTCAGGTGCATCCTGTTTCTATTGATCATCCTTGAGATGTTTCTACAACTTGATTGGAGTAAAATTGTGGTCAATTCAATTGATTGGACATGATTTGGTAAGGCACACACCTGTCTATATAAGGTCCTTCAGTTGACAGAGCATGTCAGAGCAAACACCAAGCCGGGAGCAGCATTGAAAGTCCCAAAGAACATAGTAGCCTCCATCATTCTTAAATGGAAGAAGTTTGGAACCATCAAGACTCTTCCTAGAGCTGGCCGCCTGGCCAACCTGAGCAATTGGGGGAGAAGGGTCTTGGTCAGGGAGGTGACCAAGAAACCGATGGTCACTCTGACAGAGCTCCAGAGTTCCTCTGTGGAGATGGGAGAAGAACTCCAGAACCCCAACCATCTCTGCAGCACTCCACCAATCAGGCCTTTATGGTAGAGTGATCAGACGGATGCCACTCCTCAGTAAAAGAGGAATGACAGCCCATTTGGAGTTTGCCAAAAGGTACCCAAAGGCCTCTCAGACATTGAGAAACACGATTCTCTGGTCTGAAGGAACCAAGATTGAACTCTTTGGCCTGAATGTCAACCGTCACATCTGGAGGAAACCTGGAAACCCCATGGCAGCATCATGCTGTGGGATATTTTTCAGCGGCAGGGACTGGGAGACTAGTCAGGATCGAGGGAAAGATGAACGGAGCAAAGTACAGAAAGATCCTTGATGAAAATCTGCTCCAGAGCGCTCAGGACCCCAGACTGGGTTTCACCTTCCAACAGGTTCACCTTCCAACAGGACAACGACCCTAAGCACACAGCTAAGATAACGCAAGAGTGGCTTCAGGACAAGTCTCTGAATGTCCTAGAGTGGCCCAGCCAGAGCCTGCTACTCAAGATGGCGCCGACTGACATGGCAGCTCTGCTTCTAGCTCCTAAGCAACTTATCATTTGTTGCATTATTAGCCCAGAATGTTTTTTGTGTTATTACATACAGCCGGAAATGACTTTTGGATATCAGCGGTAACTCACTAGCATTACGATCAGGAATACGACTTTCCCGAATTGGATCATTTGTTCGTACCCCCCAGGGCAATTATCCCAGAGGCTGCTCCAAGATGCTGCCGGTGGAGAAGAGTTATTCGGAGTTGACTTCTAGTCAGAATCAGGAGGAGGGCACCGCTTCCAAGTATATTTCTCGCTAATGGAAGGCCAAAAAGATCATCAAGGACATCAACCATCCGAGCCACGGCCTGTTCACCCCACTATCATCCAGAAGGCGAGGTCAGTACAGGTGCATCAAAGCTGGGAACGAGAGACTGAAAAATGGCTTCTATCTCAAAGCCATCAGACTGTTAAATAGCCATCACTAGCCGGCTACCACCCGGCTACTCAACCCTGCACCTTAGAGGCTGCTGCTTTATATTCATAGACATGGAATCACTGGCCACTTGAATAATGTTTACATACTGCTTTACTCATTTCATATGTATATACTGTATTCTATTCTACTGTATTTTAGACAATGCCACTCCGACATTGCTCATCCTAATATTTTTTTTATTTTTTATTCCATAATTTTATTTTCAGATTTGTGTATTGTTGTGAATTGTTAGATATTACTGCACTGTTGGAGCTGGGAACACAAGCATTCCGCTACACCCGCAATAAAATCTGCTAAATATGTGTATGTGACCAATACAATTGGATTTGATTTGACTTGAACCCGGTTGAACATCTACATCTACTGAATGGAAAGACCTGAAAATATCTGTGCAGCAACGCTCCCCATCCAACCTACAGAGCTTGAGAGGATCTGCAGAGATGAATGGTAGAAACTCCCCAAATACAGGTGTGCCAAGCTTGTAGCGTTATACCCAAGAAGACTCAAAGCTGTAATCGCTGCCAGAGGTGCTTTAACAAAGTACTGAGTAAAGGGTCTGAATACTTATGTAAATGTGATATTGCATTTATATATATATATATATATATATATATATATATATATATATATATATATATATATATATATATACATTTGCAAAAACATCTAAAAACCTTGCTTTGTCTTTATGGGGTATGGCCTGATCACCGACAACGACGAGACAGCCTATAGGGAGGAGGTCAGAGACCTGGCCAGGACAACAACCTATCCCTCAACGTGATCAAGACTAAGGAGATGATTGTAGACTACCGGAAAAAGAGGACCGAGCAAGCCCCCATTCTCATCAATGGGGCTGCAGTGGAGCAGGTTGAGAGCTTCAAGTTCCTTGGTGTCCACATCACTATCAAACTAACATGGTCCAAGCACCCCAAGACATCCGTGAAGAGGGCACGACAAAACCTATTCCCCCTCAGGAGACTGAAAAGATTTGCCATGGGTCCTCAGATCCTCAAAAGATTCTACAGCTGCAGCATCGAGAGCATCCTAACTGGTTGCATCACTGCCTGGTATGGCAACTGCTCGTCCTTCGAGTGCCTTGCGGAACGGCCCAGTGCATCACTGGGGCCAAGCTTCCTGCCATCCAAGACCCTTATACCAGGCAGTATCAGAGGAAGGCACTAAAAGGCACTAAAAATGGTCAAAGACTCTAGCCACCCTAGTCGTAGACTGTTCTCTCTGCTACCGCACAGCAAGCGATACGGGAGCGCCAAGTCTAGGTCGCAAGAGGCCGCTAAACAGCTTCTACGTCCAAGCCATAAGACTCCTGAACATCTAATCAAATGGCTACCCAGACTATTTGCATTTCCCTCCCCCTGCTACTCTCTGTTGTTACACCACTGCTACTCTCTGTTGTTATCATCTATGCATAGTCACTTAATAACTCTACCTAAATGTACATATTACCTCAACTAACCGGTGTCCCTACACATTGACTCTGTACTGGTACCCCCTGTATATTGTCTCGCTATTGTTAGTTTGCTGCTGCTCTTTAATTACTTGTTACTTTTATTTCTTATTCTTATCCGTATTTTTTGTAAACTACATTGTTGGTTAGGGGCTCGTAGGTAAGCATTTCATTGTAAGGTATTTGGCCCATGTGACTAATACAATTTGATTTGATTTGTATTGTGTGTAGATTGAAAAACACTATATATTTTCGAATAAGGCTGTAACGCAACAAAATGTGGAAAAGGTAAAGTGGTCTGAATACTTTCCCAATGAACTGTACACTGAGTATACAAAACATTATGCTCTTCCTATGATGTAAACTGACCAGGTTAATCCAGGTGAAAGCTACGATCCCTTATTGATGTCACTTCAATCAGTGTCGATGAAGGGGAGGAGACAGGTTAAAGAAGGATGTTTCATCCTTGAGACAATTGAGACATGGATTGTGTATGTGTTCCATTCAGAGGGTGAATGGGCAAGACAAAAAATGTGTCTTTGAACGGGAGTATGGTAGCAGGTGCTAGGCGCACCGGTTTGAGTGTGTCAAGAACTGCAGCGCTGCTGGGTTTTTCCCACTCAACAGTTTCCTGTGTGTTTCAAGAATGGTTCAAGAACACCCAAAGAGTCCATTCCCCGACGAATTTAGGCCGTTCTGAGGGCAACAGGGCAGGGGTGCAACTCAATATTAGGAAGGTGTTCTTAATGTTTTGTACACCCAGTGTATATACTGTATATATTCGGGACTGACTCAGACATTGCTCATTCTGATATTTCTTAATTTCTTTCTTTTTACTTTTTGGATTATTTGTGTATTGTTTGTATTGCTAAGTATTCCTACACTGTCGGAGCTAAAAACAAAAGCATTTTGCTGCACATGTGATAACATCTGCAAAACTGTGTACGCAACCAATAAACTTTGATTTGATTTGATAACTTTCTGCATGCCCTCTACGCCTGAGTGATTCAGCACTGTCTGTGACTGATATTAATTCACCTTGAGCCCCTGTGTCTCTTCAGCAAACTGTTCCCCAAAGCTAGCAGATGGGGACGCATACAGGATTTGTGTGGGAATTTGTTTTTTAATTTCTCCCTTCTGTTCAGACACATCATTATCTATCGATCAGCCAATTATTTACCCTCAGGTTATATTGCCAGTCACCCGCATCAGGGCTGGCACGCCCATTGAGATGCAGGTTATATGGAGGGAGGTCAAGGCTGTACAGGTGAAAAGGTATACTATCCATATGGAAGGTGTAATTACAGTCGACTGTACGTAGGTTGAAGCCTTGGTTTAATCAAGTCCCTCCATTAAGGTGTTAGAGGGATGGGACTCACAGTCTGCCAAACCTGGCAAGCTACACGTAGAAAAACAGGATCCAAAAGGGTTCTTTGGCTGTCCCCATAGGGGAACCCTTTTTGCTTCCAGGTAGAACCCTTTTGGGTTCCATCTAGAACCCTCTGTGGAAAGTTATATTCAAAGGGTTCTACTATGGGGACAGCCAAAAAAACCTTTAAGGTTCTAGATAGCACCGTTTTTTTCTAAGAATGTAGAGTAAGGCTCCTTGTGGATTTGTGATTAACCCCACCTACTGCTTACCATTTAGTCAGTCCTCTCTCCAATGCAGATGTGGATATAAGATGAGAGAAAAAAATGAGAGATATTAATCAGAATATGATTGAAAATGTCACACTGTATTTAACTGGTTGGTGTCAGAGTTACACCAATAACTCTGTGGAAATACACAGATAAGATAACGATCATAAAGGGACAAATAAAGATGACAAAGATATTTTGGCAAGTCCATTATCCATAACAATCTCTCCAGACGGATCATCCCCCAAATATTCTGCCTTGTTTTCTTATCCTGTGGATTGGAGGAGGAGACAGAGGTCATTACTCGACCTAAAGTCCCGTCGTAATTGAAATTAGGGAGGGGGTTGGAGGTAACAGGCGACATGATAATCAATTTGAGGCTGCATCGGAAACAAGAGCTGCTCGGGTGCTCCAGCTCCCTATGAAGAGACCAGATGGCCCCAGCCGTGTGTGGGCCTGTGAAGGGTGGAGGGGAGGGGAGGGGTGGGGAGAGACAACGGGAGGGAGGGAAGGAGAGCATGTGCAGGAGGGCTTTTTAGGGTGTGAGGATTTTTAGGGTGTGAGGATTTTTAGGGTCTGCGTATTGAGTATGCGTGTTTGCTTGAGAGACAGTGCCATCTGCCAGCAAGACACTTGGGGTTCAGCAGATGTGTTCTCTGACACTGGAGGAGCCGCAGGGAGGGATGAGGAGAGGATCTCGACACACTGCAGTCTACCTCTGTGGGAGGGAGGAGACAGACGGCTGGGTGACTGGACAGCTGCATGGCACATGACACCCACATACGCACATACACACCGTACAAAAATACGACACACACACACACGCACATGTCCACACATACTAGTACATTATACATACTCACATGCTCACACAGATAAACATTGAGCCTGTTGACACAGATACAGATCTCTTGCCCCAGAGCTCTGGTTTTTGCCATTGGGCCCTGAGGGGAAATGCCCTTTTGGGGACACAGGAGGGGGTGAAGGTCTGGTCAGGGCTGTCCTCATTTGGGTGTTGTCTGGCTGACTGGGGTGAGCTGTTATGGCCAATGACAGACAGACGGACAGACTGACTGACAGACAGACTTCAGGGCCAACAGGAGAGGCAGCTCGCAGGAAGCTGTAGAGTACTTATTTCCAGAAAGAGTTAATGTGTCTGGTCATTGAGCAAAGTAGAAGAGAGCAGCACAGACAGACAGAGTGAAGGAGAACTTTCAGATTTCAGTGAAAGGTCACCGTGAGCCCCGGCTGGCAGACCAGCCCGGCCAGTCATCTGGGATTGGCCGCAGGGACCGGTCCGGGAACCCTGACTGCACATCTACGACCTTTAGAGAAGACACTTCCTGTCTACAGCAGTGTGTTAGTGTCTTGACTGAGGAGCGGGTATCCTACTCTAGTCTTCACAGGCTTTAGTATCTACCAGTTTTCTCTCTTTCCTGGAGCTAATATTATCAAATTAAATCAAAGTGTTCGAGAGTCTTAGTCCCTCTTGGTTTATGGGTGTTGCTGCTGGTGGCAAGCACATACAAGCCTGAAAACTAGCAGACATTGTGGTCCTCGATGACACGAGTGTGACACCCCTGTAGAGCAGAGTTGTGACAACCCCTAGGAGCAGAGTGTAAAGGCTGCCTCTTAGTTTGGTATAACACCACCTCTGTTACCATGGAGAAACCACTGGACCATCCACTGTCCTCATCAAGAGACGTGTTGAATCTTATTAACACTATTTTCGGAGCACGACACGCACCGCTCATCCCAAGCCGGATTCTACCAACCAACCGCTCCTATTTTTAATTGGCGCTCATTAAAGAAAAATGCTGTTATTGCTCCATTTTCCAAAAAAAGTATCGCGAAACGGTAATTAACGTGGCATCTGTAAGAAAGCTGGCAATTAGCGAGACCTGACAGATGAGCAGGCCGTGGTGCCGGATGCTTTGATGACTCTGAAGTTTGGGAGAGCTGCATATTTGTTTTGCTTTAAAGGCTGCGGAGAGGAGGGGCACTGTTTGATTTAGGGCTAGAAACAGGGTAGCAGTAAATGGGCTCCTTGCTATCAATCAGCAGCGGCCAGGAAGAGATTAATATACAGTTGGCAAGGTTCCTAAATGATTAATTATTATTATTATTAATACATTATTTACTGTACATCGCTTATTTTTCCATCCACTCCAGTATAAGTTTAGTCACGTGATGCGTAACTCTCTCTAGCACTCCTGTTCATATTATTGTCAGTTTTATAAAAAGAGTTTACCAACCCAGAGATGATGGAAAATTACTAACCCTGTTGTCCTTTTTATGACAGGCGAGCCCGCTGTGACGAGGGAGAACAACTGTCTGAACGCGGCCAAGGCCTGCAACCTGAACGACACGTGTAAGAAGTACCGCTCGGCCTACATCAGCCCCTGCACCAGCCGTGTCTCCACTGCGGAGGTCTGCAACAAGCGCAAGTGCCACAAGGCCCTGCGACAGTTCTTCGACAAGGTCCCGCCCAAGCACAGCTATGGCATGCTGTTCTGTTCCTGTCCAGCCGGCGACCAGTCGGCCTGCTCTGAGCGCCGGCGCCAAACCATTGTACCGGTCTGCTCCTATGAGGACAGGGAGAAGCCCAACTGTCTCTCCCTGCAGACCTCCTGCAAGACCAACTACATCTGCAGGTACACCAGGATAAACAGTTGTCACAGTGCACAAGATTGTACACAGGCATCAAACATATAAAATGGCTAACAATCACATAGTCTCACGTGTCAGACTCACACCACATACCAACCATTGTCAATGTATGGATAAAACTACATTCCAGTCAACAACAGTTAATTTTCTCAAACCCTTCCCGATAGCATCCTCTGTAATATAAAGAGGTGCTGGAGACAGATTACACATTCTAGCTCGGCACCAAAATGGAGGGGTGTCTAAATAAACAGCGTGGAGGTTGCTATCATGCTTTCAGAGGTGTTGAGAAACATACCTGTCCCTGTGAAAAACACCATAAACAAACCTATTAAGATAACTGGAGGGAGGATCTTGGGAGATTGCATGGGAAATAAACCATCACTATTCACTAATGCATGAAGCAAACACTAAATCTACCTACAATAACTGAGAGTATTCAAGTTAAGCAGTGAAACACTCTGCTTTTCTTTCTGAATGCTCGTCTTTTCTGAGACAAGTGATTCATTTAGCTGTCATGTAGCAGTATTCTGGTTAGAATTACTGGGCGGCGGAGTGGATGTGTTTGGGTTAAGTGGCATCTGTTTCATTGGCAGTAATAGAGGCCATATTGAAATGCAGCGGAACGGACTGGACTCAATGAGTGACGTCTGACATTGCCTCTAGAACCACAGCACTCTGTCTGGGATCAAATGGAGGCATTAGTGCAAATAAATTGGGTCCATTTGGATTCCAGCCTCAGGGCTGTGCATTCTCTCTCTCTATCAGGCTCTCGCTCTCTCTCTCTTGCTGTCTCGCTCTGTCTAACTCTCTCTCTGTCTCGCTCTCTCTCTCTTGCTTTCACTCTCTCACTCTCACTCTCTCTCTGTCTCACTTTCGCTCTCATGCTCTCTTTCTCTCGATCGCTCTCTCTCTGTCTCACTCTCGTGCTCTCTCTCGATCTCTCTTGCTCTCGCTCTGTCTCACTCTCTCTTGCGCTCTCATGCTCTCTCTTTCTCTCTCTCTCTCACGCTCTCACTTCTCTTTCTCTCCCTCTATTTCTATCTCCCTCTGTCTGTCGCCCTCTTTATATCTCTTCCTTTAGCTAAATGTTCTTGTTCTCACTCTCTTCCCCTTCTCAACAAATGTGTAACACTAGGTGGTAGTAGGTTTTCCAGCTGTATCACGAGCTTGGTATCCAGAGCTCCTCTCTGTTTGTGGGAGGGATTATAAGACCAGGCATACCTACCTGCTGGCTGCTCCATCACCCTATGAGAGTGGTATTGTTAGAGAATGTCCAGTCATCTGGTGATTTTCAGTACCTATAATGTTCTCTTTGAAGTAGAAAGAAGAATCGATATAAGTTTAAATATTAGACATGTACAAAACAGAACAGTAAGCAGAATCCATGTGGATGAGGTAAGGTAGACCAACAAGAGATGACTGGTCTGGGCCATTGCTGATCTTGTGAAGGCTACTGGACATGCACATGCATGAATCATACATAGACAACATTGGCCTGAACTTGTGAAGACCTTTGGACAGGAACATTAGCTAATCAGCTATAGGCACCATTAGACCTGCAGTAGGAGTGTGTATGTCATGCCACCAATAGAATCTATGCCCCAGTGTTTGAGCCAATAAGAAAATGGAAACTAAGCAAGACAACAAGATTCATAAAGTGGAGTGACGATCTTATGTAAGGGTAAGACTGTATAAAAGCCAAGTACTAAGAATGGAGAGTCAGTTCTTCCATGGAATTGCTCGGCTTTGCTACTTTTTGTAATAAAGTCTGTTTGAATTTACAAGCTCCGGTATCTGAGAAATATTTGATTCAATATTTCCACGACAGTATCACAGAGTGGAATCAACAGCTCTCCCTCTCCTCCAACTAGCCCAGGAACAGATTGATGGGTACTGTGTGTGTGCGTGTGTTTATAAACCGTACCAATCAGTACCATTGCTGATATAGGGGAGATGAGATAGTTCAGAGGTTTCACTGTTGTCTTTCAGGTCCCGTCTGGCTGATTTCTTTGCCAACTGTCAGTCTGAGCCACGCTCCCTCTCTGGCTGTCTTAAGGAGAACTACGCTGACTGCCTGCTGTCCTACTCTGGCCTCATCGGTGAGTTTCTCCCTTGTTTCTATTAGTCAACCTTTCCTCACACACATTGATGGGTCTCACTATGGTCTTTCATTTTCTCACTGAATCCTCATACTGTCCCCTGAATGGCTCTCCTATCTGTTGTTATAGTCATGTGTCACAGAGTCCCTTCACCCCCTTCCTATCCTCTCTCCAAAGGGGTTATTCCACTTTCCCCATAGGATAAGCCTTTTTGGTTCTAGGGAGAACCATTTTTGGTTCCACTTAGAACCCTTTTGGGTTCCATGTAGAACTCTCTTTGGAAAGGGTCCTACATGGAACTCAAAAGGGTCCTACATGGAACTCAAAAGGGTTCTTCCTGGAACCAAAAAGGTTCAAAGTGTTCATTTTCTAAGAGTGCAGAGCAGCACAACCCAACGTCACACCACTTCATCCTGCCCCTCCACATCATTTCATGAAATTAGCTCATTGTTCCAGAGGAAACCAAGGATGCCAAGATTCATAGTTGCAAACAACGCAGTAGAGCGAAAGAATGAGCGTGTGAAAGACAGGAGGTTGGTGGCACCTTAATTGGGGAGAACGACCTCGTGGTAATGAATGGAACAGAATAAGTGGGATGGTGTCAAATAAAACAAACACATAGTTTCTATGTGTTTGATGCCATTCCACTTACTCCGTTCCAGACATTATTATGAGCTGTCCTCCTCTCAGCAGCCTCCTGTAGTGTGAAAGAGATAAAGAGAGAGGGGGAATGTGGGAGAAGATTTGTCTCCTTTATCTTCCCCTTCTCTCTGCTTCTGTGTGCTGAGGGAACCATCCTAGCTCAATCCATCACATTTTCCTGACTAGCACAGCTGTTACAGATAGTCCACACAGCAACCAACAAAATGCCAATTCATTTTGCCGCAAAACAAAAAGGGCTTGTTTGGATGGACGCCAGTAGGGGAACAATGCATTAAGGGAGCAAGAAATCACTGACTGTAGCTGTTTAGTTTTCTACAAAGCTGGAGAAACCTAATTCTTCCCACTGCCTTTGGAAATACTTCATATTGTCACTTTTGAAAATACTACATTATGTTTTCAGTGTTACGTGTTGATGAGAGAATTGGATGAAAATAGAGCTGGAAGAAAGCTTTTGCTAACAGTTGCAGTATGATAGGGATTCACCATTACATGATGGTTAGGTGCAATGGGAGGCGGATCCTCTTTCACCATACTTCATAACCAGCCAATGACCAGCCAAGAATACCAATAGGTCGTGGCTCTGCCACAGAGGATACCATGTCTATAGCAAACCAAACGGAACAAAAAAACTTTCTTTAAAGGCCCAGTGCAGTCAAAATTCCGTTTTACTGTGATTTGTATAATACTGTACAACAGCTGATTAAACTAACATTGTTTAAACTAACACAGGAGCTTCTAATCTGCAGTTTTGCATGGGCGGGAGTTTCGGCTTTACAAAGAGAGTTTCAAACCTCACTGCCAATAACAGCTAGTTTTCAGTTTTCCCCTCCCCACTCAGACCACTTCCAGACAGTCCTAGCTAAATTCTTACTATTCTTGTCCAATTTAATGGAAATCTTAAGGTACTTAATTGTTACCCGAAAATGATTTGTTATTGATATAAAAACAGCTGCATTGGGTAATTTATTGTATTTCTTCCCCCTCCCAACAGGTACCGTGATGACGCCCAACTACCTGCGCTCTCCTAAGATCAGTGTTGTCCCCTACTGTGACTGCAGCAGCAGTGGCAATGGCAAGGAGGAATGTGACAAATTCACAGAGTTCTTCACAGACAACAGCTGCCTCCGTGAGTGACTGACCACGCATCTGCTGTCCTCTCCTCTCATCTTCATTCTCATACCATTTTCCTGTCTCCTCCACTCTTTCATTGCAGGTCTCCTGACAATTATTCATCCCTCTCTCATTGTTCCTTCCTTCATCCTCCCTCTCTCCCAAGTGATGCTCCATTTCTCCTGTGAGCTTTTTGGCGAAAATCAGAGAGAGAGGAGGAAGAAACAGAAACAATGATAAGGCTGTGTGTGTGTGTGTGTGTGTGTGTGTGTGTGTGTGTGTGTGTGTGTGTGTGTGTGTGTGTGTGTGTGTGTGTGTGTGTGTGTGTGTGTGTGTGTGTGTGTGTGTGTGTGTGTGTGTGTGTGCGTGTGCGTGTGTGCGTGTGCACATTAATAATAATAATGTTCTTGTGTGAGTGACTAGTTCCCCGGAGTAACTCTCCTGGATCAGCGATAGCCAGGGCCCAATTTTTCAAAAGTGATTTATCCAGATTTTGCCTATCGGATATGATTGAATGCATAGAAATAGAATGAATAGAATGGTAATCCCCATTCAAGCCAATGATTTGTCCATTCTATTCATTATTTTTCTATGCATTTAACACTGTCCGATTGGCAAAATCCAGATATATCACCTTTTTTTAAAACTGGGCCCTGGGCATTGTCTTCTAACTTGGTGGCCCTCCTCTCACATATCAGACAGATTTAATTAACCACCACCCCCCCCCCCTTCCGTCCCACCCCTCTCTCTCTCCATCCACTCCCCCGCCACAGCAATTCCTTCTTTAATAAATACAGCTCCTTCACTATCACAAGGTGCCAGGCCTCTGGAGATAGCAGATCCATGGCTGTGGTGCCTGTCTTTGTGCAATCACAGCTCAACTTCCTCTGCTGTGTTATTGGTATAGCATTGTCTCTCAGCCCTTTTCAAAGCCAGTAGGATCCACTATAGTCACACTCTCACCGACCCTATGGGGAAGTTTGTTTTCACTGTATTATAGAGATAGTGTTATATATAACATTTTGTTCCCAATGTGACAATGTGCATGACACAGCACTATCACAACAGAGCAATTTCTTTAGGGGAATTTCAGTGTCATTGAAGTCTATTTGACCTACTGCTATTGAGAAGGATTTGGGTTTTAGCTTTGAGAAAGAAAGCCATTGAGATAGAAAGATAGGTTTCCTCCCACAATGTACCAAAGGTCCAGCATACACGTCTGCAATTAGACCAACGTCAGTTTGGCAGGGAGGAAAGGGAGGAGTGTGGACATCCGTCCAGCGTCATATCTGTTCATTTCCTGACGTAAACATTTAGCAAGTGAGTAGTTTGCATTCGCCATGACGTTTGTGTTACAGGCTGACAACCACTGACTGGCTGTGGCTAAAATTAGCCTAGATATCTGCGTCCGCATTGTGTCTGCCAGTAAACACAGTCCGCCTTTGTCATGTTTCCGAGGGGATTATTTTGTCCCTACCCAAACTCTTGATTTTTTGGGAGAGCTGTCTGTCTGAAGAGCACCTTCCCTGAATATTTGTTCTCCTGGCAAGAAAATCTGACATGATTCCCAGAACTAGTACTTGTAACGGTTTTCATGCGGTGAAGGAGAGTCGGACCAAAATGCAGCGTGTAGATTGCGATCCATGTTTAATGAACAAACGTAAACACGAATCAATACAAATACTACAAAACAAAAGAACGTAACGAAAACCGAAACAGCCTATACTAGTGTAAACTAACACAGATACAGGAACAAGGACACTAAGGACAATCACCCACGAAACTCACAAAGAATATGGCTGCCTAAATATGGTTCCCAATCAGAGACAACGATAATCACTTGACTCTGATTGAGAACCGCCTCAGGCAGTCATAGACTAACGCTAGACATCCCACAAAACCCCAAGACAAAAACACACCACAATAACCCATGTCACACCCTGGCCTGACCGAATAAATGAAGAATAAACATAATATATTTCGACCAGGGCGTGACAGCACTGTCCTTAATAGGAGTGCTTTGCTGTCACTACACGTCTCTGTGCTCCTCTAGACATCCAGGAAGAGCCTGTGAAGCTTGTCCGGGTTAAACTGTGTCCAACTCTCCCTCTATTCCATTTTATATTCATATTTTAGTCATTTTGCAGACGTTCTTATACAGAGGGACAGTTAATGCATTCATCTTAAGGTAGCTAGGTAAGACAAACACGTATCACAGTCATAGTAAGTACAACTTTTCGTCAATAAAGTACCTATCATCAGAAAAGTCAGTGCTAGTAAGAAAACAGATCACTTCCTGCAAATCTACACATTTGCTATGAGGGTGAAAGAAAAATTGGCTGATTTTAAGCTCATTTCCTACAATTCTACACATTTTGCCAAGTGACAGACAGAACCATTTTCAGTTTTGTAGCTAATCTCATGCTATTCTACACATTTTGCCAGGGCTTATGACCTCCAGGGAGTTCCTAACTGTCGTGTTCATATGCTATCTGGGGGTGCACCCCCAACACCTGCGGGCCTGTTCAGTAATCCGGCCCTGAGTGCAAGTGTTGAACATAGACTAAAGGTAGGGAGGTGCAGTTCCCCTTTCTGCTCCATAGACAAGCACCGGGATCATGAAATGGATGTGAGCTTCAACTGGGAGCCAGTAGAGAGTGTGGAGGAGCGGGGTGACATTGGAGAACTTGGAAAGATTGAACAGCAGGCGGGAAGAGTTTCAGGGGTTTGATGGCACAAGCGGGGAGCCCAGCCTCTGATCCCCTCAGAGTACCAAGGCATGGCTAAATCCCCTCTCTCTATCTCTCTCTGAAACTAATAAAACAAATTATTGTGATTGTGTTGTGACTGTGACGTCATGTTGTAAAAAATTTCACAGCATGAAAATTATCCCAGTCAATAATCGAATGCACGTCTGTGTGGATGGCAGATGTTTCTATCAGCCCCACCTCGCTCTAGATTTATCTAGCTACAGTAACATGCAAGTTTAGCTGTAAAGTCGAGATGGCTTGTTCTCAGAGGTAGGCATTTTTAACTTGTTTGTATAGCTAGCTCACTAACTAACAAATATATGCACTCTCAATCAAAAACGTAGTGCCCAAGTCTTTGCAATCGCAAAAATTCTCTCCTCACATCAACCCTCAGCGCTTTGACCGCAAGTCCGGGTATTATATGCCGACCTTACGGCTCAAAAAGCTTTTGATTGGTCAGAGTCAATACTCCTGGCCACCATTAATTGGCAGATGTGTGAAGCAAATGTGTGTGCCCACAGAACAATTTTTCGAGATCGAGGGAGGGTTTGTGAGAAACATCCGCACGAGCACAGCCATTCACATAAAGAGTTACGTGTGCAATTATTGAACTGGGAACATTTTCACGGTGGGAGAAATTTTACAGCATGACGTCACAATCAGAATACGATCAGAACGATTGGGAACTATTTCACACTGGGAAGATTTTTACATGACATGTGGCGGTCTCGGGGCTACCCATGCAGCTCAGAGGGAACATTTGTCAGCACTAACACACAATGACAGATATGCTCCCACACAACCGTCAGTGCTGGTGTGGCTCTGAAGCTGTGATAGGGCCTTGCTCTGGTTCCTTAACCAGGGGGCCAGCGGGAGGGCTCTGTCCTCTTACGGAAAGCTCTTTTGGAAGGCATTAGAAGACAAAGCATAGCTGCTGATTTGCTTCATCTAATGCGAAGCATACATTGTTCCCAGTTAAGGATCCTCTCCTGCATTTGCCTCTAGGTCAGCAGAGTAAAGTACTGTTGTTCTCTTGCACCATTCTTCAATCCAGTACAGTGATGGTAGTTCAGTATTTGTCATACAGCTTTATTCAGCCATGACAAAAGGCATTACAGGGTTGTTACGTGACCAAAAATGTTGGAAGTGAGAAAAGAGAAGTAGAGTTACTTCTGCTCGATGGTACATATAAAGTGGTTGGTGGTTCATTTGCTGGTAGCAGTGGCATTGTGAGAAATAATATCCCAACAGAGAGGTCACACTGAGTAACCGGCAGCATTATCAGCAATCCATAAGTGCCCAGGGGGCATCCACCCTGTGTGCTCCTGAGAAATCACCTAGGAGATCAGTAATGGTCCTATTCTTCTGACCAACAGCCTGAGTGGAACTCCAGCGGGCGCATTGGCAAGGCTCCTTTATGCCACTTCTAAGCACTCACTCTTAGTTCAAAAGATCAGAGATTGGTGTTAGCTCTCTCCTATAAAAACCCTCTTATCGGAGGAGACACGCTTTTAACTATGTATAACTAGTATATCCAATCCCTACACTGATCGATTGTATCTTTGTTCTGTATGACTCTGCAAAACAAACACCAAAACTCTTGACTATTGCAATAATGTCAATGTTAATTGTTAAATAAATACTACAGTGCCCGATTTCGGGCAATAGATTTACGGGCAATTGCTGATAGTATGTTTACATTATTATTTTATTCATTTCCTACTGTTTTATGTCAGAACACAAGAAACTGTACTGCTCTAGGACACCTAGATGGCAGGTAGCCTAGTGGTTAGAGTGTTGGCCCAGTAACCAAAAAATTGCTGGATTGAATCCCTGAGCTAAAAAAATGTTTGTTCTGCCACTGAACAAGGCAGTTAACCCACTGTTCACCGGTAGGCCGTCATTGTAAATAAGAATTTGTTCTTAGCTGACTTGCCTAGTTAAATAAAGGTAAAACATGTTTTTATAATAATACCAATATGGGCGGAACACAATTGTCCGGGTTTGGCCTGTGTAGGCCATCATTGCAAGAATGTGTTCTTAACTGACTTGCCTAGTTAAATAAAGGTTAAAAAATAAAACGAATTATCTGTTGAATAAATGTGTCCAGTGGTCTGCTGCGTCATTACGATCCAATTGGTCAGATCCTTGTCACGTTATAGGGAGGCCCTTAGAAAAGTAGCTCTCTAAATCGACTCGCTGGTAAATTCAGTCTGGAGAGCGCTCAGAGTGTGCTCTGGACGTTCGTAAATTCAGAGCGTTGTCAGATTGTCCGTTCGTAAATTCGGAGCGTTTCGCTCTCGGAGCGTTCAGAGCGCATACTGGACGCTCTGGCTGAGGAGTAGGGTTAATCTGAGCGCTCTGACGTAACATCAGCAGTCAAGCACCCAAGCTAACGTTGGCTAACTTGCTAGCTACTTCCAGACATAAATGAGAGAACACCTCACTCTGACCATTTTACTTGCCCTAGCAGAGCTGGCTAGGCTGTTTTCATGTTATCCAGAGCGCTGATGACTAATTGCAGCTGGCAAAAATTTAATTACGCTTTTTAGCCGATGTTTACTGACAACGGCCATATTCAACACGTGTTGAGCGTTCGTAAATTCATCAGTTATTCTGCGCTCTGGCACACTCGGACGACAGTGCTCTAAAATCGGAGTAGATAACTAGAGCGATTTTACGAACGCACCTTCAAACTTTTTTTTACGTTGGCAAGAGGGGCGGACACGACACACTTCTACATTATTCAAAATATTGCCTTCTTGCTAGATTAATGAATACAGCCATAGCAAAATGGGCCTATTTGTTTGGTTCAACAGACGGCCATGCGCACTAATGCCTGTCTGTCAGTGTTTTGGTTGATGTAAATGTCACTGATATGATATCATGTTTACCCATGTGCTGTTTGCACTTGATGAATGGAAACAGAAACGATTAAGTGGCAGATTGTGCAGATTCCAGGCTGTTTGCACACAGTGTGATATTCCCTGTGTTTAAACATGGGATTTATCTCCTCTTGGCAAGACAAACACTGCATTCCTGTGCAGCTGGAACAGCCTGCCGGGACTTCCTGGGTGTCTGGATTCTAACATTGCTCAGTGTTTGCAGAGTAAAGGTCCAGTGTTAAATCACACTCTCGTTTGTCAGCAAGAATAAGACACAGGGTCCAGTTTGTACACTCACACTTAGTAAAAAGGGTTCCAATAGGGTTCTTCGGTTGTCCCCATAGGATAACCCTTTTTGGTTCGAGGGAGAAACATTTTTGGTTCCAGGTAGAACCCTTTTGGGTTCTATGTAGAAACGTGGAAAGGGTTCTACATGAAACCCCAAAAGGTTATAACTACAAAGAAAAGGGTTCTACCTGGAACCAAAAAGGGCTCTTTAAAGGGTTCTCCTAATGGGAACAGCCGAATAACCCTTTTAGGTTCTAGATAGCACCTTTTCTCCTCAGAGTGTAGTCGATGCCTGTAGGAATACACTCATCCTGTTAGGAGTGAATTACAGTGTGTATTCTCAGGGGCTTGACTGGCAGGTTATACATGTTAGTATTTCTCAAGTGCTGCTGATTCCTCAAACTCCACTGAAAGCCCTGACATTGAGCTAGAGCTAAATAGGAGCTAAACTCATGTACATTATCACAGCACAAGCATTGTGCCTAAATTCCAAACTAGAAAAGCACCTCATCAGCCGTGACAGACGACGCCGTCTAATGCGATGTCTCTAATTAGTCTTTGTTGAGAACAAAGCTCCATAAAAGACCTTATCAACAAATGCAATACACATCAGGCCACTGCTGTGCTAGCACACAGTATTAGTGCACTAGGATAGGCTCAGTGGCACACCCGCTTTCTTCACCGCAAGATAATGAAACCAGCTTTAATTGATTCCCTCACAGCCAGCATTTAAGAGGTGTGGCCCTATACAGCCTTAGACGATTCAAGCCCAAATGAGCTGACAAGTAAAAAATAATAATAAAAAGCATGTCCGTCCTTTTCCAAAGTGTTGGCTCACAGTTTAAATGGATTCAATGACCCAGGGAAGAAATAGTTGAATTATTCTGTGAGCGGTGCATAACGCTGATCCATCTAGCTTCAGATCTGCCTGTCTGCTTCACTTCAAAGATAGACCAGGAACAGTGTATGCACT
The DNA here is from genome assembly GCF_036934945.1 of Oncorhynchus masou masou. NCBI lineage: Eukaryota > Metazoa > Chordata > Actinopteri > Salmoniformes > Salmonidae > Oncorhynchus > Oncorhynchus masou. The sequence goes on from NC_088234.1 coordinate 58,132,670, forward strand.
CTAATGTGTTGGGTAAAAGGCCACATCATCACTTTGTTATTATTATTATTATGGCCTTAGCTAATATATTCATATCCCCCAGACAAACTTAAGCACACTCACTAGGTTTCCCTCTCTCTCCTTCTGTCTATCTTTCTCTGTCTCTCTCTCTCTTCCCCCCCTCTCTCACACTCACTAGGTTTCCCTCTCTCTCCTTCTGTCTCTCTCTCTCTTCCCCCCCTCTCTCACACTCACTAGGTTTCCCTCTCTCTCCTTCTGTCTCTCTCTCTCTTCCCCCCCTCTCTCACACTCACTAGGTTTGTAGTTTAGAAATGAGTTTTTCCCCCGGTGTATTTCCATATAATTAGATTGTTCCTCCCACCTATTCCATAGTGTTTGGGAAAGATAGTCTAAATGGATAGTGTTAGGGAAAGATAGCCTAATGATACCCTTTAGGGGAAATGGATAGTGTTAGGGAAAGATAGCCTAATGATACCCTTTAGGGGAAATGGATAGTGTTAGGGAAAGATAGCCTAATGATACCCTTTAGGGGAAATGGATAGTGTTAGGGAAAGATAGCCTAATGATACCCTTTAGGGGAAATGGATAGTGTTAGGGAAAGATAGCCTAATGATACCCTTTAGGGGAAATGGATAGTGTTAGGGAAAGATAGCCTAATGATACCCTTTAGGGGAAATGGATAGTGTTAGGGAAAGATAGCCTAATGATACCCTTTAGGGGAAATGGATAGTGTTAGGGAAAGATAGCCTAATGATACCCTTTAGGGGAAATGGATAGTGTTAGGGAAAGATATCCTAATGATACCCTTTAGGGGAAATGGATAGTGTTAGGGAAAAATAGTCTAATGATACCCTTTAGGGGAAATGGATAGTGTTAGGGAAAGATAGCCTAATGATACCCTTTAGGGGAAATGGATAGTGTTAGGGAAAGATAGCCTAATGATACCCTTTAGGGGAAATGGATAGTGTTAGGGAAAGATAGCCTAATGATACCCTTTAGGGAAATGGATTGTGTTAGGGAAAGATAGCCTAATGATACCCTTTAGGGGAAATGGATAGTGTTAGGGAAAGATAGCCTAATGATACCCTTTAGGGGAAATGGATAGTGTTAGGGAAAGATAGCCTAATGATACCCTTTAGGGGAAATGGATAGTGTTAGGGAAAGATAGCCTAATGATACCCTTTAGGGGAAATGGATAGTGTTAGGGAAAGATAGCCTAATGATACCCTTTAGGGGAAATGGATAGTGTTAGGGAAAGATAGCCTAATGATACCCTTTAGGGGAAATGGATAGTGTTAGGGAAAGATAGCCTAATGATACCCTTTAGGGGAAATGGATAGTGTTAGGGAAAGATAGCCTAATGATACCCTTTAGGGGAAATGGATTGTGTTAGGGAAAGATAGCCTAATGATACCCTTTAGGGGAAATGGATAGTGTTAGGGAAAGATAGCCTAATGATACCCTTTAGGGAAATGGATTGTGTTAGGGAAAGATAGCCTAATGATACCCTTTAGGGGAAATGGATAGTGTTAGGGAAAGATAGCCTAATGATACCCTTTAGGGGAAATGGATAGTGTTAGGGAAAGATAGCCTAATGATACCCTTTAGGGGAAATGGATAGTGTTAGGGAAAGATAGCCTAATGATACCCTTTAGGGGAAATGGATAGTGTTAGGGAAAGATTGCCTAATGATACCCTTTAGGGGAAATGGATAGTGTTAGGGAAAGATAGCCTAATGATACCCTTTAGGGGAAATGGATAGTGTTAGGGAAAGATAGCCTAATGATACCCTTTAGGGGAAATGGATAGTGTTAGGGAAAGATAGCCTAATGATACCCTTTAGGGGAAATGGATTGTGTTAGGGAAAGATAGCCTAATGATACCCTTTAGGGGAAATGGATAGTGTTAGGGAAAGATAGCCTAATGATACCCTTTAGGGAAATGGATTGTGTTAGGGAAAGATAGCCTAATGATACCCTTTAGGGGAAATGGATAGTGTTAGGGAAAGATAGCCTAATGATACCCTTTAGGGGAAATGGATAGTGTTAGGGAAAGATAGCCTAATGATACCCTTTAGGGGAAATGGATAGTGTTAGGGAAAGATAGCCTAATGATACCCTTTAGGGGAAATGGATAGTGTTAGGGAAAGATAGCCTAATGATACCCTTTAGGGGAAATGGATAGTGTTAGGGAAAGATAGTCTAATGATACCCTTTAGGGGAATGGATAGTGTTAGGGAAAGATAGCTAATGATACCCTTTAGGGGAAATGGATAGTGTTAGGGAAAGATAGCCTAATGATACCCTTTAGGGGAAATGGATAGTGTTAGGGAAAGATAGCCTAATGATACCCTTTAGGGGAAATGGATAGTGTTAGGGAAAGATAGCCTAATGATACCCTTTAGGGGAAATGGATTGTGTTAGGGAAAGATAGCCTAATGATACCCTTTAGGGGAAATGGATAGTGTTAGGGAAAGATAGCCTAATGATACCCTTTAGGAAAATGGATTGTGTTAGGGAAAGATAGCCTAATGATACCCTTTAGGGGAAATGGATAGTGTTAGGGAAAGATAGCCTAATGATACCCTTTAGGGGAAATGGATAGTGTTAGGGAAAGATAGCCTAATGATACCCTTTAGGGGAAATGGATAGTGTTAGGGAAAGATAGCCTAATGATACCCTTTAGGGGAAATGGATAGTGTTAGGAAAGATAGTCTAATGATACCCTTTAGGGGAAATGGATAGTGTTAGGGAAAGATAGCCTAATGATACCCTTTAGGGGAAATGGATAGTGTTAGGGAAAGATAGCCTAATGATACCCTTTAGGGGAAATGGATAGTGTTAGGGAAAGATAGCCTAATGATACCCTTTAGGGGAAATGGATAGTGTTAGGGAAAGATAGCCTAATGATACCCTTTAGGGAAATGGATTGTGTTAGGGAAAGATAGCCTAATGATACCCTTTAGGGGAAATGGATAGTGTTAGGGAAATATAGCCTAATGATACCCTTTAGGGGAAATGGATAGTGTTAGGGAAAGATAGCCTAATGATACCCTTTAGGGGAAATGGATTGTGTTAGGGAAAGATAGCCTAATGATACCCTTTAGGGGAAATGGATAGTGTTAGGGAAAGATAGCCTAATGATACCCTTTAGGGAAATGGATTGTGTTAGGGAAAGATAGCCTAATGATACCCTTTAGGGGAAATGGATAGTGTTAGGGAAAGATAGCCTAATGATACCCTTTAGGGGAAATGGATAGTGTTAGGGAAAGATAGCCTAATGATACCCTTTAGGGGAAATGGATAGTGTTAGGGAAAGATAGCCTAATGATACCCTTTAGGGGAAATGGATAGTGTTAGGGAAAGATAGCCTAATGATACCCTTTAGGGAAATGGATTGTGTTAGGGAAAGATAGCCTAATGATACCCTTTAGGGGAAATGGATAGTGTTAGGGAAAAATAGCCTAATGATACCCTTTAGGGGAAATGGATAGTGTTAGGTAAAGATAGCCTCATGATACCCTTTAGGGGAAATGGATAGTGTTAGGGAAAGATAGCCTCATGATACCCTTTAGGGGAAATGGATAGTGTTTTACACCAGTAATGTCTTTATGAAAAGCTTTAGATTTTGGACAGATGTAGTCTCTCCACATGTGGACTTTCTTTCGCTCCCTCTCTCTACAACATTGATGTCTAACACAGTGTCTGGTCTTTCTGTAGGCAATGCCATCCAGGCGTTTGGGAACGGGACAGATGTGGGAGTTTGGCAGCCCATGCCACCGGTGCAGACCACCACCTCCACCACCACTCCTTCCCAGAAGGCTAAGGACCGGTCCCCCAACTCACTGGATGTCGCCACAAACACCAATCACCTCAAGGCAGGGGATGAGTCCCTCTACCACTTCTGTGGAAGCTTGCAGGTGAGGTTTCCAACAGCTGATTTCATACCGCATGGACCTCCTGTCCTGGAGGCCAACGGCCAAGCATCTATTCTGAGGGAACTATTTTAGCTAGGCGCTGGATTAATTTAAGCATTATTGATTCGATTTGAGAACTGATACTGCCTCATTTCAGCAGAGCCTGAATTAACTGTAAAGGACTAACAGTTGCTCTGCAGTATAGGAGTCTGAGGCACACAGATGGAAGTGTTTATCTATCAGTGGTGTACACACTGAGTGGAATCAGTCCTCCTCAAAGACAGAACACTGTCCTTCAGTGAGTCAGTCAGCATGTCCTGCTACACACTGCAATTCAAACAGCATACACACTACATATATACAGTATAGTATATTTTATATATATTATATACTCCATCACACAAGCATTTCACTCCTACACCTGTTGTTTTATGAAGCATGTGATAATAACATTCGATTTGATTCGATTTGACACAGCATACACACACTCTAGTGCCCTAGAGAATCCCACATTGCCGGCATGTAGGCTTCATTCACCTCAGTAATAAAGGCTTGGTGGTGTCACCGAGTGACAAGGTGACGCGTGGTCACCCACACTGATCTGAATGTCACCGGCTGCCACCCATCTCCCATTAACACAGACGACTGCCTGCCTGACTGCCAGCCAGCCGACCCCTCGCCTGATGAGGTCCTCCGTCCCTGGCTGCGTCCCTGGATGCTCCGCCAGCGCCATTTGAAAGGGCATTCATATGCTAATAGGACAAATTAGAATAGATTACCCCAATTGATCTGGACGGGAGATAAATAGTGTTCAGGTCCAGGGGTGGAGTGGGTTATCTTTGTGATGTTGTCAGGGTGACTCCTGGCTTAGACAACCTGCTGGAGATGGATCTGTCAATGTTACAGACACTGATGTTGTATCAGAGCTCAGGATGGTTGATGGGGCTTTCAGTGATGATTTACATGAGCTGAGGTTAAGATGAACATCTAAGATTGGAACTCGATCAGTGGGAATTTAGTCTTTCTGGGCAAAATACAAAAAGGCTTCCACAAAGCAAACTCAGCCACTAAAATGTTTAGAGTTGGGAAGCTCACTGTGTTATTGTTGTTAACCAACAAGGCTACTGTTATAGATTCACACACTCTCTGATCAGAGGAAAGCTCTCACTTCGCAAGGAGTTCCAAACACACACAACACACACACAAATACTTACAGTACTTACACCCAAACACACACACACACACACACACACACACACACACACACACACACACACACACACACACACACACACACACACACACACACACACACACACACACACACACACACACACACACACACACACACACACACACACACACACACTGTTAGCCCTGTTTGCACTGGAGCATGTGTTGAGCAGGGATGGCTGTCGGAGGCAGACAAGCTCTTTCTAATCACACAGGGGACGGGCCTGTAAGAACATTCACTCGTCTCTCCTCTCATCATCGATTAGAAACCCTCTGTGCTGGTACTGCCAGACAGCTTTAGCACTCGTCCAATGACTCAGGGCCCCACTAGACTACTAGCCAAAAGACAACTTCTCCCTGTGTGAGGATCTCTATGTGAGCAGCTTGAAATATGTGTTTTTTTCTGCTTCCCTTTTGTTAATTTTCTCAAATCTAATTTAGCTTCACTATGTATTCCTCAAACTGCCAGGATTTGTTTTCTTTTACCGTAAGCTTCAAACTGAATTAGGAAGGGTTTTTTTGTCTTGTGAGAGGGTTTTGCCTCACTTTGCCTCTCTTTGTGTGTATTGAAAGTGGCGCAGGCAGGAATGCCTTTTGTCCCACATGGGAGATTAAAGTCAGTTGGCTCCTAGCGTGTCTAAGAAGCTGAAACAAAAGGAAGGAGAGTCTGTTGTGTTGCTGCTGAGCCCAGCAGGGCCTGTAGCGCTCTGCAACCTGGGCCTGGAGTTAAGAGCAGCAAAACAGATCATTCAATGTGGTCCCCAGAAGTGATTCAGTTTTACTTTTGAATAGTTAATGAGTAAAACATATGAATTCAGTCAGCATTTCTGCATCCACATCCCCAGTGGGTGAAATTGGATGCAATGACGTCTTTTGTAACATCTTGGTTAGGTTGTATACTGATTGTATTAGAAGGTTTTTTACTTGGTAAACTGGTTGCAGGTTATTAGTATTCAACACCTTACACATACATGTAGTCGTAAAGGATGCAAGACTGATTCTCCTCTGTTCCACATGAAGTCCCGTAGATGATGCATGGTGGTATATCTGAAACAATAACCGCATGCCCAGTCAAGCTGATGGATGGTTTAGGCCAACGGGAGAGAAATGAATTGTGGGACAGCTCTGGGTTCCGTTCAGTGAGCAATGACAAACATCTGTCATTTTCCTCTGCTGTGTCCCATCCAGCTCCCACTACAGCCAAATCCACACACCCTCACACTGTCTTCTACACTCCCACATTACATTGATCAGGACTAGCTATCAGTCTAACTGAATGCCCCAGTCATATGGTGTTGGGCTAGGCATTATACTTGCAATTCTGTGTTGCTTTGATGTTTGGTTGGTCGTAATTTGTTTTCTTCACAAAGTACAGTCCTCCAAACAGAGTATGAATGACGGATATTATTCTTAGTGGCAAGGGAAGTTTGTAATACTTCAGACTCACACACACAAACACCCACAGTTTTCTCTAGCTCTTACTAAATGTAAAACTACAAGTAGCCTATTGTAAAGCATGAGAGTGACTGGCTAACATAGGGCACTGAACACAGGCGACTCATGTAGATCCTCACTTCTGTTTTACTGTTTTCCTTCAAGGTCTTTGTCCACTTGAGACCCTGTAAATACCAGATGAAACTGGATAAGCCTGTGTCTCAGGATATTAAATTACCTACAGCAGCCTTGCTCTTATTCAAGGCAAATTATAAATAAAAAAGATTAAGAAGAGGAAAATCTCAGAGTTTACTGTGACTGGAGACATATCCTCATACAGTCTAGTCTGGGAAATACAGGAAGTCCCATTGCTTTCAAGTCATCTGTAACAAACTGGATCTAAATGCTGTATAAGGATCAACGGCGACATGTGCTTCAGCAGAGATCCTTCCAAAGCAACAAATCACTGATGTTTGAGCAAGGCAACAAATTCAAACGGCACACACTCAGCACACACATAAACACACACAGTAGGGTGGTTTTGACCATATCTCTCCATCTCTCTTGGTTTTACAGGCTCAGAAACTGAAGTCCAACGTTTCAGTTGATGGTGTGCTTTGCGTGGTAAGTGTACAGCATATCTACATAGTTTGATTATCCTGATTACACTTGTTTGAGGAAAAAATAGATTATACTAAGTTTAAGCCAGAACTATCAACTAACAGTCGATTATGACTAAGGCCAGGAGTTTTTCCTGAACACATGACCTAACCAGAAAAATCTGTGTGGGTCCTAGTTCATCATTGATCTATGTAAAATTACATGTATGAACAGTAGTGTCAATTTTCAATTACAAGGAAAGACTATGGTAATTACTACTCAGACCCTGATCTCATGCCAAAGGTCACAGGCCTACAGACAGAAGTCAAGGCGACCCCTCTTGCACATGTGCTCATGGTCTTTGTAGTCCTCTATGCTGACGTGAGCATTGCTTATCTAGTGCCTTTTAAAGTTCAGTAAATGTCATTGTACATAATAAAGCAGCATTATTCCATAGAGTGACATTTAAGGAGGCAGTGACAGGTTCAAACAGCCTGAGAAGAGATGGCCCCTTTTCAGCTCAACGTTTCATTAGTGCGTTAAATACCTTTTTGATTTTTTATCTCATCTCCAAAGCAACACATGGATATGATAGAGCCAACTGGCATTTTGGTTTTCAAAACAACCTTTTTTTCTAATCTAATGGGCCAATTTAATCACACACTTTTGTGGTGTTATTAAGACATTCTTATTTGATTTGGATTATGTCAGTTCTCTAATTGTTTATTTTTCTTTATTATAGTGTTTTGCGAGTGTAGCCCCAAGAGAGCATGAACGTGGACAATGTAAATGCAGGGGTTATAGATGCAGCCGGGATTTGTCAGATTGCTTCAATTTGACAGTTGGACAAAAGTCTAAAAGCAAGCAAAGTGATGGCACAAATGTCCCCCCAGAAAAAAGCATTTGATCAGGCCTAAGTTAACTTGTTCTATTGCTCCTCTGACATTCTCTGTCCCTCCCTCCACAGGACCCACAGATCGACGACTCCGGTACCTCCAACTCCATCGCCAGGAATTCAGCCGGTCTGCCATCATCTAATACACACCTATACTCACTGCTGCCCCTGCTGGTCGCGCTGCTACACTGCACCCTGGCGGCGCTCTACCCCGCGGCAGTCTTGTAGCCATGCTACCTTTCAAAAGCATGGACAGACTAAATTTGTAAAAAGATGAAATTATATTCTCTGTTCCCAGTATACCTGTTGTATTTTTATTTCCCTTCTCTCTGATTATTTTTAAACTCTAGTTTGAAGAGGCTTACGTTGAAGCAGTGTGCTAAAGTGATCTCAATGTAACTCAGTTTCGCTGTGTTTCTCCCGTTTCTGTTTTACAAAGGGAAAAGCTTCTGTGTCGGTCACTGGGCGATCATGAGAATATAGGATGCATTGCTACATTCCAATACACAATGGCGGGTGGCTTTTTGTCAGTTCCTGGTACAATGGGATTTACTGTATTAATAATGGTACGGTCATTAGGCAGGCGCTTTTATCCAAGGGACTTTGTGTGTTAAGGCTGAGGTCTTTGAAGAAGCAAAAAATCCCCATCACTTTGATGGCAGTGGTTTAAATGAGGTAGGCAGCGTATTAGGTGTCAATATATCTCATCTGTGGTCTGTGTGTGTGTTTTGATATGGTATCATTTGGAGATGGAGATGGGGATGGAGTTACGAAGGCCCAGAGGACAGACAGTATAGATGGCTAGACCACCATGGAACCTTTCATCTAGAATGGTCTACAGAACTCATTATTCTGTTGGGACGCCACCATTTTATCACTAACTCGGCCCTCTGCAGCAAAACACTAATTTCAAGAGCTCACTTTGACATTGTAGCGCATGCAAAAAACACACACGCAAAGACACATGCAGTACACACTCACATGTCAAGGTTAGTTTCTTCCTAACATGTACAATAAGCTATTTGGGGGATATGGCGAATGTACATTATGGAGTCAAACATTATTTTGGTCTATCAAAGCTGTTTGACATATTTTCTCTATACTGGATGAAAGGGGGGGAATGGGTGTAGGGTTTTCTCTGGTAGACAGACCATTCCTACCTGAATGAATTTATACTCTCTGCTCTGTACGCGTGGTAAAGCGCTCTGGAGCTGTTGACAACAGCCGTACAGATGACGGCGTTAAGAGTTCTAACAGATCACGTGACAGACGGATTCTCATACTCACCGCTCTGTTGTGTACACTTTAATTACACACAACCATTCAACACACTAACATCAATTTGCTCTCAATCTATTGTCATGTTGCCTTCACAATAAAACTGTCAATATTATTGGAACAAAGCCTTGTAAATCTTATACGATTGGCATCTGAGTCAAGCTGACGCAGAACATGTGACTCTTGTACTTAAATTGTAGCATTTTGTATGTCTCCTGAGAATTGCTGAGAAAGTATCAACCTTGTATCATAACCATATGTAACTTCTCAGATGTAATGTGCAAGTTGAAAATGTCAATTCATTTTGAGATACATTTGAAATAATAATTTCCTCATGTGGATAACCCAGCACACAGTCACTTCACACATACATGTGGCATGTGCGACACATTACTTTAGCTACTGGACATTTTAAAGCATTTGTGACATGCTGCTTGGGTTCGTGTGGCTTTTCAAAACAATGTATATTACATGTTATTTACTAGGCATTCAAATTAGATGTGTGTACTTGATTGAAACAGTACTTGGATAAGAAATGTCTTTTTCTATCCTGCTCAGGAGCATTGTGAGCAATTTAGATCAGATTCAAATTCCCCATGAAATACATCACATTAGAGAATAGCATTTTTGTTTTACAGCAAGCTACATATTTTCCCCAGTACATATGATGGAACTATTGTAAATGATAAGATATCGATCTAGCTCTCCTGTTATATTTCCTGAGCCAACAAATATTCTACCATAGTTTCATTTGTGCAGTTGCCTGAATATGATATTGTTTTTTGGTATATAACATCTTATTCTTTCTATCTTTTACTATTTGGGCCTTTATTTATTACACTTTGACGTCCTGCACAAGTAAGGAGCATATAGGACCGTACCCAGAGGTTAAAGTACAAAAAAATCACATGGGTGATAGGAAATGCAATAAAGGATAAAGACAAACATTTTATCTATGAGGTCTGAGGCAGCTGGGTGGTTTAACGCATTGCTATCTGTAGTCAGATTGCTGATATTTCACAGTGACAGAGGATGAATGTGTTGGAATTTGTGGGTGAGGAAGGATAATAAGCCCACTAAGAGGCAGGTGAAGAAATAAAATACCCTAGAGTATTTGTATTCATTTACATCACATTGGTTGTTTAACTAGAAGAAACTAATTGCAATGTTTATACAGATTGAAAACAAAGAATCCCTAAGCTATCCACAATACTTCTTAGCCTGTGAAAATGTACAATCTAAATAAAATTATAATTAAAATGTTGACTCATCCAACAGTGAGGTTGTTTTTTTTGTTGCTTAGGGGTTGTTTTGTGGCCTGTTATAACTCTGTTTTGCTGGCTGAGAGAGAGACAGAGAGAGTCTGCTTAATTAGACACATGTGTAGCCATTGTCTGGTACCTGTGGATGTGCTGTGTGAGTGGTGGGATCTGGAGCTGTGCTGAACAGATTGGCCATGTTGACACACAACAGTTTATCTATGACATGCTGAGAGCCGGACATCAGCCTTGGCTTTACCATGTCAGCTAAACAGCTCCAATGTTCCCAGGAAAAATGTTCAACAATGTCAAATGAAAAATTAGCTTCGGGTCATGATTTAAACACAATAAAGTTCTGAAAATGTTTGACTGTTCCCTGGGCCTAGATTATTCTCAGAACACATCTGGTCAAATTCAAGGTAATCCCACTTGAAATATTCTAGGAACGAAACATGGAATGCAAAAACAGATAAATTCAGATGCATAAACACAGAAAACGTGACAGAAAGGAGGGTAAATGTCATGCATGCACCTTTCCACAGGGACGCAAGAAAATAGTATCCAATGGCTGTAGTTATGGCCTTTTCCTGGGCGCAGGAGGGGGTTGTTTAGTTGCAATGGGTAGAAAGACAGCCAACGGGGTTGACCTTTCCAATCCCTCAGATTAGAGAAAGCTTCACAATTATTACATCAAGTTGTTCAGTTTTATTTTCAGAAATCAACTCAAAAGCCCCGTTTATACCTGGTTCTAACATGCGTCATTTGTCCTGTTCTTCTCCTCATTCCGATTGTGCCCACATTTTTAGACAGGTGTAGACGATTAAAAATCACATTGTGAACTGATTTTGATCAGATCTTATAAGTGTACAGTGAACTGGCGTGATCAGAACAATATTAGGACGTATGTAAGCGGCAGGTATAAACAGGGCTAAAATGTCACTGGTGTGGTTGTTTCAACAGTATATCAGTTGTCACCTGGTACTTCATGTAAGTCTGTGTTTCTTGCAGGTATTTTCTTCATCTCAAGATGGACAGAAATAATGAGTATGGGATAACATGTGATACAGACATTGACAGATGCAGCAGCAGCATCAGCAGCTGAGATAAACGTACATTGAAATGGGTCTGAGTGATATGGATAATCTCTCGTGGACAGATACACGTAACATTGATCAAGCATCTAACGCAACTAGTCAAGATTTCAGTCCTGGGTTTCTGAGACGAATATGTATTGGGGCGGCAGGGTAGCCTAGTGGTTAGAGCGTTGGACTAGTAACCGAAAGGTTGCAAGTTCAAATCCCCGAGCTGACAAAGTACAAATCTGCCGTTCTGTCCCTGAACAGGCACTGTTCTTAGGCCGTCATTGAAAATAAGAATTTGTTCTTAACTGACTTGCCTAGTAAAATAAAAAATCAGTTGAGGTTGAATGGAATGTGTTCCAAATAATACCAATGTTATGTAACCCCCCCCCCCCCCGAACACACACGCACAATATTTCCAATCATATAAAAGCGAAAAATAGTTGCTAAAGGTGGATAATGCCTTTTCAAGCAGAAGGATAAAAGGTATAAATGTCAAACAAATGCAATACACAACCTTGAAATGAAAAAGCCCTCTGGCAAAAAAATGGAACAGTAAAATAAAGATATTGAGCATTAGTTCTCGTAAATGTGGGGAATTAGATGTTTGATAATGAGAATCAAACAGCAATTCACATTGGAGATGTGCTTACTAAGAAGTGTTACCTAATCTATTGGCCTAGACCTTGAGGAGGCTTCTATATAGTGCTGACCTAAAGGAACCTTTGCTATGGAGATGACCTTTAACTGCACTTCAAGAAAACACTGGACTATCAGCAGAAGTACCTGAAGACATCTTTCAGGCAATTAAAAAGGCTAAAATGGTCTAACAAAATAGTATTGTAAGAGACTGGTCTAATGAGGAGATTGGTGAATGTGATGAGCTGGCTTTATAAGGAAGTCATATTGAAACTAATTTTGTATAAAGCTGGCCTTGCACAGGACGTGTCTAATCTAAAAAAGTTAGTATTGGAAGAAGCTATTACAGTAGTTATTACAGTAGTTATGTGTCCCTGGGCAGAGTTAATATTGGAAGAAGCTATTACAGTAGTTTTTACAGTAGTTACTACAGTAGTTGTGTCCATGGGCAGAGTTAGTATTCGAAGGAGAAATTATGGTACACTATTTTAGTTGAGATGAAGACAACAGATAATATTGAGTAGCAGAAATAACCTCAACATTCATTCTGACCACACTGTCTGTCTGCATTGTGCCTCAGGCCTGACCATTCCCAGAGCACCGCAGCAGGAGAGAGCTATCACTTACAGCAACGCTGTCCCAGTGAAGATCACCATCACACCAGTGGTAAAATACTGTTTAATGAGCTCCCAATTTATGCCAGTCCATCTATATCCAGAGGCATACACTAGAACTATGCACTGAGTGTGTGTGTGTGTGTGTGTGTGTGTGTGTGTGTGTGTGTGTGTGTGTGTGTGTGTGTGTGTGTGTGTGTGTGTGTGTGTGTGTGTGTGTGTGTGTGTGTGTGTGTGTGTGTGTGTGTGTGCATATGATATTGGCACAGCTAGTGACATTAATTTGTAAACATTTAGAAAAAAATAATTCCACTTTGATATTATGGGGTATTGTCTGTAGGCCAGTGACACAACAAATCCCAATTTAGTCCATTTAAATTCAGGCTGTAACTCCACAAAATGTGGAAAAAGTCAAGGGGTGTTAATACTTTCTGAAGGCCCTGGATATTATTTCAACAACAACTATTACAACCCTGAAATTTATTGCTCCCTTCATCCAGCCTTACCATGTCAATCTTTGCACTAAACTGATCATAAAGATTGCTGTTATTAGTGGAGACCACACCCATACTCTGAATAAGTCTGCAAGTAAATTCTGAAACTACTTGATAGGTTTTAAAAACTGAAAAGACGTCACGGGAGCATCAAACACTTCAAGTCCTCTTACACATTAATTCACATCTATAAAAACATGTCACATGTGGGTTGCTGTATCTCACTGAAACCCCCAGGGGCAGTTAATGGCAGGTGGAAAAATGGTTTATGAATACTAATAAATGTTAAGGCTGTAATTATTCCACTGTATTATAATCCCTAATGAGGCTAGTTTACAACCATACTGTATATCCCTTCAAATGATATTGTAAAGATATACTGACCTGGATGAATCTTGCTCACAAATGAACTTGTATTCCACAGTTCACATAACAATGTAACCATTTTTTTTTAAATAGATGTAGTTCTGTCCTTGAGCTGTTCTTGTCTATTAATGATCTGTATTATGTCATGTTTAATGTGGACCCCAGTAAGAGTAGCTGCTGTTTTAGCAACAGCTAATAGGGATCCTAATAAAGTACCAAAGACCAATGTTATTGTCATGCATGGTAGCTCTTATGGGAAAATGTATTACTAATTGATTCAGATGAAAGCCTGTCCAACGGCATGAACCAGTAACGCTCCTCAGTTTGGTCACACTTTATTTGGATAGTCCATCTATAGATGCTCTTCAGATGGTCAGACTATCTACAAACAACCTGTTGATAAGCAACTGCATGCTAAAGTTACGGTTAGGGTTAGAATAAGGGTTAGGGTAAGGGTTTAGTTTAGGGTTAAAGTTAGGGCTAGTGTTAGTAGATAGTTAGTTGAAATGTTACTGATAGTCTGTAGAGCAGATGGAATATCCAAATAAAGTTTTACCCGAAAGTCTTGACATAGAAGTCCCCCTCGCACACAGACCGAAGACCCAGACTTTCCCATCACTCTTCCCCATCTCATCAGATACTAATTTGTCATTATATTCCATTTTTTCCTTTTCTCTTTGTTCTTGGTCTGATGTGAGGAGAAGGCCTCCTTTTGTTGTGGTGAAGAGCATGAAGTAAAACTGGTCAGGTTTGTATGGGATAGAACACAGGACCCTTCTTCTGAGGACACGGGGGTCCAGGGGACAACCATGTGCTTTGTAAGAGGGCCGGCCCTGCTCAGTCATCTACAGAGAGGAAATGACCCTCCGCATTTGGAACATAATGGCGTAATGATGTAAAGATTGAGTTCTGGGTGTGGGATCAATCATGTGAACATGGGTCGGTTGGCCCCGAGTCTTCACAATGAGGTGAGAGAGTTCGGCCGGTCACAATCCATTTAAAGCAGGGGTGTCAAACATTTGGCCCACGAGGGGGTTAAAAAATATAATTCCAGCATTCTCAAAATGGCTTGACATTAACCAGGTTTCCATCCAACCTTTTAACGTGAGTAAAGTTGGATAAAAAATGTCTTGACAGACCTGATGGAAACAGAACATTTTACAGTGTACATTCCAAATGTTGACAAAACTAAACCTGCTAGAAAAAGTTGGATCTTTTTGTGACGGTAAAATGAATCACATGAGAAATGGTGGAGGAAATGCCTTTACAAATATTTATTTAATAACCATCATGTCGAAGTCAATTTGGAGTCACGCGATGATATGTTGTGTGGTCCTTCCACTATGACTCGGGAAAGCATGCAGTTTTTTAGGGTACTTATAAAATAAGTTATGATGAACTTCACAGGGTGGTGAAAGATGATGAGCTTGATGCTCCTTTCCAATAAATTTCGAAGGTCTTATTCTGGTGACATGATGATCGAAGCTCGGTCGCCATTTGACAAATAAAAAAATGTATTGCACTTTTGTCCATAATAATCTCATCATGTAGTTGGCTATACCTGCACTGTATCTGTGAGCTGTTGAGCTGTTGTGAGCTAGAGCGCAGGTGCCTGTACCAGTGTGGACACATTTGCTATACCTATGCAACATTTTCTGTGACAAAACCATCAGTAGGCCTAGAGTTGAAAATGCAATGGAAACCCATTTAACTTGTATTTTTTATTCGGTACAAAGTTATTTATATCTGCACTACGTATTTACTATTTACGAGCAGACTTTTATCCCCAACAAGTCAATTTGATGGGAAATATTGCATATTGTTTTTATGAGGATTTTTGAATATTTGCATGAAAATCTATCACCAGGTGTATGGAAACCTAGCTATAGACACCCTGAAGGAAACCGAGCTATAGACACCCTGAACAAAACCTAGCTATAGACACCCTGAAGTAAACCTAGCTACACCCTGAAGAAAACCTAGCTATAGACACCCTGAAGGAAACCAAGCTATAGACACCCTGAAGGAAACCTAGCTATAGACACCCTGTGTCACGCCCTGGTCGAAATATATTATGTTTATCTTCATTTATTTGGTCAGGCCAGGGTGTGACATGGGTTATTGTGGTGTGTTTTTGTCTTGGGGTTTTGTGGGGTGTCTAGCGTAGTCTATGGCTGCCTGAGGCGGTTCTCAATCAGTCAGGTGATTATCGTTGTCTTTGATTGGGAACCATATTTAGGCAGCCATATTCTTTGAGTGTTTCGTGGGTGATTGTTCCTGTCTCTGTGTTTATTTTCACCAGATAGGCTGTATAGTTTTTTCACGTTTCCGTCTGTTGTTTTTGTACGTTTCAGTTATTTCGTGTCTAGTATTTTTTCATCAATAAACATGAGTAACCACTACGCTGCATTTTGGTCCGCTCCTCCTTCAACAGAAGAACGCCGTTACACCCTGAAATAAACCGAGCTATAGACACCTTGAAGGACACGGAGCTATAGACACCCTGAAGGAAACCTAGTTATAGACACCCTGAAGGAAACCGAGCTATAGACACCCTGAAGGACACCGAGCTATAGACACCCTGAAGGACATCGAGCTATAGACACCCTGAAGGACATCGAGCTATAGACACCCTTCAGATGCTGGCTAGTGCGCTAGTCTAGTGTCACTTTGATTATGCCTGCACATCATGGTTCAGCAGTAGCCCCAAACATCTAAAGAATAAGCTACAGACCAGCCAAAACAAGCTTGTAACAATTCTACTTAACCTCCCCCCTCATACTCACCTGGAGGTCAAGCATTTTAAGCAGATGCCACTGACCTGTCATTGTTACAGTACACTTAAAACTTTTCATTTGTGTTTGCCATGCCAGTTGGCCCAGATATAGGTCAAGTTGCCATTTTGTGTTTGTAACATTTTCAAAACATTATCCATGACTAGGGTTGCACATTTTGGGGAATATTCAGGTGGAAACTTTCTGTTGGAATTAAATGGGAATATGCGGGAATTAATGGGAATATTTGGGAATTAACATAAATATATGCAAATTAATATTAATACCTCTTAAGTGTAGATACTTTTTGCATTGGATAAATTTACCGTAACATATGGAGACAGAAACATAAACATTTGACCTTATCATAAGTAGACATAATTGCAAATGATTAAATCCTTCCAATAGAAATAAAATAACAATAAAATAAAATATTTTAATTTAATTAACTTTAACTTTAATTAAATGAGTTGACTCTTCACATGGGATGATTTCACTAAACAACAAAAGAAAGGGAATATTGAATGATCCCCAATGATCCATCGCATCTCCCAAAAACGTTTTCAACATACATCTGTAAAATAATAGTCTAGAAACTAAAGCTTTGGTTGTCTTCCCTTCAGGCTTCCATGTCTTCTCCCTGGACCTCCTCAAGGTCCACCTCTTGAACATCAGACTCTGAGGCCTCATCTTCACTGTCACTTTCCAACCTTGTTGAGGATGACTCTTTGGCTCAAAAAGCCAAACATTTGCACTGCTGGCCACCATTTTTTCAACCCTTGTATTGGTCAGCCTGTTGTGTGCTTTGGTGTGTGTGTTCCCAAACAAGGACCAGTTGCGCTCTGAGGTGCCTGATGTTGGTGGGATTTGGATGATGATGGAGGCAACAGGGGAAAGAGCCTCAGATCCACTATGTCCCTTCCTCCAGGTGGCTAATGAGATATGTTGGCACGACTGCCATATTGCATCTCTATCCCAAAGACCTTGCTTGGAAGTGTACTTCACAAAACTGCCAAGAACCTTGCCCTCATCCAGGCCAAGGTGGCGAGACACAGTAGTGATGACACCATAGGCCTTGTTGATCTCTGCACCAGACAGGATGCTCTTGCCAGCATACTTGGGGTCCAATATGTACGCTGCAGTGTGTATGGGCTTCAGGCAGAAGTCTTCATGCTTTTTTATGTATTTCAGAACTGCAGTTTCCTCTGCTTGGAGCAACAGTGAGGTGGGCAAGGCAGTACGGATTTCTTCTCTTACATCTGCAAGCAGAGTCTGAACATCAGACAGGATGACATTGTCTCCCTCAATCTGTGTAATGGCTACTGCTATAGGTTTCAGGAGTTTCAGGCTGTTTACCCCACTCTCCAAAAATACATAATCCAGGAGGATCCTCTTGATGGAGCTGTCTATATTGGCAGACTGTGATATGGCCATTTCTTGGGAGAGGCTCCATCTCCTCCAGGACACTGTCAAACATGATGACATCATCCCAACGCATGATGCTGGGCAGCTTCAATGTGGTGCTCTTATTCTTCTCACTTTGCTTGGTGAGGTAGATTGCTGCTATAACTTGATGACCCTTCACATACCTAACCATTTCCTTGGCTCTCTTGTAGAGTGTATCCATTGTTTTCAATGCCATGATGTCCTTGAGGAGCAGATTCAACGCATGAGCAGCACAGCCAATGGGTGTGATGACAGGGTAGGACTCCTCCACTTTATACCAAGCAGCCTTCATGTTCGCAGCATTGTCACCAGTGCAAATACCTCCTGTGGTCAAAGGTAATTGATGACTGCCTTCAGCTCATCTGCAATGCAGAGACCGTTGTGTCTGTTGTCCCTTGTATCTGTGCTCTTGTAGAATATTGGTTAAGGGGTGGAGATGTAGTTAATTATTCCTTGCCCACGAACATTCGACCACCCATCAGAGATGATTGCAATACAGTCTGGTTTCTCTATGATTTGCTTGACCTTCACTTGAACTCTGTTGAACTCTGCATCCAGCAAGAGTAGATAAAGCATGTCTGGTTGGAGGGGTGTATGCTGGGCAAAGAACATTCAGAAATCTCTTCCAATACACATTGCCTGTGAGCATCAGAGGTGAACCAGTTGCATACACAGCTCGAAAAAGACATTCATCAGCCTTTCTCTGACTATGTTCCTCCATTGAGTGATTCCAGGAGGACCATGAGCTGTGCTATCGATAAGGTGTCTGATTCATCATTTTCACCTCAAATTGTTGTAGAGGGACTTTTGTCAGAGGTTGCTTGTTGTGAGCTCTAAGGGAACTTTATGCACTTGGCTAGATAATTCCTCATCTTTGTTGCATTCTTCACATATGATTGGCACAGTATTCACAAATGTACACAGCTTTTCCTTCTACATTAGCTGCAGTGAAATGTCTCCACACATCAAATAGTGCCCGTGGCATTTTCCTGTTAAAGACTAGAATTTCTTTTGTAAAAATAAATAAATAATCAATTCCATGTACAGATAAATAGTTAAGCAGTTAGATTAAACAATTTCTTTGTAAGATACATGTTTTAAAATGAAACATATATGGAAACAGATGAATGAACACTTCTCAGTAAGCTAAAACCCACATGGTAGCAAAAACGAACTAGCAGAAATTGTTAACAAGTTAGAAATGATTTAAACACACTTTGCTGTAGGCTACTATATACCAGTTAACAACAAATAATGTATGTCATATAAGATAGTCACCCAACCAGCAACAGCACTGTAATCAAAACTTACCAGAAAGCATGTAGTCCTTGGCTCAGACAGTGTAGTGTGGGCTCAATAGCATCTCATTAGTGTGCAAGGTCTTGAGAATCAGCTGTACATGTGATGGAAGAGTGCACTGCACATGTGATGGAAGTATGCACTGTACATATAGAGGGTTGAAATTCCATTAAATTAGGGATAGTTTAACCAAAATATGCCACAAGACCGAGAATTGCCTTATGTGTATCCCACAAAAAAAGATTCACTGTTATAAGCTAATTTTGATGAATTTCAGCAAAATCCCCCATATTCCCAAGCTTAACTTCCCATTGAAGATTTTGGGAAAAATGACGGATATTTAGCAGAAAGTTTCTGACCCTTTGCAAGCCTATCTGTGATAGGTTTGATCTAATGTAAAAACCACACACATAGCGTCTGGCTATCTGGGGAACAAAAGAGTAGTATTATTTCAACTTGGTCTGGTCCACAGAATTATCACAGACTCGGCAGCCAGGTACCTATCTTACAATTGTTCATTTGTTAGAGATGTCCATCAGCATCATACCATAGCCAGAGATTCTAATATTCACTGTTAAAAATAGAAGAGTATCTGATAACACATTTTTATATACCGGCGCTGTTGAGTGGAACAAACTATGTCAAAAGCTGGCTAATGTGTGAACAGTGTAAATATTTTTAAAGCCCCCGCCACACAGTACATTTCAAACTCTTCCTAATGGAGAAGACAGCATGTATTGGCAGTATCTCATTGGATGGTGCACTGCTACCTTAAACACTACCTCAAACATTTGAGATCTACACTCCCCATGCCCATCGAAATGTCTTCACAATTCGCCGACTATTCAAGCGCACAAACATTAGACATTCAATGTAAGTGTTTGAGGAAATATAACTAGTCTTAAGAAACATTCCAAATCAACACACGTTCTTCAACTGAGCGATCAAACCAAGACATCATTCAGGGGAATCCATCAAGGTGTCCGATGTCAGTTTCTTTATGTGCGCTATGCTTGTAAATCAATCATATTGACATCCTGAGCATCAAATCAATAAAGCTTGAGACTTGAAGCCACAAAATACGAAGGAGCGATTTCTAAAGTACAGTATGAAGAAGCATCAAAATGTTTATTTGCAACTTTACACAATATGCCCATATGAAGAAAATAATGAGGTGAGCCGCTCTTCATTCATACACATTTCAACAGATCGGTGTAAGATACATTACATGTAGTGTTCACCTAAACAGAAAACATCAGATCTCTCACATTTATACATTTCTTATGTACATTTAAAAGCGTAAACCATTTATTAGGTTACGTTTACACTGATTTACAAGACAGAACAAAATGCGACAGAATATGGGATGCTTCGGATAAAAGTGTAAACACAATGAACTTCAAAGTGATACAGAGAAAACAGTCAAACTGTCTAAATGCCAAAAATAAGTAAAAGAAATATAAAAAAGGAAACAAAAAAAGATTTCTTCATATGATACTGTGGGATGAACCACAGGACCCACACCCTGACTGAGGATATCTTCCAATTTATGCTTCCTTCCTCTCTTCCTTGAAGTAATCCCAGAGAGTAGGAAAGGAAATGAATGTAGCATTTTGGAACAGGGCCTGAGAATGTTATAGGCTGAATCGAGTTGCATGATTGAAGCTGAGTAAGTGTGTAAAACAAATTAATGGACCTGGATTTGAGGTTAAATTAATATATATATTTTTTTTCATTTTTAAAATTATTTGTATTATTAACATACTGTACAAGAAAACATTAGAACTAAGTACCTTTTATGATCGTATTGTCTTCATCATTTCATTAGAAACACAATCATTCACAATAAAAGATGGCAAAATAAAACAATATGAGTAGTAATTAAAATAGTATTTTATATTCTAAATCTATAATTAAATAAACCTTGAAATGTATAAAGGATATGTGTTGACGGATAATGAGAAATATGTTGAAACATCACAGCTATGAAACATGGAAAGGTCATGCATTTGAATGCCAGAATACATGTCATGCCATTGCGCTTTGACAATGACCTTAACATAATAAACACAGGCAGGTTTCGTTTCTGATATACAAGTTTTCTTTCTTTTTTTTGCTGTTCTTTGCATCCAACTACTTCATTGGCCCGTGACATACTCTACTGCTGGTAGGCTAAGTCAAGGCTCTTGGTGCATACTGTGAGGAACTCAGTGCAGAACCGTCTCTCAGCACAGGATATACTAACTCAGAGTGAGGCCATCCTATAGTCAAGTCAAGTTATTCTAGACCCATAGGCTGCTCTGTTTATTTAGCATGGATTGAATTTGGGCAGATCGTACATTAAAAGAAAACACAACAGAAAACAGGAGGGAGCTTTCTTCTCTCTAATGTCTTTGTATCAAAATGAGCACATATCTCACCAGCACGAGACCCGTGACATTGTTCTTTCAGACTCACGTCACATGACAGTCAAACCTCAAGTGGCGACCTGCTCCTCCTAAACTCTTAAGGAGATGTATCCACAGGGAGGAAGTGCAGACTACAAACTTCCTGGCTGAGAGCCAATGGGATGTGCAGAACCCCCCCAGCTGGGCTGGGCAGAGACCCAACCAGGGAGCAGACAAGTCACTCTGGATAAACTCCATTACAGAGTGTGGAGGTGAGGAGGCACACGTAGTGGACACTCGACGTCACAATAAAGGGCTTCCGTTGTCATCGGGTTCACTTCAGCACGCCGTGCTGTTGAGAGACGGGTAAAAAGAGAGCAAGAACTTGTCAGAAAACAGAAGCGTTTGCGGTCCTTTCAGGTGCATTCAGGCTCCCCTTTTGGTCAGGTGTTTCAAACACAGGTCCCCTGATGCGTTACTGCGTGCGGTTTACGGTTCTTCAGGCCATGGTACTTGTCTCTGAAGTCTCCAGGTTTCTGCTGTGAGGTGTCGATCAGGGCACTAGCGATGGCAATGCCTACAAGGAGGAGGGAGAGAGACAGAAAAATGAAGGTGAGCTTCAAAGTAAACAGCAGCGTGGCAGGTAAAACACAGTGACCAGTAATGAGCTCACTGCCTCCCGCCGGCTTAAACCCATTCCCAACTCCTTAGCACCACTTCCCCAACTCTAGTCCAAGCCCTCACATATCAGAGTTCAGCAGGATGCAACGACAGCCTACAGGTCACTGAAGCATAGCTCTACACCCCTCTGGGCTGTTATTTCTCTCAATACAACAATCTGATTGGTCAGCTATTTTCTCCAAAAGGCAGACAAGTAGAGAACACAATGACAGCAGATGTTCCTGCGTTCTGTTGGCATGCTGTAATTCATATGGATTTTCAGCATGGCTTGCCCTCTGTACAGCAGTAGGCTTGACTAGTATACTCATTAGGACAGGGACTAAATATTCTTGTATGCAGCCAAAAAAAACAGAAGCAGAAAAACAAGGAAAAGCTCACCAATTTGGACACAACATGCTTAAGCATTTCACACACCAGTGATTCCTGGGCTATTGCAGAGGGAAAACCAATTGTGTGTGTGTGTGTCTGTCTGGTCCAGCCACAGTGCGCCCTTCATCACAAAAATCGCTTCAGTGCCCTTTCCCACCGTCTTTCGCTGCCCGCTGCCACGGACAGAAGGCAGGCCTTCAGCATTGATTATAAAACAAGATGTACGACTTAAACAGGGATGGATGGAGGGATGAAGATGGGGGTGGAGGAGAGAAAAGAGCCTGGGCCCGACACTCTAGTCTACAGTCTGACGTGTCTGGTTGGTGGAACCATCCCAGACCAGATTACCTGTCAGCCAGTTCACTCCAAATCCCAACTAGATCCTTCCAACACAGTTACCTGACACTTTTCTATAGCAATCACTACATGTAACAGTGCAGCTAATATGTCTGATCTTGAATACCATGGGATTGAAAGCCACCACTACTCTTGGATAGAAATCACCACCATGTGTAACCCTTGAAAGACAAACTTTATACACTTTAAATATATATATTTTTTTAAATATATATTTAAAATATTATTTTTTTAATGAAAAACTAAAAACATTTCATGACAAAGTTGTCTTTCTAGATGCCAGTTGAGGTAACTCAACCGAAGATGAACGCTAACTACAAAATAGCTTTTTGGTCATGACAGAGTACTATTTAAAGCCAATGGTTTCTGGATGACATGAGATATCCATCTCAAATTCAATTAATTGGACAACATAATCAAATCAGGATACAGATGAGTGGAGGTGAAGGGCGCTCCCTACTAATGAAACCTATAAATGGGATTGTTTTGTCAGGTGAGGTTCCTGGACCATTAATGTACAAAGTGCTTCCGAACAGGAAGGGACCCCAAATGCACAGAAAATTAAATCAAACAGGAGAGTGAGAATCCTTGTTGAAACCTTGTCATTGGTTGATATCTTCACCTGACAATGTGGAAAATGTGGTTGACAATGTAGATTAGATGTGCTAGCTTCATCCCAAAGGCAGTTCCTATAGTAACGACATTTAATGCATACTGTTTTTCACATGTTAAATAACTACTTATTAATAGTCCTTTAAAACCCCATCACCAAACATTTCAGGACAGATACTATCTTAGACTGGAAGTCAATGAAAGGTTTACATAGAGGGTCCACTCTGGGTCAATCCGCTCTGGAGACAAGATGATGCTTGTGGTACCCTCAGAACAAAGCTGTAGAGGACCCAGCCTGCACCGTCGGCCAGAGAGAGACAGAGAGCCCAGAGGCTGGATGTTCATAGACACTCTGCCTGAAAACAGAACACCATACACTAGCATTTCCTTACATTCCCAATAATGGTGACATCATTCCAAAAGAAAAAGGGATTAAGGAAAAATGTTTAACTCATATCTTTATTTTGTGTGCTTAATCTTTCCTCGACACACTCAGCAGCACGTTAGTTTAATGCGCTCAGGAAAAGCCCAGGCCACCGGACCACGAGGCTGTGATGGGGAACGGGGCACCATTGGAGGCAACACGGCAGAGAGAGAGATAGAGAGATGGAGCAGAACAGGAGAGATAACAGGGGCACTGATTGTGTTTTTTCTTCATTTTCCTCCACTGGCTTGGGGAACGCCAAGGGATTTATCAACCACCTGGGACTGGAAGACGTGTCTCTCCAGGCACCACAGCTAAATGCAAATCGCTAGTCGCTGGGGGTTGAGGGTGCCACCACAGACTCTTACCTCAGACCGCACTTCAATAAATCTCCTTCACACCTCCATCCTGCTCTCTCTCTCTCCCGCTTCCTTTCTCTCTTACTCTCTCTGTCATGGTTGGTCCACATCTCCTCCTGAATAGGCAGATTATCGTTGATGAGAAGGGGATTGCTGTGTTTGTATTGAGACTATGTTTAAACCCCTGAGAACATGCTGGTATCTGGCAGGCAGATGGCTCCTTCCCTGTCTTGACCTAGTTCTCATCCATTAGGGGCCCACAACAATGGAGGAGGAGGTAGACATGATGGAAGGATGAGAGGTAGCAGGGAAACAGAGGTAGATGGCTGATAGACATATGTCCATCCATTTGACCATCTGTCAGTCTCTGTCCCTTCAGCAAATTGGAGCATGTCTGTCGGATATTTTATCCATGTGCCAATCCAGCTCCAGCTGTAAATCTGTCTGAGAAGCCCGACTTTTAGAAGTACACACCATTCCTCAGACATATTATTAAGTTGAAACCAACTTCCCTACATTCAAGGGAAGTTCCTCACTAAGCAGCTAGTCCCAGTAGGTTGGAATCAAAGTTAGCACATTCCTACAATAACTCCCCACTCAACTATTAGTCTGAATGAATTATTAGGTTTGGTTAGAGCCATCCCTACACTGACTTAGGCAGAATAAGAAGGGAGTGTGTGTGTGTGTGTGTGTGTGTGTGTGTGTGTGTGTGTGTGTGTTGGTGGAGAGACGGAGGTGTACCTAGTCTCCTCGGCAGAGCACTTTAAAGCAGTGTCACACAAGGGCTTAGAGAAGTGGACTTCGAGAGAGGCCTGTGGAGAGGAGGGTGTTTGTGGGTATGTTTGTGTACATGTAGGCAGATTGTCTATACCAGATAACAACCTATACAACAAAAACATATACTACTTGTAGCAGAAACTACAGTTGAAAGGTGACATATTGTCCCTGGTGTTATGTATGGATATCGTCGGTATATGTGCCTTTTCCTATGAAGATGAACCCGGTATCCACCTGTGCCATCCTGGGAGCCTCAGCTCTGCTGTTAGCAGCATTACAGAACAATGTGTCAGAGCACTGGACCAGATAGGGCTGCTCTACCCAGCACAAAAACTCCAGCACCCCAACATCCACACACTTCCCAAAATCAGAAAAAGCGTCAAGATTCTAAGAGGCGGATTACTATGGAGTTCTAAACCACCACATAAGGAGAGAGAGGAGACTCAGTTTGAAACTGGCGCTTTTAAATATTAAAACAAGGACTGCATGCAGGGGATGCCTTTCACTACACAAACAATTGTATACATTCCTCTTCCCCGCTTCTAGGAAGGGGGTCAGATAATGGTGACGCTACTAGGGGAAGGAACGACGAGAGAGCAGAAGAAAAAACAAAGAGAGGTAAAAATAGCTTGTGCTCATGAAACATTCCTCTTGAAGTGAGTCCACAGAGAGCGCTGGGAACGGGCTGAGCGCGCCTAAAGTGACTTCACTTCCACACACACTCAGATCAATGGTGGAATAGCTCTGATCCTAGAAGGGCCTCTCCAGAGAGAGAGAGGAGAGAGAGAGAGAGAGAGAGAAAGAGAGAGAGAGAGGAGAGAGAGGATAGAGAGATATAAAGACAGAGAGCGACAGAAAGAGAGAGACAGAGAGGCAGAGAGACAGAGAGAGAGAGACAGAGAGAGAGAGAGAGAGAGAGAGAGGCAGAGAGGCAGAGAGACAGAGAGGCAGAGAGACAGAGGCAGAGAGACAGAGAGGCAGAGAGACATAGAGACAGAGAGAGAGAGACAGAGAGGCAGAGAGACAGAGAGAGAGACAGAGTGAGAGCGAGGCAGAGAGACAGAGAGGCAGAGAGGCAGAGAGACAGAGAGGCAGAGAGGCAGAGACAGAGAGACAGAGAGACAGAGAGAGAGAGAGAGAGAGAGAGAGAGAGAGAGAGAGAGACAGAGAGACAGAAAGAGAGAGAGACACAGAGAGAGAGACAGAGACAGCGAGACAGAGAGAGACAGAGAGAGAGAGAGAGAGAGAGAGAGACAGAGACAGAGACAGAGAGGCAGAGAGACAGAGAGGCAGAGAGACAGAGAGGCAGAGAGACAGAGAGGCAGAGAGACAGAGAGACAGAGAGAGAGAGAGAGAGAGAGAGAGAGAGACAGAGAAGAAGGGCATTCTATGCCATCAAAAGGAACATAAATTTCAACATACCAATTAGGATTTGGCTAAAAATACTTGAATCAGTCATAGAGCCCAGTGCCCTTTATGGTTGTGAGGTCTGGGGTCCGCTCACCAACCAAGACTTCACAAAATGGGACAAACACCAAATTGAGACTCTGCACGCAGAATTCTGCAAAAATATCCTCCGTGTACAACTTAGAACACCAAATAATGCATGCAGAGCAGAATTAGGCCGATACCCACTAATTATCAAAATCCAGAAAAGAGCCGTTAAATTCTATAACCACCTAAAAGGAAGCGATTCCCAAACCTTCCACAACAAAGCCATCACATACAGAGAGATGAACCTGGAGAAGAGTCCCCTAAGCAAGCTGATCCTGGGGCTCTGTCCACAAACACAAACACACCCTACAGAGCCCCATGACAGCAGCACAATTAGACCCAACCAAATCATGAGAAAACAAAAAGATAATTACTTGACACATTGGAAAGAATTAACAAAAAAACAGAGCAAACTAGAATGCTATTTGGACCTACACAGAGAGTACAGAGTCGGCAGAATACCTGACCACTGTGACTGACCCAAAATTAAGGAAAGCTTTGACTATGTACAGACTCAGCGAGCATAGCCTTGCTATTGAGAAAGGCCGCCGTAGGCAGACATGGCTCTCAAGAGAAGACAGGCTATGTGCTCACTGCCCACAAAATGAGGTGGAAACTGAGCTGCACTTCCTAACCTCCTGCCCAATGTATGACCATATTAGAGAGACATATTTCCCTCAGATTACACAGATCCACAAAGAATTCAAAACAAATCCAATTTTGAAAAACTCCCATATCTACTGGGTGAAATTCCACAGTGTGCCATCACAGCAACAAGATTTGTGACCTGTTGCCACGAGAAAAGGGCAACCAGTGAAGAACACGCACCATTGTAAATACAACCCATATCTATGCTTATTTATTTTATCTTGTGTCCTTTACCATTATACATTGTTAAAACACTGTATATATATATAATATGACATTTGTAATGTCTTTATTGTTTTGAAACTTCTGTATATTAATTTTACTGTTAATTTTTATTGTTTATTTCACTTTATATATTATCTACCTTACTTGCTTTGGCAATGTTAACACATGTTTCCCATGCCAATAAAGCCCTTGAATTGAATTGAGAGAGAGAGAGAGAGAGAGAGAGAGAGAGAGAGAGAGAGAGAGAGAGAGAGAGAGAGAGAGAGAGAGAGAGAGAGAGAGAGAGAGAGAGAGAGAGACAGAGAGACAGAGGCAGAGAGGCAGAGAGACAGAGACAGAGAGAGAGAGAGAGAGAAAGAGAGCGCGAGAGAGAGAGAGAGAGAGAGAGAGAGAGAGAGAGAGAGAGAGAGAGACAGAGGCAGAGAGACAGAGACAGAGAGAGAGAGAAAGAGAGCGCGAGAGAGAGAGAGAGAGAGAGAGAGAGAGAGAAAGAGAGCGCGAGAGAGACAGAGAGAGAGAGAGAGACAGAGACAGAGAGGCAGAGAGGCAGAGAGACAGAGAGAGAGAGAGAGAGAGAAAGAGAGCGCGAGAGAGAGAGGGAGAGAGAGAGAGCACGAGAGAGAGAGAGAGAGAGAAAATAAAGCAAGGGTAGGAGGGTGAAATATTCTGTTTCATTCAGAGAGGACTTTATCTACCCATTCTCTTCCTTTCCCTCTAGTGTGTAGTGTGCATTTGCACTCCTAGCGATCTCTCTGATCTTCTCTGACCCTTTTCTCACATACCTCCCAGAACTTCCAGCGACATACACATGAAAGCGTAGTACTCAGGGAAAAACGAATCTACACAAAACTGTATTGTCCAGCATCATCATACATACTATACATGTTTCTAAGTGATAACACAGTGTGACAATTCTGACTATTTTCTACATCACAGAATAATCCTCTCCACATTATCCAGACTGGGGCTATGTCGTTAGTCTTTGAAGTTAGGATGTTACTGGGTTAACATCTGACTATATTTGCACTTTTAAATGCGTCTAGTATTTTGGAATATTCAGAGGAGGAGAGTGATGGTTCCTGGGCACATGACAAGGTAGTTAATGTATCACACACTGACACATTCAAACACAAACTGAAAAGCACACCTATGCACAAACACACACCCACATGCACTCACATACTAACTGGTGTAGGCATTTATCCCTAACCAGTTTGCCCACATCAGATGGGATGTGCTAAATAGATGGGATGTGCTAAATAGATGGGATGTGCTAAATAGATGGGATGTGCTAAACAGATGGGATGTGCTAAACAGATGGGACAGGCTAAATTGATGGGATGTGCTAAATAGATGGGATGTGCTAAATAGATGGGATGTGCTAAACAGATGGGATGTGCTAAACAGATGGGATGTGCTAAACAGATGGGAAGTGCTAAATAGATGGGATGTGCTAAATAGATGGGATGTGCTAAATAGATGGGATGTGCTAAATAGATGGGATGTGCTAAATAGATGGGATGTGCTAAATAGATGGGATGTGCTAAATAGATGGGATGTGCTAAATTGATGGGATGTGCTAAATAGATGGGACCAGCTAAATAGATGGGACGTGCTAAATAGATGGGATGTGCTAAATAGATGGGATGTGCTAAACAGATGGGAAGTGCTAAATAGATGGGATGTGCTAAATAGATGGGATGTGCTAAACAGATGGGAAGTGCTAAATAGATGGGATGTGCTAAATAGATGGGATGTGCTAAATTGATGGGATGTGCTAAATAGATGGGATGTGCTAAATAGATGGGATGTGCTAAACAGATGGGACCAGCTAAATAGATGGGACCAGCTAAATAGATGGGACCAGCTAAATAGACGGGATGTGCTAAACAGATGGGATGTGCTAAATAGATGGGATGTGCTAAATAGATGGGACCAGCTAAATAGACGGGATGTGCTAAACAGACGGGATGTGCTAAATAGATGGGATGTGCTAAACAGATGGGATGTGCTAAATAGATGGGATGTGCTAAACAGATGGGATGTGCTAAATAGATGGGATGTGCTAAACAGATGGGAAGTGCTAAATAGATGGGATGTGCTAAATAGATGGGATGTGCTAAATAGATGGGATGTGCTAAATAGATGGGACTAGCTAAATAGACGGGATGTGCTAAATAGATGGGATGTGCTAAATAGATGGGATGTGCTAAATAGATGGGACCAGCTAAACAGACGGGATGTGCTAAATAGATGGGATGTGCTAAATAGATGGGATGTGCTAAATAGATGGGATGTGCTAAACAGATGGGACCAGCTAAATAGCCATTTCCAGTTTACACCCCGAGTGTCCCATAAAGCCCCTGAGGCATTCCAATCCCTTCCCTCTTCCTGGTATCACAGCACTGCTTCAGGACTTACTGCAGAGTGACACTTTCATTACTATAGTTCCATGTATGATATGCATATCAAATTCCTAATCACCCCAATATTACCACATAAAACTGTCTGACCACTGCACTACAAACAGAGGGCTAGCAATGTTAACCAATCACCGCACTTTGACTGCATGAAATGGTTCAATCAAGCTCAACGTCAACAAACTTTTCACTCGTCCCACATTTCTTGAAAAATTTGATGAAAATCGCAAATTGACATGCAAAATGTCAGAATTACCAGAGCAAAATCAAAATCAAGCATTTTTGGCCGCAACTATCACAAAAAACTCTGTGAAATCCTCAAGGGACTGACTGTACAGAATGCATTTACCCAGCAGCAGTGGCCAGTACCGTAGCCTGCACTTACTGGCTGAACTTATAAGCTGCTACTATTTTCCCAGTACTGGTGGCTTTTAAGGCTCCTCTAAATGTAATATAAGCAGCTTTTCCCAGCATGAGAACCCGCTGCCTTGCAAAGTGCTTAACTTCTACCGTCTTTTACAGGCTTCCTGCTGCAGTCACTTTAACACCTGCTCGTATTTCAGCTAGTTTATTATACCTGCATGATGAGCTGACAGCACTCTCTCAGAAAGACTTGGGCTTCAGGGGAAATAGGAGAGAAAAGGAAAGGAATAAAATAAGCGAGAAAGAGGGAAACTGAAAAACAAAGAAAGCGAGAGGCAGAGAGAGAGGTGAATGAGAGATAGTGAGATATAGTGAGTGAGTGAGAGATATACTGAGTGATATACTGAGTGAGTGATAGAGAGTGATAGAGTGAGTGATAGAGAGTGAGAGATAGAGTGAGTGAGAGTGAGTGATAGTGAGTGAGTGATTGAGTGAGTGATAGAGTGAGTGAGTAAGTGAGTGATAGAGTGAGTGAGAGTGAGTGATAGAGTGAGTGAGTAAGTGAGTGATAGAGTGAGTGATAGAGTGAGTGAGTGAGTGAGTGAGTGAGTGAGTGAGTGAGTGAGTGAGTGATGGAGTGTGTGAGTGAGAGATAGAGATCATGTGTGCTTGTATGTTTAAGGGGAAAGAGTGACAGAGGGAAAGACATATTTAACTGGGTGCTGTCAGTGATACAAGTTCTAAAGCAGTCCCTAGCTCATCTCTGTGACACTGTGTGCCATTCAAATGGTCATCTCCCTATTCATCTATCCAAAGCACAGCGGCATATTCAGCACCTCTGAAATATCACGTATCCTCTTAGGAGAAACAGGAGGTCAGCTGGGCTCTGCTGGAAAACCTATTGGAGGCAACAATCGATCCAACAGCCTGCTAATTCCTCCCGGTCTAACAAGTTTCCTTCTCTCACTCAAATCAAAGCCCCGAATAGCTAGTAGATCTGTGTCCGTCAAACAAGATGGTACACAGGTTTCCAAATGTAACTGCCTGAAGGAGAGAAAGACAGTCTGACAGAGATTGGGTTGTAGAGGAGGTGGGGCTGAGATCTAACAGGGAAAGAGGATAGGTAAGGGAGGTTGGGGGAGGAGAGGAGGGTTTTCAGCTCTCTATGCTGTCATGCTTCAGTCAGCAGCTGTCTGGGCAAGGTGGAGGTGAGGAGTGATGGTTGAAGCAAGAAGGCAGGGAGATAGAGAGAGACAGAGAGACAGAGAGAGAGATAGAGAGAGAGACAGAGAGAGACACACACACAAACACACCCTACAGAGCCCCATGACAGCAGCACAATTAGACCCAACCAAATCATGAGAAAACAAAAAGATAATTACTTGACACATTGGAAAGAATTAACAAAAAAACAGAGCAAACTAGAATGCTATTTGGCCCTACACAGAGAGTACACAGCGGCAGAATACCTGACCACTGTGACTGACCCAAAATTAAGGAAAGCTTTGACTATGTACAGACTCAGCGAGCATAGCCTTGCTATTGAGAAAGGCCGCCGTAGGCAGACATGGCTCTCAAGAGAAGACAGGCTATGTGCTCACTGCCCACAAAATGAGGTGGAAACTGAGCTGCACTTCCTAACCTCCTGCCCAATGTATGACCATATTAGAGAGACATATTTCCCTCAGATTACACAGATCCACAAAGAATTCGAAAACAAATTCAATTTTGAAAAACTCCCATATCTACTGGGTGAAATTCCACAGTGTGCCATCAGAGCAGCAAGATTTGTGACCTGTTGCCACGAGAAAAGGGCAACCAGTGAAGAACACGCACCATTGTAAATATAACCCATATCTATGCTTATTTATTTTATCTTGTGTCCTTTACCATTTGTACATTGTAAAAACACTGTATATATAAATATAATATGACATTTGTAATGTCTTTATCGTTTTGAAACTTCTGTATGTGTGATGTCTACTGTTAATTTTTATTGTTTATTTCACTTTATATATTATCTACCTTACTTGTTTTGGCAATGTTAACACATGTTACCCATGCCAATAAAGCCCCTTGAATTGAGACAGAGAGAGACAGGGAGAGACAGGGAGAGAGAGAGACAGAGAGAGAGACAGAGAGATAGAGAGAGACAGAGAGAAAGAGAGAGACAGAAAGAGAGACAGAGAGACAGAAAGAGACAGAGAGACAGAAAGAGACACAGAGAGAGAGACAGAGATAAAGACAGAGAGAGAGAGAGTGAGAGACAAAGATAAAGACAGAGAGAGACAGAGAGAGAGAGAGAGAGAAAGAGAGACAGAGATAAAGGGAGAGATAAAGGGAGAGAGACAGAGAGAGAGCGAGAGAGAGAGACAGAGAGAGACAGAGGCAGAGATAAAGACAGAGAGACAAAGACAGAGAGAGACAGAGATAAAAACAGAGAGATATAAAGACAGAGTGAGACAGAGGCAGTGAGAGAGAGACAGAGAGAGACAGAGATAAAGACAGAGAGAGACAGAGGCAGAGAGAGAGACAGAGAGAGACAGAGATAAAGACAGAGAGAGACATAGAGATAGGAGGAAGTATTTTCTAAATGAAACTTTTTCTCTTTCTCTTTTGTTCTACACTGAGTGGACAAAACATTAGGAACACCAGCTCTTTCCATGACAGACTGACCAGGTGAAAGTTATGATCCCTTATTGTCCCTTGTTAAATCCACTTCAATCAGTGTAGATGAAGGGGAGGAGACAGGTTAAAGAAGGATGTTTAAGCCTTTAGATAATTGAGACATGGATAGTGTATGTGTGCCATTCAGAGAGTGAAAAGGAAAGACAAAAGATTTAAGTGCCTTTGTATGGTAGTAGGTGCCAGACACACCAGTTTGCGTCAGGAACTGTAACGCTGCTGGGTTTTTCCACACAGTTTCCTGTGTGTATCAAGAATGGTCCACCACCTAAAGGACACCCAGCCAACTATACACAACTGTGGGAAGCATTGGAGTCAACTTGGGCCAGCATCCCTGTGGAACGTTTTCGACACCTTGTAGAATCCATGCCCAGACAAATTGAGGCTGTTCTGAGGGCAAAAAGGGTGCAACTCAATATTCGGAAGATGTTCCTTATGTTTGGTATACTCAGTATATATCTGGAATGGTAGAGGGAAATAGTGGTATCTGAAGAATGTGTTAGATCTGGGAGAAGGGCTGGTCTAGAGGCCAGACACTGAGTGGAGAGGAGACAGGTGCTTACCAGACTGGCCAGGTGGGGGTATTCCTGAAGGGACTCTGGGCAGACACATGAGGACGGTCAGTACGCCGGCCCTGCTCCCCCAACATGGCTCCACTGCTATAGGCTTGGGCACACCCTGCACAGAGAGAGAGGAAGGAACATGTCAGTCCTGTCAACCAATAAACACTCCCAAATCCCATCACAAAGGGGTGCGTCAGATTTCCACACACCACATGGTTCCACTGTTTCTATGAGAACATTGCCCCG